>NC_082729.1:17322064-17633953 GCF_030144855.1 Hypanus sabinus | reverse complement strand
CCACCTCCAAAATCCCATATATGCTCTTAACATTTGACATTTTAAATCCAATGAAATAATTCTTATATATATGACCTGCATAATGGTATATATTTCTATATGGCTATACCTCACCATCACAGGCTCGAAAGTTAGCATTCGAAGATACCCGAACGCTCTTTATAATTAATCCGTTCTTAAGTAGGCAACATCCTGGTGCACCTTCTCTGCATTCTATCAGAAATCTCCACATAATTTCTGCAATATAGCCAATTGGTGTATACATCGAATCCAAATGTGATCTCAGAAAGTCCCAAAGCGTCGTGGTTTAACACCAAAAGGACCTCTTCTCCTTTTGGTCGGTTTCTACTTCTGCACGATTCTTTTCTGGAATGTTTCAGTTCCCTTTTAATCACCTTATAACATATATTCAATTAACCCCTCAAGCGGTTTTATTTGGATCTTTGCCTAAGTCGTCATTGAATTACAGAAACTACTCTGTTTACAAAATCTTAATCAATATCATGTTGTTGCATTGTCAACATTTGGCCAAACACACCCCCCGCCCCCCCCCCCACACACACACGCACATACTCACACACACACATACACAGGGCATAGGTTTTTGCATAATTTGTGTGGAGCAGCTATCACATGTCAGAAGAAACCAAAGTGTAGTTGAGGCACAATACGGTTAGTAATAAGCATTGCTTGGTGACAGGCAGGTCATGCATTACGAGCCTGATTTAATATTGTGAGGATGTGACGAAACACGTTGATGAAGGGAGAGCAGTAGCGGTACTGCATATTAATTTCGGCATGGCATTTAACAAGGTACTCCACGCAAGGCTTTATGAGAAAATAAGGGGGAATGGGATCCGAGGGGAAATTGCTTTGTGGATCCAAAACTGACTTGCCCACAGAAGACAAAGAGTGGTTGTAGACGGGTCGGTCACCCGTGAAGTGCCTCTGGGATCGTTTCTGAGACTACTACTCCTTGTGACTTTTATAAATGACCTGGATGAAAAAGTGGTGGGATGGGTTAGTAAATTTGCTAATGACACAGGTGTTATGAGGTGTTATGAGGAGGTGTTATGCATTGTGTGGAGGGATGTCAGAGGTTACAGCAGGTCATTGATAGGATGCAAAATGGTCTCAGGAGTGGCAGATGAATTTCAAACTAGATAGTTGTGAAGTGATTCATTTTGGCAGGTCAAATATGATATACAGAATATAGCATTAATGGTAAGACTCCTGGCAGTGTAGAGGATCAGAGGGATCTTGGAGTCCGAGTCCATAGGACAGTCAAGGCTGCTGCGCAAGTTGAGTCTGTGTTTTAGAAAGCATACAGTGCATTGGCCAACGTGGGGTTGATTTTAGGAGCCGAGAGGTAATGTTGCAGCTATATTGGACATCAGGCAGACCCCACTTGGAATACTGTGCTCATTTCTGGTCGCCTCACTATAGGAAGGGTGTGGAAACCATAGAAACCATAGTTTTAATGTGCTTGGAAGTAAGTACAGAGGAGATATCAGGGCTAAGTTTTTTTTATGCAGAGTGTGATGGATGCGGGGAATAGGTTATCAGCAACTGTAGTGAAGCTGGATACTATACGGTTTTTAAGAGTCACCGGGACAGGTATATGTAGCTCAGAAAAATAGGGTGCTATGTGTAACCGTAGGTAATTTCTCAGGTAAGGACAGTTCGACACAGCTTCATGGGCCGAAGTGTCTGTACTGTGCTGTAGTTTTCTATGTTTATGAAATCCAAAGGTCGAATGTGAGCAAAACAATGTCCATACAGCTGATTCCAGATTAATTGGTTGTATAAACAACATGCGAGCTTAAAAATGGCATTTTGCACCCCTCCCTACATAATTATTGCCACTCTCCAAATAATTAACATTTGTAGCCTGAAAGCAATATCCACTGCAGGCCAGGATCTCCGATTAGTACTAAAGTGTAGGAGAATTTCTTGCAGTGTTAAAGAGACAGTAGATGCTGTGTGTGGACATCAACAATAACTGTTGCCTTGATAATGCCCGTACCACCTTCTGCACACTATGCATATATGTCACAGCATTTATCGCATTTGCCTCAAGTGGAACTGCTGCTAGTGCATTGCATGCAACCATTACTCTCCGATTATAAACCTTGTCTTCGATTTCTCCGTTGAGCCCGTTTGAAGTTAAATGTATTCCCCTCTAAGAAACAATGTATGCTGTCTACCATACCTATGTTTTTCATAAATGTAATACATTCTGTCAGGTCACCTCGCTGGTTTCTCTATTCCAGTGGCATGGAAAACCAAAGTTTATCTAAATTTTCCTTTCGGCACAACTCCTCTGTTACATCCAAAATCCTGGTAAACCTTTCCTTCGCCCAATATCAGCCGTCTACTTCCTTCCAAATTGTGGCGACCATAATTGACTTCAGTACACTTGATAAACTTTTCGCTCATGAACTCAATGCCTCAACTAGTAAAACAAAATTGCCCTACGTATTTTTCATCTTCATTTTGTGCAGCCATTGTTTGGAACTCTGGAGTTAGACCTCAAGATTTCTTCACATATCAATGCAGTTAAGCGTCTTTGCTTTAACTGTGTAACGTCCCTTTACCGCTGATCTCTCAAGGTGCTTTGTGCCTACAGGTGGATTAAGCTCCACTGAATATTGCGCTCAATATTTTATGTGCAAGCAACTTCTGGGTCCAATCGTCTCAGTCAAAGTGTCCCCCAGGGTTCCTAATATTCTGGATGAGGGAACATATCAAATGCCTTTCTAAAATTCATCTCCTGCTGTAGTATACACAGTATAGAATGTACAACATGACATTGCATGCAGCACAACCCCATGATAACTGTTCATTTCTAGGCCATGTCATTATTTGTCCAAATGTTCCAAAATCCTCTGGCTCGGTGTCCAATTCAATTGGCGCGAGACACCTCTTCAATATCCGTGTCAGTTCCATTCTGAAATCTCTCAATTTTTACACCTGAATTCCATCGTACCACAATTTAACAGAGTTTCTTCCTCGTCAAGTCAGTCATTGAAGCATTCGTAGTCACTGAGTGCCTGACACATTCCAATCATGCACTTCTATTATTGCTACGACATCAAGTACCGGACCTCTACTCAAGCACTGATGTTTCTTCCACATTTCTTCCATTGGCATTAGCCAGAAAAGTCAACAATTTCTAGACTTTAAGAGGATGTTGCAGTCCAGTTTATTTTTTCATGAGAATCCATATGCTGAATCATTTATAGATCCCACATTTATAAAAACTGCGTCTTGTGTGTGTGTGTGTGTGTGTGTGTGTGTGTGTGTGTGTGTGTGTGTGTGTGTGTGTGTGTGCGTGTATGTGTGTGTGTTTGTGTGTGTGCGTGCTCGCGCACGAGCGCATTTGTTCCACGGAAAGGTCTGCAACCAGACTTTGGGGGAACAATGGACAAAGAGTCATTTTGAGACGTGGAATTCAACGATTAGCAAAAATATGTTGACAGTAGAATTCGTATAACTAATTTTTACTTACTCCCTTCAGTGGTCCTGAAGATTCACATGAGCAATACTCAAGGTACTCAAGGTTAGTGACAAAATTAGTTTCCGTTGTATTCAAATAGTTTTGAAGCTAACCGCTTTTGTTATACGTTGCTTTACTTTGGATATGTTATCTGATCAAGCTTAAAACGTCTATTTCCTTAACCATTTGTTCCACAACACAAATATTTGCAACTGTCACACGGTGGTACAAATAAGACTTGGCCTTACTGCTTTCTCTGCGTACTGCCATCGACTAGTAAGGTTAAAAGAGACTAGAATATTCTCGTCCAGTGGCCACTTTCTGAGATCAAGAAGGATTTATGACCAGAGTGAAGTTTCCAGTTATGCTACTTAGTTGTAGATGCACACTGATTCCAATGGGAAACAGGATATAAAATTAGTAATTCTGGGTCAAGATCACATTGTATTGATCGCTCATATTTATGTGAGGATCGTGTTTTAAGAAAAGGTAACATGTAAAGACTGCCAACGTGATTGATGAATTGATGACAAAGCACAATTAGCCAACGGCATCTAATATCTATTTCAGAATGCTACTGCTGGCACAAGACGCCATTGCTGGGGGGTTTTCTGAGATCCTTCACAGTCTGAGATTTTTCTTTTTCTGAGAGTCCTAGTCACAATAAAGGCAGCAGATGACTATAGGAGTAAAACCTTATCTTTCATTCAATGAGGAGAGAGGAGATACAACAATAATTATCCAGGGGTGTTTGAATTCACCATCAGTATATGATCTAAGGATTGGACTTAGTAAAACTTTGAAGGGCAGGATTAATGAGCGGCAGTCAAAATGGGACTGTTCGTTATGATTTCTCTGCTAATCGATCAATAGTATTTTTAAAGTCAATTAAACATTTTGATGGCAGGTCAGATGACACATACTGTCCATGTATACTGTGCTGAAGTATTTGAACTGTTCCTACATAGTAGCATAAAAAAATATTTAAAACCCATTTGATATTAAAGGAGCTAGAAAAAAATTGAGAGTGACTGAGTAAAACGATATAGATATGGGTGGAGGAGAGGTTCAGTTTTCTGAACGAAAGTGTGTGGACAAAGCTTGTATCAGAGCTATCGGTTCTGAGTTCCATGATATTTGTGGTATACAGTAATTATCTAGTTGTGAATATAAGGGAAATTGGTAGAAAGTTGGCGGATGGAGGTGGAGAGAACTGGTGTCTAAAGGTGTTGCGTGAAGTGTCTAACGGGGATTGCAGAAGGGCGCCGAAGAATGGCTTGATGGATGAAGATTTAAGGGATTCTACGATGGAGGAAGATTTAGGGGAAACATCGGTTGTCAGTGTTAGGCTTCACAGCGTACTAATATACTCCCCGAAAATTCACGCAGTTAACGTTACTTCACTGTTCATATATTCTTTCACATGCCCAGACTGAGATGACTTTTCAGATCCGTCATTATCCGATTGTTTCCTTCGCGAGGACCCATTTCAGCTACTTTCTTTCCCTGAAACTTACCTTGCTGTTTTGAAATCAGCCCTTTATTCTGACTGTTCGTTTTGCAGCAAACTGTTATTTTTAGCTGCCAACCCCAGTTCTTTCCGATCTTGGACAGTCTTGTCCCCTTTTCTTGCATAAGCGGTTTAACTACGATTGTTATATTATTATTTTCTGTACTGTTTCTCATTGTCCTTTCAGGCCTTTCTGCACACAAACAAATCTCAGCGGCTTAACTGCGTTCAATGAGATCTTATAAGGCTTCAACTACAGAAGTGAGCTGGCCTATCGGTCGGTAGGCAGCTAAAACAAATACAATTCGAGAAACTAAAAGAAAACGTTCTTATGATATGGCAGGGAAAGCAGGGAATACCATTTAATAGAGCGGTGCTTAATATTTGTAGAGTAGATTCCTGGAGAGAACATTGAATCAAATTTAGCAAAAAAAAACTAACAAATAAGTCTGGAGGTAATTGAAACTGAAATGACCATAAAAAATTAGAACACGTTTACTTTTGAATTTCACATTTTAATTGTAATAATTATGTGCAGACAGAGAGTGAAATGGAAACTATCGATGCATGTACTAGCAATATTTTCAAAAGATGAACAAAATCTAAGAAAGTGCTCATATGCAAACAGGAAACTCGTGCAACATATCTAATCTCTGTGCAAAAGCCACGAACTGAACACGTTCTGTTTACTTACAATGAAATGAATGCGAGGTTCAACATCGCTCACTTTTTGACTCATATGAGTTTCTTTATGCCCTGCAGGCCTCGGTAAACTGCGCCTATCACCCGATCGTGCAGATAACTTTTATTTCGTAGGAGAATCGGTTACATACACTTGTGAATCTAACTATCACTATGTATTCTGCGAGTTTGAATTGTTTGTTGGACAACATGCGTTACTAACAAAACCCCAAACAACAATTTCAGCAATAAACACGGCCATATTTACCACCAAGGTTCTGCACAGATCGCCCGAATATTACATATGCGTTTATAAAAGCAAGCTATCTCAGAAACCCATAGCGCGAAGTGAAACAGTTTCGATAAAAGTAATTGGTAAGTTTTAACTTAAGTTGATATGTGTGAACCGCACGCTATCTATGCATGTACATGATTGGAAACACAACATGTCCGCCTTTCTCTGTAAGAAGTTTGTACATTTTCTCCGTGACTAATTGCATTCAATTCACAATTCGTCCTGTTCTTTGATTTTGCGTACGTACTCAGTCAATGAACATTGCGATCCCAGCACACACTTCATATGTACATATGTCTGGTTGATGATGATCCCCATGTCTTTGCTTCGCGCTCCGTCCTCTCGTCTGCTGAATATTTACCTCATTAATAGGTGATTTCTTATCTGAAATTAACCGGAAAGAAAGTTGAGATGCAGAGAACTACATTAAACAAACATGCCCAAGGAGTTACTTTATTAGGCTCTGGCGATTTAACAACCATAATTTGCCTCAGCACAATAATAATTTCCTCTGTAATCCGCACACTATCCATAACTTCTGTGTCCGTCTCCAGAGTAAATATAGATGCAAACATCAGTTTAAGGTCTCCCCCATCACGCTCGTCTTCATGCAGATAACCCCCCTGATCCTCAGGAAGAACAGTTTTGTCAGGTGCCCTCCGTTTGCACTTAATATTGTGTATGTGTTGAGGCTCGTGGGATTCCCCTTCACATTATCTGCTTATGCAACCCCATACCTTTTTGGTCACCCCCACCTCCGGCATTTCTGAAGCTGCTCAAGTAGCTCATTTGTTCCTTGCTGCTTGAATTTTCTATGCCTCTCCTTTTGCTTATTAACCGGGACCTTAATATCTCTTGAAAACCAAGAGTACAGAATCCGGTTAGTCTTTCCTTTTATTCTGACAGTAGAATATAAAAAAAAACTGCTGTGAGAATTTCACATCTGCAGTCCTTCCATTTACGATGTAGGTATGAAAATGTGCTGAAAATATCACTGTCAATTCTTTTCAAGCTACTAAGGATCTTAAATCACTCTTCTACCCGTACACAAATGAATGTGGGATCTACCAGATACCACGATTAGAGTCACTTACACAACTTGCTCTTCTCCCGGCAGGTCAAAACGAACTGCGACTATCAGCTGACCGTGCGGATAAAGTGTATTTGAAAGGAGAATCGGTTAATTTCACCTGTGAGTCAAACGAGGCACATAAGCGACGCGACTTTCAGTTGTCCGGTATGCGTCAATATTCCACACAAGGCGACCTGGCAGACACTTCGAAGACAAACAAGGTTACTTTTGCCATCATTCCCGAAAAACCTGGAAAACAGTTATTCTATTGTTCGTCACCCTTAGGACAGAGTACAGCAGAAGCAATAGAAATATTGGGTATGTCTATAGTTCTATAAATCTGACAGAATTATCTAATGTAATGAACACTTTTGATGTGAAGATACGTGGATATATTATTGATTTTAAGTTGAGTGCAAAATCGTGAAAATGATCTATGTATCCAATATTGTTTTAATTTTGCTGGACCAAAGTAGCGTCAGCTAATACAGGTCTTTTCCCAACCATCACGAGTAATATAATTTCATGTTTTCCATTTTCCCACCTCGTTCTACTACTTAGGAAGTCTATGAAACAAATATCTATATCGCAGGGATAGATATTACATCTTGTTTGACGCTCTTAGTTTCTCGTTACATTATCTTCCGAGTTGGCATCACTGGAAACATTTATACATGCAACGTTGACGATAAAACCACAACACACAGAATCAGAATTAGGCCATTGTGCTCATCGAGTCTGCTCCAGCATTTTATCATGTCTGAGCCATTTCCCTCTCTGCTTGCTCGTCTCCCGGCTTGCTCGTAACCCTCTGTGCCCAAAATAATCGATCATCTATCAACCTCTACCTAAAATATAACCAACGAATTGGCCTCTACAGCCACTTTTTGCAACGGATTCCACAGAATCATAGCTCTGTGGCTAAAGGAATTTCGACTCATCTCCGTTCTAAATGGGTGTCCCTGCATTGGGAGGCTTTGCACTCTCTTCCTAGACATTCCCACCATAGTAAATATCATCTCCAAATTATTGATGCTTCCTTTGAATACTCTCCAATGTTAGCATGCCGTTTCTCGGATAAGGGGCCCAAAACCCTTCCCAGTACACCTTGAGACTGCACCAGTGCTTCATAAAGTCTCATAATGGCATTGTTGCTTTTATATTCTAGATCTAATTTTCTGTTTGCCGTCCTCTCCACAGATCCAACCTGCAGATTTACCTTTCATGAATCCTAAATCACTTCGAACATAATATGATTTTATAATTTTCTCTCTATTTCTAAAATAGTCCACGGTCTTATTTCCTCTAATGTACATCGACCATAAAACTCTCTACAGTGTTTCCATCTACCACTTCTCTGCCCATGCTCCTAATCTGTCGAAATCCTTCTGCATCCTCTCTGCTTTTTGAACTCTTTCTGTCCCTCCATAATACTTCGTGTTGTCCGTAAATCTGACCACAAAGCCATCAACTCCATCATCCTAAACATCGACAAAGAGAAGTAGACCCAGCAAAAACTCTCCTGAAACATCAATCGTCCTGGGCAGGCAACCAGAAAAAGTCTCTATTTATTCCCACTCTTCTTCTCCCTCCTATCAGACAATGCTGTATCCGTGCCAGTACTGCTTCATTAATATATTAAGATATTAGTTTGTTCATCAGCCTCATCGATGACTACGGGTCAAAGGACTTCTGAAAATCCAAGTATACAACATCCACCGATTCTTATTTCTCAACCCCGATTGTCATTTCCACAAAGAAACCTGCAGATTTGTAAGGCAATATTTTCCCTCAAGGAAACGATTGTGACGTCCGCCTATTTAATCATGTACCTCCAAGTACACCGGAAAAAACATCCTTAACAATCGATTCCAAAATGTCCCCATCCAGTGAGGTGAAATTCACCGTCCAAGTGTCATTTGAAGTATCAGCATTATCTCCTTACTTTCCTTACGTTTACATTCTATTCAATTTGAAATAAATGTCAACAGTGAATTTGCCTTCTTTACTGTAGACTCACCCTGTAGTTTAACCTTCTGGGAGTCTTTCACGAGGAGTCCTAACTCCCTCTGCACCTTTGGTGTTTGAACTTTCTTCCCGTTTAAATAATAGTGACACACTATTGATCCTTTTTATTTTTTACCAACATGCAGATTCGTACATTTCTCAACACTATTCCTTCTGCCGCTTTTTTGCCCACTCTTCCAATTTGTCTAAATCCTGCTGCAATTGCATGGCTTCCTCAGCACTACCTACCCCTCCACATATCTTCGCATCTGCAAACTTGGCCACAAAGTTATCAAATATTTAAATCATTGATAAATGATATTAAAGTAGGAGTCTTAATACTGACCTTTGAGGAGCACTACTAGTTACCGGCAGCAAAACAGAAAAGACCTCCTTAATTCCCACACGCTGCCTACTGGCTGTCAGCCATTCCTCTGCACAGGTTAGTTTCTTTCTGGAAGTCCATCGGTTTTTATCTTGCAAAGCAGCCCCATGTCTGGCACCATATCAACTGACTTCGGAAAATCTAAGTAAATGACATCGACTACTTCTCTTTTGGCCACCCTGCGTGTTACTTTCTTGAGGACCTCTAATAGAATTGTCAGGTAATATTCCCTTTCATACGAACAATGCTGACTTTGAATTATTTTAGTCTCTTTAGAATTTGAGTCTCTAAGTACCCCGAAACCTCATCCTTAATAATAGACTCCAACATTTTCTCAGCAACTGTGGTTCGGCTAATTGGCCCATAATTTTCTCTCTTTGGTCTGTCTCCGTTGTTAAAGAGCGGAGTGACATTTGCTAATATTCTAGTCCTCCCGGAGCATGCCAAAATCAAACAACTCTTGAACGAACATGACCAATGCATCCCTTATCTGTTCAGCAACTTCTCTCATGACCATGGGATGTAGTCCAATTGCTCCGAGTGACTTATCCACCTTAAGACCTTTGAGTTTGCCAAGCACGTAAGGTAACGATTTTTACTCCTCATTTAGGTGAAGTAATAAGGTCAATTCAAATCAATTGAATTCACTTTTTCAAAGTTTATAGCAATGGATTTTAAAAGCATCACAATCATCCAACTTCCGACTCACTATACAGAGGAATGAACAGTCAACACTTAGGGAAGAGACAACTCATCGGGACCTGCTGAGTTCCTTCTGTGTTCTGTACCTGTTCCTCTTATAATTACATCACCAAGTTGTCGCTTTGTATGCCGTCTGAAAGTATCTCCTCTGTCCTTACAGATACTCATGCAGTGCGAATATCAGCTGACCGTGAGGACAAAGTTTATTTGAAAGGGGAATCTGTAAAGTTCACTTGTGATTCCTACGGTAAACGTGCAGTCGAGTCGTTTGAACTGTATAAAGGAGGACAGCTTGTATCAATGTCACGCAAGACAGCCTCATCAAGGATTCAAACGGCCAAGTTTAGTATCAGCGCGTTGGAAACTGGAATAAATTCCTACCAGTGTCGGGCAGGTTCAGTGTCCAGTCGGAATCTAAAGATAACAGTATTGGGTAAGTTACAATTCTATTATTATGAGAGAGTCCCGCTGAACCTAATGCCCACTTTTGACATTAAGATTAAGATTAGCTTCATTTGTCTATGTATATTGAAACATTAAGTGACAGTCCGTTTATATGAAATCAAATCAGTGAGTATTGTACTATTCAACCCATGAGTGTCGCCACGTTTCCGACGGTAACCTGCACATCTTTGCAACGTGGCAAGAAACCAAAGCATACTAGGGAAACACACGTGTGCATGGAGAAAACATACAAATTCCTTATTGACTGCGGTGGAAATTGTACACCAATCGTTGATCTCAGGCAGGCGCCGTAAAGCCATTCCATTAACTGCTACTCTACCGTGCCACGATGACAGGAGGGATGCAATTTCATTTTTCCCAAAATATATGTTTCGTGCAAAACAAATGTTGTGCACTGTTGGACCTTCTTTAATTGTCATACCAACATTGAAAATAATATCCAAATGTAGTGTGTTCCGTAATATATCAATTGTGCATTGCTCTTCGATCTAGTCCTGGAATGAATCAGCGCATTCAACTGAGAAACACTGGTAGTCCACTCCTACATTCCAGTCGTTCCAGGTGACATAATGTTCACAATTTCGGGACCTGTACGTAAGTACCAATTTGTGAATGAAGCTCCTGATCCTGCCAGTTATCTTGATTCTGGTGCCAAAGGTAAATGATCTAAAATGCGAAGGAATTCAGCAGGTCTCTTCAAAAGTAAAGTGCCTCGACCAAGGTCCAAAGATAAGATGTAAACACCACTGAATTCGAAGTCGGCTCTGAGACGCAATTCAAGATCAACAGTAAATATTATTTGAAGGTGAACTGGAAGTATCACTTTAAAAGGACAAATCCAGTTTGCTCAGCCACTTGGACGCAGCCATATTAGATGCAGCTGCAACAATTCCGCGAGGTGATATTCAATTTGTTTTGAATATTTGGACGTCTTTGACTCAACAATCCACAAACGAAGCATGGGCCTTTATCAGTGATGTATAACGCCCCTTAAGTATTTTACAGTACTTGTGCCTATTTTACTGTTCCAGCCATCACTGATCTAATTTCATCTGAAAACTAGAAGAAGTCCAGGGTTCGTATGACGGCCAATCATCTGTTGTTGCAGATCTCATGCATTAGAGAAGGATGAACCTCGATTGCTGGTCGCTTGTGCTGTAAAGAGATAAGGGTAACCAGTATGCTAGCGCCAATCATTGCCATCAATTAAAATAATATTGGATGACATGAACCAGATGGTATCCATTAGATGAATAAAATTAACAAACATATTAGGAAGTAGCAACAACCTGAGTCATGAGCCATAGAAGCACAGCTGAAATCCATCTATTTTATAATTTAACCATTATGCTAATAGACTGGTAAAAGACTAAGAAATAGTTTTCCGTTAGCCAAACCATAGGAGATTAGCCATGTGACATTCTGAGCATCGCTGAATTAACTTTCTTTTTACAGCAGGTCTTGATAAACTACGGCTTTCGGCTGATCGTGTGGATAGGGTATATTTAAGAAAGGACCTGATTGTATTAACCTGTGAAGCTAATAATTGGCGTAGGATCAAAAGTTTTCACTTGTATGATGGAGAACGACATCTAGCAGTCAACCCGGAAGAAATCGCTTCACGGTCAAACGCGGTCACCTTTACTCTCATGGACACTGAGAGCGGGCCACATCGCTATGTTTGTCTTTTCACCAGCAATACATGTTCAGAGCAAAGCGACATTTTGAACATAACCGTAGTGGGTAAGTTTCAATTCCTGTCGATTTCGCAGAAAACTCTTTCATCTCATTCTAATGTTAGCTTTGATGAAAGCATGGCGTTGAAGGTTCGCACAAGATGAGTTTAATGAGCTTGTTGGTTTCTAATATCTTTGCATTTATGCTTACAAGTAGGCTCAATGTGAATATAATGTATTTCCCAATTGATCTAAATTCTATTGTAACGTTCCCTACTTAGCTAATTGAAACTGCTGGTTAGTTTTTCCCCCAATTGACTATAAATAATCTGTAGTTGTGCGAGGAAAAAGTGGTATTTTTCCGGTCGACTTTACTCCTTGGAGCATGCTTCATCAGTTTTTCTTCTTGAGTTGAACAGATTCCTTGAAGGAATACTGCTAGTTCCACTCGAAAGTTCAGCAGGGCCCGGTGCAGAGTTTTCTGGGTATTTAAAAAAAAAAATATTCGATGCTCCACATCGTCGTTCGTGCATACAAATCCCTGAATCATCCGGTCTTCGCCAGCCCTCCGTCAAGATTGAAAAGCAGTGCTTCGCGTCAGTTTCACTGAGTTAGACAATCCACATCAAGGCTGCGTAAAAAAAAAAAGCTATCATTAATCAGAACGCCGATTTAAGGCAGAGTTTCGCGGCAGTATCTCTGAGTTGAGGAGCGGCAAATCAACATGAGGGATTCATTAGAAAGGGTAAATTAAATTATTTCAAGTTCAAGCGACGTGGTGATTGTTTTGGACACTCCCGTCTTTAAAATGGTTTTGGCCTATCAGGCTTAGGCAAGATCAAACTTGGGTGAGGTCAGTAGTTATTTATTTGTTCTTCATCTGTTCGGGCATAGTAAATTAGTGCGAATGGCACCGGGGGCGCTGTTTCGTACTTGTGAAGCATGTTGAACGCCTGGGAAACCGCCCATCTCCCAGATAATCACCTATGCACTAGATGCATCGAGTTGCAGATTCTGTGAAAACTGATTAAGGAACTAGAGCTGCAGCTCGATGATCTTCTTCTAATACCAGGATTTAGCAGCTGATAAACAAGAGCTAGAGGGAGGTAGTCGCCTCTCGGTTGAAGGAGGCAGATAACTGGGTACCTGTCAAGGGAAACATGGGAAACGCACAGCCAGTACCGTACACCTGTGGCCGTTCCCCTCCATAATAAGTCTATAATTTTAGATTCTATTGAGAGGGACTACCTAACAGAAGGGAGCCAAAGTGACTGTGTCTGTGCAACTGAGTCTGTTGCTGTGGTTCGTAAAAGCACAGACGAAATGAAGATAGCAATGTTTATAGGAGATTCCTTAGTCAGAGCAATAGAGACGATGTTCCGTGGGCGCGATACAGCCATCTGAATGGTACGTTGCTTCCTGGTCCCAGGATCAGTGATTTCTCCAATCGGGACCATGACATTCTCAATGGCGTGGGTGAGAAATCAGAAGGCTTGGTACATATTGGCAGCAATGACATAAGTATACAAGGTGAAGAGGTCCTGAAGACAGATTCTGCCTAACCTGCTGAATTCCCCCCCAACATTTTGCATGTGTTACTTGGAATTCCAGCATCTGCAGATTATCTCTTGTTTGCAATTTTGCTCTTATGTATTATGGTCTTATGGTCTAATGGTCAAATCGACAGGTTGCGTCAATAACTTGCGCACATGAGAATGACCAACAACCGTCATAATTATATTTTCAATAAAGGCAATAACCACGGAAAACTTAAGCTTTTTCAATATATCATGCTCACGTTGAATAATGTTTTAACGGGTATCAAACTCCGAGAATTTAGGTGCACTAAAATTAACCACCTACAAAACAGGACGTTTAAAAGTCTGCTTCATCTGATACACATAAATGAAAATTGATCAGGTTTCGAATCATTCTCTAGTTATTATCATTAGGAAGTTGTTTTAAAGACTCAATAACGGTGACACGCGTCCAAGCATGAGCTAATAACCAATCCATACGGTCAACCAACAATCCGTTAGCGAAATTTGTTTTCATACCACTTCGAATAAACTGTTGATTTTAAATCTGCACCGCTTTGAGGATGCACATGTAACTCATATCTTTCAGCGTATTTCTTTCCTATGGCCACATGTTGCTCTTCGGCCCTCTTTCTAGGATGTATCCAAGTTAATTGCATTGCATATCTGTTTTTTTTTCTATTTAGTCCCATGTCATACCGCGAGTTCTCAGAAACGATAAACTTATTTTCGCAGATTTGCCCATACCGCTGCTGTCAGTGGTTTCCTCTGATGTCGTTCAAGGGGGATACGTTATCTTTATCTGCAGAAGTCCACAGGATTTCCCGGGAACAACATTCTATCTATATGAACACAGTGAATTAAATAATTCGGTGTGCAGCTCTTCCAACCCACAGAACAATACAGTTAACTTCATAATACGGAAAAAAGATCGTAACAGGAGCGGAAATTACACCTGTGCTTACGAAGCTGTGGCAGAAGGAAGGCGGTTTACGTCGGCGCGGAGTAATTCTGTATATTTGTCTGTAAGAGGTGAGTAGAAGATATTGGAGTAAATTACTAAGGAAGAGATCTCGGGCTACTTGAAGGCGCGTGATAAAATAGGCCAAGATCAGCATGTTTTCCTTCAGAGGAAATCTTACCCAACAAATCTGTTGAACTTTTATGAGTAAATATTGGATAAGGTAGACACAGGAGTGTCAGTTGTTTGCTTGGATTTTCACGAGGCTTTTGTTAAGGTAACGGAATGAAGCTGCTTAACCAGATAAGAGCCGATGGTATTACAGAAAAAATAAATGCGAGCCTGTGTACAAGATTAACTGATGGGCAGGAGGCAAAGTGTCGAAATAAAGTGAGTGGCCTGTTCTGGCTGTTGCCGTTGATAAGTGGTATTCCTCAATAACATGTAGTGGGGCCGCTTCTTTGCACATGTTTATATCAAAGATTTGGATGACAGAATCAGAACCAAGTTTAATATCACCGCAAATGTCGTGAAATTTGTTAGTTTTACTGCAACAGTACAATGCAATGGGTGATAAATATTTTAAAAGTAAGTATATATGTGCCGTGCCTGTGTTTGCAATAAATAGTTAAATTAAAAGAATTAGTGCAAAAAAAGAAACAAATAAAGTAGTGAGGTAGTGTTCATGAGTTCGATGTCCATTCATAAATCAGATATCCGAGGGAAAAAAACGTTTTTCCTGAATCCCTGGGTGTGTGTCTTCAGTTCTTCTCTACGTCCTTCCGGATGGTAACAAGGAAAAGAGGGCATGTCTTGGGTAGTGCGGTTCTTTAAGGACGGACGACGTCTTTCTGATGCACCGCTCTTTGAAGATGTCTTGGATATTACGGAGGCTTGTGGCAATGATGGAGCTGACTCATTTTACCAATTTGTGCAATTTATTCAACCATTTGCGGCAGTGCCCCCTCCCCCATACCAGATGGTGTTGTAGCTAGTAAGATTGATCTCTACAGTACATCTGTAGAAGCTTTCCAGTGTCTTAGATGATAAACCAAATCACCTCTGACTACTAGTCAAATATAGCTACTGTCTTGCGTTATTTATAGTTGCATCAATATGTTAGGACGAGGTTATATGCTCAGAGATATTGGGACCCCAGAACCTGAAAATTCTCATTTTCTCCACTTCTGATCTTTTTATGAGGATTGGTTTATGTTCTCTCATCATACTCTCGCTGAAGTCCATATTCAGCTGTTTGGTCTTACTGAAGTTGAGTGCAACGTCAATTAATTAATGGCCAAGTTTTCAGACGATACAAAGTTAGATGGCGGAAATGATAGTGCTACGAAAGCACAGAGTCTGCAGAAGTACATCAAAGTTTGGGGGAATAGTCAAAAAAGTGGCAGATGCTCTTCCGTAGCAGGAACAGAAGCTTAGACTATTTTTTCAACCGGGAGAAAATTCAAAATTCAGAATTGTAAATGTACGTTTACATTTCATGAAATCATGAACCATGATTCCCTAAATATTAACTTGTAGATTGAGTGGGTTGTAAGGAAAGCACGTGCACTGTTAACATTCATTTCCAGAGAACTAGAAAATAGGAGCAGGGGTATGTTCCTCCGGCTTCATAAGGTACCGCTCAGATCTCACTTGGCGTATTGTGTGCAGTTTTGGATGCCTTACCTGAGAAAAGATGTGCAAGCATTAGAGAGGATCGAGGTGAGGTACATGAGAATAATTTGGGAATGAAGGGGTTAACGCATGAGGAGCGGTCGATTGCTTTGGGTCTGTATTTGAAATTCAGATACTGAGTTGAGAAGAATGAGGGGTGGATTTCGTTGAAACCTATAGAATGTTGAAAGGCTTCAATTGAAACATCGAAAACCTACTGCACAATACAGGCCCTTATGCCCACAAAGCATAAACCTACTGCACAATACAGGCCCTTATGCCCACAAAGCACCTTAGAACTTCCTAGGCTTTACCTATAGCCCTCTATTTTTCTAAGCGCCATGCAGCCATCCAGCAGTCTCTTAAAGGAACCTGTAATTTCCGCCTCGACCATCGCCGCGGGCAGCCCACGCACTCATCACTGTCTGCGTAAAAAAATTATGCCTGATATTTCCTCTATACCTAGCTCCAAGCACCTTAAATCTATGCCCTCCCGTGCTAACCATTTCAGACCTTGGGAAAAGCCTCGACTATACACACGATCAATGCCTCTCATCATCTTGCCCACCTCTATCAGGTCACCCCTCATCCTCCGTCGCTCCAAGGAGAAAAGACCGAGTTCAGTCAACCTATTCTCATAAGGCATGCTCCACAATCCAGACAACATTCTTGTAAATCTCCCCTGCACCCTTTCTATGGTTTCCACGTCCTTCGTGTAGTGAGGAGACCAGAACTGAGCATAGTACTCCAAGTGGGGTCTGATCGGGGTCCTTATATATTTGCAAAATTACATCTAGGCTCTTATACACAATCTCACGTTTGATGAAAGCCAATCCACTGTATGCCTTCTTAACCACAGAGTCAGCCTGCGTAGTAGCTTTGAGTGTCCTATGGACTCCGACCTCAGGATCCCTCTGATCGACAACACTGCCAAGAGTCTTATCATTAATGCTATAATCTTCCATTAACTTTAACCTACCAAAATGAATTACCACACACTTATCTGAATTGAACTCCTTCTGCCACTTGTCAGCACAGTTTTGCATCCTAACATGTCCCGTTGTAACCTCCGACAGTCCTCCACACTATCCACAACACCCCTAACCTTTCTGTCATCAGCAAATATACTGACCCATCCCAACAATTCCTCATTCAGAGCATTTATTTTTTTTTAAATCACAAAGATTAGGGGTCCAAGAACAGATCCCCGAGACACGGACCTTCGTGCAGAATATGACCCATCTACATCCAAACTTTGCCTTCTGTGGGCAATTCTGGATCAACAAAGCAAGGTCCTCTTGGATCCCATGCCTCCTTACTTTCTCAATAGACCTTGCATCCGGTAACTTATCTAACGCCTTACTAAAATCCATATGCACTACATCTACTGCTTTACCTTCATCAATGTGTTTAGACACATCCTTAAATAGTTCAAACAGGCTCGTAAGGCCTTTGACAAAACCATGCTGACTATTCCTAATCATATTATGCCTTTCCAAATGTTCGTAAATACTGCCTCGCTGGATCTTCTCTATCACCTTACAAACCACTGAAGTACGAATCCCTGGCCTATAATTTCCTGGGCTATCCCTACTCCCTTTCCTGAATAAGGGAACAACGTCCACAATCCTTCACCAAGTCTTCCACAAGAGGAGGTCATGGGGAAGGGAATGGGAATCGGATTTAAAATATTTGTTCATCCACTTGTGGTGATGGTTGCGGGGGTTTTTGAGAGAGCGGTTTCCCCATTTTCACGGAGTCCCATCAATGTGGAAGATGTCCGATCAGGCTTCCTAACTCCAATAGAGAGGCATTCAATGTAGAAGCGTATCAGTCACGAGTGAGTCAATAACTGCGATAGCAGATGTATTTTGTTTACCTCCCGGTCATACACAAGCAGAGAATGCTGGGGACATGTGTTGGAATGTGGCCTTCTGTAATTTGGGAATCAGGGAGGATGCTGAAATACCTTCAAATCCTCAGAGACATAGATGGGGCGGTGGCGGTCTGAACACAGGTAAATTATTTGGGGCGGGATGGTAGCATAGTAGTTAGCACAATGCTTTACAGCACAGGCAACCCAGGTTAAATTCCCGCCACTGCCTGTAAGTAGCTTGTATCCTTCCCCCGGCAGCATAGGTTACCTTTGGGTGTTCTGGGCTCCTCCCACAGTTCAAAGAGGTTATTTGGTTTATAAATTGCCCCGTAATTTGACTAGTCTTAAATCAAGTGATTGGTGGGTGGCGTGGCTCGAGGTGCTGAAGGACCAATTCCACGCTGTAGCTCATT
The DNA here is from genome assembly GCF_030144855.1 of Hypanus sabinus. Taxonomy (NCBI): domain Eukaryota; kingdom Metazoa; phylum Chordata; class Chondrichthyes; order Myliobatiformes; family Dasyatidae; genus Hypanus; species Hypanus sabinus. The sequence goes on along the minus strand of NC_082729.1, from coordinate 17,615,199 downwards.
TCAACAAATGTGATTGAGTTATCAAATACAACAGGGCAGAACAGTGGATATGGTATGTAAGAACAGGGATGCAATAATAAAATGATATAAGGCTTCCTTTTGGAACGCTTCGACTGCTGCATATCTCGACACACCACTCGAGAAGATTTTTTACACTCAGCAAGTGGCTGCAGTTTGGAACACTCTGATGTATTTTAATAAAAATACAAGAAGACCGCTTTATAGTCGAAGCACATAATGCTACAGGCCAATACGGATGCAATTTTTGTGGCTCTGAACGAGGATTTGGATTTTCTGAACAGCGGGGCCTACATCAGGCTGTTGTTTTGTGGATCTGAATATTGCACCTCTCTGACAACCATCACATGCTCATCTCATCGATACTTGCTTAGTCCGCTGCTCTACTCTCTCAACACACATGAATGTGGGGCCAGGCACAACTGAGACGCTATCCATCTATAATATCGCCCATGACAGAACTGTTATCAGTAGAATCTCAGATGGAGACGAGCAGGAGTATAGGAGTGAGACAGATCGGTTGGTTGAGTGGTGTCATGTCAACAACGTTGCTTTCAAAGTTAGTAAAATTAAGTAATCGATTGCAACTTTCAGGAAGGGAAGTCAAGTGAACACGCACCAGCCGTCGTCGACGGATTGGCAGTGGAAGAGTTAAGCATTGTTAAGTTCTTGAGTGTCAACATCTCTGAAGAGCAATCAGGGCCGCAGCGTATTGATGGAATTACGAACACGCACGGCAACAGTGTATATTTCATTAGGTGACAGAGGAGATTTGGTAAGCCACTGAAAGCTCGAGCAGATGTACTGTTTTTCTAACTGGTAGCATTCCCGTCTTTTATAGAAAGGTCACTGAGCAGTGTCTGAAACTGCTACAGAGGGTTACAAGCGCAGCCAGCTCTATCCTGGGTACTAGATTCACCACCACCAGGAGACCTTCAAAAGAGATACCTAAAAAACGGAATCCATCCCTAGTGACACTCACCAACCAGGATCATCATCAACCAGGAAATGCTTTCCTCTCATTACTACCATCGGAGTGGAGGAACATGAACCTAAAAACACACACTCACTATTTAAGAAACAGCGTTTTCCACTCTATCATCAGATCTATGAACAGCCCAATTACCGATGAACACAGCCTCATTATTTGGTTCTCTTTTTGTATTGTTTTTTTCAATTCTTATTTCCATTTATATTTATATTTTATTGAAACTTATAGTAATTTATGCTTTGTACTGCACTACTACCGACAAAGTTCACGACATTTGCCATTAGTATTAGATCTGATTCTGATTCCAAGTCTAAAGCAGTTTGTGTGTGTGTGTGTGTGTGTGTGTGTGTGTGTGTGTGTGTGTGTGTGTGTGTGTGTGTGTGTGTGTGTGTGCGCGCGCGCGCGTATGTGTGTGGTCAGAGAGGCTCCGATATCGTTTCCCAAATTCCACAGGTCGGAGCTGAAATAAAAGCATAAAATAGTGGAAACGCAGTGCACACCATATCATATTCATAGCAATTAATTAACACTGTATGTTTCGGGGCAGTGGGACATAGATTCTTGTGCTCTCAAGCCGAAAATGTATATAGTTCTAAATTGTTCGCCCAGTCCATTCCTGCATTGGTGCTCTTCAATCGAGCAGACGAAATGAAGGTGAGAGTTGCTGTCCATTAAAGTTTAAAATGTCTTCGCGTTTTGGTGCAAAACATTCAGGGTTAATTACTGAGCTTATATCAGTGACTTCGTAGACATCGATCAGTTAAAACTGCCCTCAAGATACTTAACTGCCATTTTTCCGCCCACCTGCTCCCTAGTTACTCCCTCATTTCGGTCAGAACTCTTCGTCCAGAAAGCTTTTCAAGTTCTCAATATAGCACACTAAAGACTTTTAAACGACGATCGCCGACGGAATGTATTTTGATATATTTAATATTCTACGCTAAGGTAAATACATTTGGGAATGGATTCCAATTTCTGCTGTCGTCACGCTCCTCGTAGTCTGTGCTATACTGGGCATCTACTGCTGGAAAACTGGTAGGTTAGTTCATGCGAGTAAGCTTTATTATAATTAACTGCAACCATGTGTTTCACCTTGCTACCACACAATGTACAGTGCTGAAAAATTCTCTTTTGAGATTAAAAAATGTATACTGAGAAAAAGGTGTATAGATGGGTAATATTCCGAAATTTGATTTGCAGGAAGAAAGAACTGACATTAGTTAGCAAGACAAAAGCGCAGAATCGTTGAAATTTCTAAATTTGGTTCAATTTCTTCTTCCAATCCTACTTGCGTGTACTTGGCTGTTCTGCATTTAACCAGTTTGGCTTCCACTCAGGTCATAGTTTATCTTAGGAGTACAGATTGATGTTGGTTTTGACAACTGCAAATATTCCTACTGAGTAAATGAATGGCAGAACCAAAGAAAGAGTTAATTGGAATGTTGGGGGATTAAAGTGGGAATGGTTTAAATGGTTTAAGGGCGGCGTGGATTTGCTGAGTCGATGAGTCTCAATTCGGTAGCATATATTATTTCGAAGAACAGATATTGGGCAAATTTTATTCACTGTATGGATCAATAATAATACAACTAGTTGAGTTAAAATTCACATTTCAATTATTAAACTGTATCCGAATTTACAGATGGCTTCCTTCCATCAGCTCGGCATCTGATGTTTTCTGCTGACCAGTTCAGGGTATTTGCATATAAAGGAGACGACACACTTGTTCAAAGCCGCAAAAAAAAAAACATTTTATTCGAACTAGCACAAATACAATGCAGAAAGGAAAAAATAACAAATTTATAGAATAGTAGTAGCACAGAATTCAAAATAATCTCTCTCTCTCTCTCTCTCTCTCTCTCTCTCTCTCTCTCTCTCTCTCTCTCTCTCTCTCTCTCTCTCTCTCTCTCCCTCGCTCGCTCGCTCTCTCTCTTTCTCCGTTTCCTTTCCTTTCCTTTCCTTACCTCAGAACTAGTTACCAGCCATGGCCGACAGTTTTTTATACCCTTGCACCGGCACTTTTCAAAGGATTTGGTACAAGCATCTGTACAATGACCTCAACACCTCAACTTCCGTCAAAAACATGTTTCCTCCATTTCCCATCATTAGGACTGTGGACTTGTACTCCCTTAACTGTTTCAAAGCATTACTGTCGACTGGCTGTCTTGTATTTTCTTAAATAACCCACTCCAAACTAACACCATTTTATCTCATAGGCTTCCATTTTATTTTTGCTGATGTATCAATGAGAAACAGTATTTAAATGTTCCCTTACACTGATGCACCCATACTTTAATCCGCTGCTCTTTGTTTTTGTGTGAACTAGTCGGAGATAATACTCAATTCTATTTAAGCTATAGGTTTTCAGCAAGGCGATCAAGTCTACGAAATATCAGATCGATCAGTCAACTAATTTCTTTCCAAACCCGCTCGGCAATTCTGTACCTCTGAGTCTTAGAGGTAGCTCAACATTCCTTCACAAAGCAAGCCGGACCAATCCTGGTCTCTTCCTTTCAACGCGCTGCTCTTTTACATTACCGATCCGCACTCACTCTTCTCTGACTAAAATGATGGTGTTCTTCCCTTCTGCGGCTCCAATCGGACACATAAACCCTTTGGTATCCATGGATGCTCAAAGGCATGTCGTGTGTTTCCAGTATGTAATGCTTATATTTGAGTTTTCATCATCCGCCAAGTTTTTATAGCAGTCCTTATTATATAATCTTTTATTAACTCAGACGCTAGTAATGTTTTACTTAAACCTTATAGATTAATGGCAGACTTATTATACTGTGCACTAATTATTGATATTCAAAATTACTTCCAACTAACTGCAAACAGTTTGTGTGTTCTTCCCGCAATCGTGTGAGCTTCCTCCGGGTCTTCTATTTTGTCCCACAATCCAAACACATACCAGTTGGTAGGTTAATTGCTCATTGCAAATTGTCCCGTGATTAAGCTTGGTCTAGTTTGGGGTTACCCAGCGGCCCGGTGTGAAGAACCAGTATAGGCCTGTTCTGCATTAGGTCTCTTTACATAAACAATAAATAAAAATCTGTTTTTTAAAACAATATTTGTTTTTTTTTCATTTAATATTTACAGTATGTTACTGTTATGTCGCCCACAGGAAAGATAAGAAGTCGTAGTGGAAAGAAGTGAGTCGAAAATTTCCGAAGCCTGAGTGGAATGAATACCCATCATTTTCATCAAATTGAATATCTTACCTGCATATTAAAAGTCATTGTATCATATAAAATGGCCACACGTTCCTCAAAAACCCTATATCTTTAAACATTTCCCCATTAACCAAGTCTGACATTTCCAATATTTCCCACAATGGTTTATAATTTCACGCCTCGCATTTATTGAATCTGCCATGGTCTGCGCCATTCACATATATCTTCCTGCGTCCGTGCTTATTTGTATCCTCCTTAAAGATAATGCGTCCTCTTTAGTATATGTGGTGACACGATTCTTGTCTGAAAACGACTTTACTATAACCTTTGCCTTGTCAATTAAAATGAAATGTTTGTTGATTTTATTGTTTTAAGGACAGGATCGTCTGATGAAGACAACGTATATGCCAACATCACTCGTAAGTTTCATGTTGAATAACTCTTACGGAAGGTGTGTTTTAGTTAACAGGTGATATAGCACAACGGTTATAATTCAATTTCTGAAATTCTCCTGTGCCAGCAAAATGTCATTCAGCAGAATGTCATTCGGTCTGCTCGGAATCACATTCACTATTAACATATGATATTTGTGTCTGTCTTTTACGAAAAATAACCGTGATGAAAAGTTAAATGCTTGTCGCTGTATTATCCATTAATTGAATGCTGACTATAATTCATAGATGACAGACATGCGGAGAGTATTTGAAAGACGCATCAAGTATATCAATGAACAACTATGGAGGGTCAACATTAACAAGAATCACATCTAATAGATAATATTGCAGAAGCGCAAACACTCTAGTGGGATCCCAGGAAAGGAGACAGATCTGAAAGCTTGAACCTGTTCTCCGCTCTCATCCATGCTGATGATTCACTGAGTGTTTGGGGAATTTGCAGTTTACCTTTCAGGTTCACCCAGCGCTTTACATTTGTTTAGACCAGTCTCTTTCATCTTCCACTGGGTTGATTTAAATCTGAGGTTGTCCTTAGTGGTAAATTTTACGTTGACTTCATTTTGAAACAATGAGCACAGATTTGTTTTATTCAGTTAAGTTTCCTATCCGGCGTAGTTGCTAAATTACATTACCTTTGTAAAATTATCATTCATCTCTGCGCCTTTTACAGCTGACGACCGGGATCTTGGAAATCAGAGGTAAGAACATGTTTTAAATTGGAATGCAGGTGCATAAAGCTCCGGGGCAAGCACAGCGGAATATCTATTTTTTTTTCAATCTAGTATTTCTGATTACTTGGGCAAAAGGTTTTTAAGCACGTATGACAATCCCAAGCATTCACGCAATCATATGCAGTTGTAATTCCCGGAAAGGAATTTGTATTTATTAATTTGTCTGCTTGGGTCTTGGTACTGTTGAAAAGGCTGAAGTAATTATGCAAATAAGCCATTCCCCTTATCATTTGCCTACTGACTTGCTTTCACTCTCCTCATTCAATGCTGTATTAGATCCCATTATAAATCATTCCGGAAGCTGCATGTGGCACCGCTTGGAGAAGAGCTCTCTCTCTGCCTCTTTACTCTCCTCTTTCTCTCCAGCTCTCTCCCAAGTCCACTTGGTCTTCAAGGTTAGATGAATATACATGATGTGAAATTAAGTTAATGTGCTGGAGTCGTCGGTTGTCTTCGGTGCGCCCTCCTCTACGTTAGTGACACCCGTCGCAAATTGGGGGACTGCTTCATCGAGCACCTTCTCTCAGCCACAAAAGCAGAACTTCCCGGTGGCCAAACATTTTAATTCTGAATTTGCATTCCCTTTCCGCCATGTGATTTATGTGCCGCCTCTTGTGCCAAGATGAGGCTACACTCAGGTTGGAGGAGCAACACTTTGTGATTCGTCTGGGTAGCTTCTAACCTGATGGCATGAAAAGCGGTTTCTCCTTCCAGTAAAAAAGTATTCTTACACCCGCCCCGTCTTCCTCCGTTTCCCACTCAGACATTTTACTTCTTCTCGCCTGCCTGTCACTTACTCCTGCGCCCCCCTCCCCACTTCACTCATCGTCCCTCGCTACTCCACTAACAGGTTCTTTCTTCACCAGCCTTTTACCTTTCCCGCACACCTCGCTTCACCTATAACCTTCCAGCCGGTCTCATTCCCCTCTCCAAACTTTTTATTCAGACGTATTCCCCCTTCATTCTTAGTCCTGAAGTAGGGTCTCAGACTATTTATTCATTTCCATAGATGTTGCCTAACACGTGTTAATACTTTGGTATTTTACAGATCAGCCCAATTTGTTTTGAATACAGTTGCTTCCTCCTTGACAATTAACTCGACACTCTTGATCTTAACTGGCAAGGTGTTTTCCATTGACTGTAATACTTTTAAACAGAGGTCCCAACCTGGGGTCCAAGGACCCTTAGCTGAATTGCATTTGTCAATGGCATAACAAAAGTTGGGAACCCTTCATTTAAAAAGTTCCCTCCGCGAAGTAAGATGACTGATATCTGAACATTTCATTTTAAGGGAAGCTCTGACGCCGTCGGAAGACCGAAGTGATGGCAACGTTGTCTGTATGTTCTATGTTACATTTCTTGTTCATTATTCTAGTGTTTATATTAGTCTGTGTAGCATTTCTTAAATCATAAATCAATGTGGTCAAATTGAGAACGCAATCTCCACACAATTATCAATGGAAGTCAGTATTGAATCAGTATTTTTAGATCTGTGAAGGAGTCAGTGAGGACACTTCATAATTTGAAAACTACACGCTTGTTATGGGGATTGCTGGAAATGTTTAAACCCAACGATGACCGAATGTGCCGCACATTTTCTTTTTTTAAATTCATAGTGACCTCAGGGAAGAGTTTCGGTCTTATTGAATTAGAGATGTCCTGATGTTATGAATTGACTCCTCTGTTTGATGCGCCCTACATTGCATTCTTGATAATCACTGGGAAAAAGAAGGGAACATATACCTTGTATTCTTCCATCCAAGTTAAGAGTGAATATGGGCCACAGAGTTAACGATATTTGGTTGCGGTGGGGAGAGGAGTGCGGGCGAGGACATTAGCCCAGTTGATCGCACTGCTGTCTCACAGCTCCAGTTACCCATCTTGAATTCTGACCTACGTTTCTTCTTGCCTGGAGTTTGCACTATCTCATTATGATCGCGTTTCAAAGAGACTTTAATCACCCAGTTTAAAGTGCGTAGAAGGCAGAATCTGGAAGGATGGGGAGTTTGATGGGAATGTAGAAGAGGTTCAGAAATAGGAAAAGGACAGACTGCATTCAATGGTCCGAAATGTTATCTTTTAACCCGGTTGAAATATGCAAATAACTAAGATTGGTTATTGGCAAAACTTAACCGAATGTGAAAAAGAAATAAGCATCACCCGAGAAAGTTTGCAAACGTTCCTCTGTATGTATAAAAGAAAGTGCTTAATATATTTATGCACTTTTCATTTCTTAATCTGTTCTAGATGCTGATATTACGATAGATCTTCAAGCCAAGAAAAGGAAAGTGAGTTTAAGATTATATTTCGATAATAAGTTCGATTTAGATGTTTCCTGCAAAAAACTCCCATGAATACAGCATAGAATACAGAACATAGGACGGTACAAATCCTTCAAACTACAATATTGCGCCCCAGCTATACCTACTCCAAAGTCAATCAAACCCTACACTCCTACGCAGCATTATTTTTATTCATCTTCTTTTGGTTAAACCTATCGCCCCTATTAGGTCGTAGACATCCGAATGCAGATCGCTGGCCTGCGCAGTCCTAGGCTGTTCGAGGAGTTTTCGATCCTGTAGCTTTCGCTTTACCCGCACAACATTAGATGTCTTTGATAGGGAGATCATTCATGTCCAGGGAATGAGATTGTTTGAGTTCCTGTTGGCGTTTCTGTAACTCGGGATTTTTACGAGATGCGGCTGCTTGCCGCATACTCTTCCTTCTTGCTTTTGCAGCAGGGCCTGGGACCGCTGAAGCTGGACTTCTTTCACCAATGTTTCGATTTAAGAATCATTTTCTCTTAAATGTTCCGAATGTATCTTCCTCTTAAAAGAATCTAATGCTTATTGGCGTACATAATGAATAAACTCATCTCGCGCTTCCAACTATAAGCATGAGAAGATTTTATTCGTATCTTCCTCTACTACCACCCCCAGTTGCGTATTCCAAGCGTCTATCGCTCTCCGTATTTAAAATATATTTCTAAAATATCCTCTGATAAACCCCGTCCCCATCTACTATGCCCGTTGGAAGTAGCCATTTTCGTCCCCGGAATAAGTTTCTGGTAGTCCACTCTATGTATGCCTCATTATATTGTACAAAGTCACCATTCTTCCTCCTTCACTCCAAAGGTAAAACCATTAGGTCGTTTAACGTTTATTTATGACGCATGTTCTCTAACCTAGAGCGCATCCCGTTAAATTTCCTCTGCAGCTTCCCTAAAGCATCCGACGTCTTTCCCATAATGGTTTGACCAGAACTGAGCATAATACTTAAAAGTCTGTCCATGGCCTGAATTGGAAAAGTACCCCTTCGGTTTTCGAACGAAAATTCCCGTTATTTTTAATCTCTGTTGAGTAAAATCATGAAGGGAGATATCAGAGCATTTTTAGAGTGGGGCGATGAGATAACGACATATATCTTTGATTTCACGTATTACACAAGCCATGCTATTTGAAATCGATTCTTATGTTGTTTCCTGCAACATCGCGCTGCCTAGAGAGAGAAAAATACAGTCAGCGATTCAATAACACGTTCATATTGTGGTCGAGTCACGCCTATACCACCTAAAATATGAGCTTTACTGTGCTCTGTAGTTTAAATCCTGGCGTACTTATTGGTGAGTATTTGACGTCAGTAGACTTGGTTCACTCGATGACCTCCCAGGTATACTTAACGGGCGTCATTCTTGATATCATTCGAAAAAAAATTGTGGGGCAATTTCGTACCAAACAGTAATCGCTGGATGCAGAACCAGCCTTTATAGAAGCTCAAAATATCATATATTTATTATTTCCCTCATTGGATAGAATGTTGTTCATCTGTTAACTGAATTACCGAAATCAAATCCGCTATTTAACCAATTAAACTACTCTCCTTAGAAACATCAAGACAACTTTGATCTCCGCAATGATGATGGAATGGTCTATGCAGCAGTGAAGCAATAGACGTCTTACGAGTTCTCGGGAATCATGTGACCAACTAACGCGCGTGCTCGGTAATGATCAAAACATTGACCATAGGGACTATGAAATAGTGTTGAAAGAGATGAATGCGCTACTCAGATTTTCGAACACCCTTCTGACACGTAGCTTCACTCGGGACGCCTTGCCCGACTGCCAGTGAAGAAAGAAGATGATGGCGCCGTGTTTAATCCATGGATTCGTCAGAACCTGCCGTCTGGGTTGTTCTTCAATAGCCAACGACGATCACATGGGCAAGAGAAACTGCACGGCCCTAAAACATTATCCCGCCGAACCGTATAATCGAATCATCCATACTAAAGATATATTGATGCTCTCTCCCCTTTCGCATTAACAGCTTGTAGTCTGGTATCCACCGTTTGAAATCGGCTCCAAATGCATTGCAATGAAATGCACAATTGCATCAGTATTACGTCAGTCGGACCCCGGGTCCTTTTTAGAATTTCGTTGTCTCATATCTGGTAATTTACCGCTCAACCACCTCTTTTTCTTCTAACTTGACATTAGACAAATCAACAAAAAATAAGGATCTTAATGCATTTAACGTTACGTACCCCGTAACTGGGTGTCTAAGCAACAGAGAAAGAAGAATCCGTTGGAGTCTGGTGGTACCAAACTAAAGGTGTTTATTAATAAAAATTAGCAAAACCATCTCAATAATGCAAGCTTACATATATAACAAGTTAGCAGTAATAAACATAAAAGTGTAGGAATAATAATAATAAGCAATAATAAACAAGCTCTATCGATGTCTAGGTGTAAATAAATTGTCATAAAATATAAAGTTCAATTCAGTTCATGAATGCTGATGTAGTTATGGTTGTTGTATTGTAATCGTTGGAGAGAGAGAGAGAGAGAGAGAGAGAGAGAGAGAGAGAGAGAGAGAGAGAGAGAGAGAGAGAGAGGAGAGAGAGAGAGAGAAAGAGAGAGAGAGAGAGAGAGAGAGAGAGAGAGAGAGAGAAAGAGAGAGAGAGAGAGAGAGAGAGAGAGAGAGAGAGAGAGAGAGAGAGAGAGAGGGAGAGAGGGAGAGAGAGAGAGCGACATATAACAGCTACAGCAGCCAAACCTTCCTTTGCTTTCTTGCTTTCTTAATCCGTCGTATTGTTGATATGGTGGTCATTCAGTTATGACCCCTCTGGTCTTCAGCCAGACCGTTCCTCTGCGGTGAACTCGTCACTCTGGCATGAGTGGACACACACACAAGTGCCCACCGGCCCTGCTTTTACACTGATTGCCTTACCGACCGACCTCCTGGTTCGGTCTTCGAAGCCCCCACCTTTCTTGTGGGTTCCAACACTCAATCAGTGTCCACTGGCGTATTTGGAGGGTGTTTCCCCAAATCTGCCTTTTATCCCTGCTCACGGGGTCTCAGCTATCCATCAATCCTGAATGAATGCGTCAATCAAATAAGGCCACTCTCTCAGTCCACTGAGGAATGTTTATGAGCAAACTATTGTCCTTGCAGCGATACAGTAAATAATTCAAAAAGGAGTCACAATACAGTTAATTAGCAATTTCCCCCTCTCTCTTATCTATCGCCGATGTTCTTGTCTGTTTTCCGTCTCTCTTTCTCACGGTCAACATAACAACAGTAATAGTTCGTGGTTCTCAGGAGGGGGAGTTGGGAATGGTTAACCCTTCACCACATTGTCCATTCGGTCTGTTCATCACACATAACACCCCCATCCTTCTGGAAATTTTCACCAGGGGGGCAATTAACTACGAAAGCACTGAATTACAGAGTTTAACAAAATACAGAAGTTGTCTTAACTACAAGAATATTACAGATACACGTTCATGTTAACATCTAGATAAACAATCAGCAATTACATTGGCACTCCCCTTTACATGTTGTATTTTAATATCGAATTCCTGTAACAACAGACTCCAAATTAATAACCGCTTAATTTTTATTTTTCATTATTAGACAAAAAAATACTTAACGGGTTGCGTTCTTAGCTTAGGTGCATACCACAAAGTGTGAACCAATACATGTGTGACAACAGTCATGATGTTGTCTTTATTATTCACATGCTTTGTTAAATTCCCTCAAAACCAGATCCTGCTATTCAAAGCGGCATTTGTTCAACCTTTGTCCCTTTTCCACTTAACTCTCACGTGGTTAGCTTGCTCACCAGTGTGGAATAGGCCTTCACAGACTCCTTTCACAGGAGCTGTCTTATCACCAATGTTTTCCAAACTTAGCCCATTTGCTGAACTTCCACACAATTCGTTAATTTTAAACAAGTCATTAATTTTATCTTCAGGATCTTTCATTCTATTTGTTTGAAATTTACCAGCGGCAGATGATCCCTCTTGGTCAAAACAACATTTCAGATTCTGTGTCTCCAAATCACATACTTGAATAACATCACCAAGTTGTTTATCTTTGAATTTTCAAACAAACTGTAATTTATTCACAGGCACCTTGTTAACAAGCCATTGTTCAGTTAACGTTCTCTTCCCTTTTGTCAATCCTTCTAAAACCAATTCAGACTTTAAATTTTCTTTATTCAATTTAGGAACAACACCTTTCCCTTCTCCTTCAATAATATTCACATCACCAGCTTTCATATCATTAACTTTTAACACACCTTCTAACACAAACAACTGAGAATTCTCACTTTCCACTGGTACCAAGGTTAACCCTTTCTTCACTGAACCAAGTCCATCTGACCCAAAAGAACTGCATTACTTTTCAACTAAATCAGATACCTCAGTCTTTTCCTGAGTTTCAATACTAGATTCAGTACCCTGTGCATCCACACCCTTCACACCCTGAACACACGCAAACAGGACATCTACCTCTTCCAGGCTTTCAATACCAGTCCCCTTTTCAAATTCTAAATTCCCCTGATCCTCCCAGTTACTCTCTGGGCAACTCGCATCTGGATTAAACTCAACATTGGGGGTTAAAACAACCTCGTCTGCTAACCCAGCAGGCTCAGTCAAGGTAGCGGCATCCTTTTCATCTAGGACAGCCCTTACATCATTATCGGGAACACATTTAAATTCTTCAGCTGCAATCTGCTTTGTCAAGCCAGACAGATCATCCGTGTCCAACCCTGGACCTTCTAACTGCCATATCTGTTTATTTATAAATTCCGTCCTTGCTAATGGAAGATCTACCTCCTCTCCTTTACTCTCTTTAGATTCACTATCCTTTTCCCTCTCATCCGGAAACCCTTTTTCATACAAGGTCGGCAAAAATGTCTCCGCTAAATTAACGCCGGACTCATTTAAACTGGCTCCTGTTTCAGCCGTCTTTCTGGACATGCTGCGAGTGACTGCGCATGCGGGATAAATCTTGGACTCCATGGACGGGTCCTCAGCGCTCACAGGCTTGCTTGTCAGTTTCACACGTCACCACCGGCCAGATCGTTACCAAGTAGGACGTCCACGCCGTCCATCGGTAGTTTCGAACTCACCCCTATTTCGACTGGTCCAGATACCAGGTCACATTTCAGAAATATTCTGTGCAAAGGTACAGCCTCTGTCCCTTTTCCGATGCCTCTTAACACAGCCTCCCCAGTCTGGGTCTCAGAACCAACACCAGATCCGCACTGGAACTGGGGTTTCTCCTTCCTTCACAGACACCGTCCCTACCGAGATAAACTTCTCACGCCCCTCTTGTGCTCTATCTACTTTTGCCTTCCTCATCGATCTACTGACCGACTCAATGCAACGTGTAGGGATTGCTGTTTTCCGTTTTCTTGTCTCCTTCTTCGGAGCAAAGCACTTAGATGCTATATGACCAGCTTTCCCACAATTATAACAGGTAAAGCTAGGAACCTTCCTGCCAGCCTGCTTTTCCTCCTCCTCACCTTTTCCACTAGCTCCAGGCTTATTCTCTGCCTTAGCCGGTGGGCTTTCTCTGCCATTCCTACTGCCTCTCTGGTAGCTCTTATTTGAGGAAAACTTTGACTTGTGGGTTAAGGCGTACCCGTCTGCTTACTTGGCAGTCGCAGACAGCGTCTCTGTCTCCTTCTCATCCAAGTACGTCTTCATACTCTCAAGGATACAACTTTTGAACTGCTTTATCAGTATTAACTGTAACAGGTTACCATAATCTTCATCAACCCCTTTTGAGGCGCACCAACGCTCACAATATATTTGCATCTCACGGGCAAACTCTAAATACGTGTGGTTCCACGGCTTTCTCAAGTTCCGGAACTTCTGCCGGTCTGCCTCTGGCACCAATTCGTAACTCAGTACAACCCTTTTTACTTCCTCATAGTTCCTAGACTCATCCACGGACAATGCCGAATACGCTTGCTGAGCCTTCCCCCTAAGTATGCTCCGTAACAGAACAGCCCATTTTCTCTCAGGCCAGTTCTGATTCACAGCCACTTTCTCAAAATGGAGGAAGAACTTATCGACATCCATCTCCTCGAATGGAGGCACCAACTGGATCTCCCGACCAATCTTGAACCCCTCATTTGGGTCTGCCGCCCGGTCACTTCCCTCCTGTACCTTTAACCTCTCTATTCCCAGTATATTCTGCCTCTCTTTCACCCTTTCCTCCATCTGCCATTCATCTTCCTCTTTGTTCCTCCGCTCTCCTACTTTCAGCTTCCTCTCTTCGCCTCTCAGCATCATCTCTTCGCCTTACAGCTTCTCTCCATGCTTCCAGCTGCCTAATCCAAAGTTCATGCTGCCTCTTCTCCTTTCCCTCAGCCAACCTTGTTTTTTCCATCTCTAACTGAACCTCCCCCTCGGCTGGTTTCCTCTCAGGGAACAGGTCCAATACATCTGGTGTGAACACACCCTTGGATACATAATGTAGAGCTAATTCTCTCTGTATATCCACCTTTCGCATCGACGATCTCACCTCTGGGAGATCTAATCGTTTCGCACCATTCACCAATTTAGTCTTGCTGGCAACCTCTAATGCCCACGCAGTCGGGTCTTTTAAAAAATTGACAATGTCCATCTCTGCTGGTTTCCCGTCTGGTTAATCTCACAACCAGATCAGATAAAGAACTATTATCCCGATTCACTGGCCCCCTAATTTGGTAATCAAATCTCGAGACTAGGCCCCAATTTGTTACTTACCCCGTAACTGGGTATAACCAGCAGAGAAGGAAGAATCCGTTGGAGTCTGGTGGTAACAAATTAAAGGTGTTTATTAATAAAAATTAGTAAAACCATATCAATAATGCAAGTATACATATAACAAGTTAGCAGTAATAAACATAAAAGTGTAGGAATAATAATAATAATAAGCGATAATAAACAAGCTCTATCGATGTCTCGGGGTAAATAAATTGTCATAGAATATAAAGTTCAGTTCAGTTCATGAACGCTGATGTAGTTATGGTTGTTGTATTGTAATCGTTGGAGAGAGAGAGAGAGAGAGAGAGAGAGAGAGAGAGAGAGACCTGTAACAGCTACAGCAGCCAAACCTTCCTTTGCTTTCTTAATCCGTCGTATTGTTGGTATGGTGGTCATTCAGTTATGACCCCGCTTGGTCTTCAGCCAGACCGTTTTTCTGTGGTGGACTCGTCACTCTGGCATGAGTGGACATACACAGAAGTCCCACTAGTCCTGCTTTTACACTGATAGCCTTACTGACCGACCTCCTGGTTCGGTCTTCGAAGCCCCCTCCTTCCTTGTGGGTTCCAACACTCAATCAGTGTCCACTGGCGTGTCCGGAGGGTGTCTCTCCAGACCTGCCTTTTATTCCGACTCACGGGGTCTCAGCTATCCATCAATCCTGAATGACTGTGTCCATCAAATAAGGCCACTCCTTCAGTCCATTGAGGAATGTTTATGAGCAAACTATTGTCCGATTTATGAGCGAATCAGTAAATAATTCTAAAAGGTGTCACAATACAGTTAATAAGCAATTTCTCCCCTCTCTCTTATCTGTCGCCGATGTTCTTGCCTGATTTTCGACTCTCTTTCTCATGGTCAACATAACAACAGGAATAGTTCGTGGTTCTCAGGAGGGGGGGTGTTGGGAATGGTTAACCGTTCACCCCATTGTCCATCAGGTCTGTTCATCACTCACAACATTAACAACTGACCATCCGCAGTCCTCCTTGACAGAGCATACCAAATTCGAACTACCATTGGTAAAAAATTGTAATCCTAAATCCTTCAACAGAAAGTTGATTCAGATTTATTGATTTCTATATAAATGTTATTTATTTATTTATGCTTTTGTTTATTTGTCTGTTTGTTTATTTGCTTGCTTGCTTGTTTGGAGATACAACAGGGAACAGAGGCTTCTGGCCAATGGTCCGCATTGCCCTGCAACTCAACTATTTAGCTCCAGCCTAATCACAGGACAATTTACAATGACCAGTTGAGCTACTACCCAGTACTTAGGACTGTGGCAGGAAACCGGAGCAGCCGGAAGAGCCGCGTTCGGTCACGTGAAGAACGTAAAAGACCCTTATAGATGTCACATGTTTCAACTCCGCTCTGAATTTACTCTAGCTCATGACATATAATACACGAGTTGATGTAGCTTCCGAAGAGTTGCAACTTCTGAGATTAGTGGTAAACTTCCCCTTTCGTTGATAGATTATGAACTGCTGACATCGGGTTGAGGTACGTGAGCATGAAGACCCACACAGAATGACATAGAAACTGCCTATTCACCTCGCGATTAGACTTTTGCTAAGTCCATGACCCATGAACCCTGCGTCATTACACCCATTTTATAAAGATAGATTTATTTTTACAATTAATTAGGCAGTAACAGGAAATTACCGGTTAAGAGGTGGACTGTGTCCAGTCAGTGAGCAGGTGCACGAGAAGTTGCGGCAAGTTTATTTCAGTCCACTGCTTATCAAAGCAAACTTAACAGAAAACACCGGGAGACCTTGTTTCAAAGAGCAAGTTGGTCGAGAAAAAATACAATGAAATCTAAACGATTAACGATTCTTGTTAAAGAATAATTAACCAATACTGGAGCTCTGAAAACCTCTAATCACAATGCTCGCCTGCTCTACGCACAGGCCCATAGATCTCATAACAACTTATTCATCATCTCTCCCAGAACTTACTGCCGACTCATAAACTCCGAACAGTCCTGAAAATCCACCGGGCTTTCATTGCGCTTTTCCTTTTAAAACTTTTTTTTTATTGCATTTTAAATAGTTACAAAGTAAAGTATGAAAAAACAATGTATATAACCCTTACCCCCTCCCCTTAACCACTCCCCCCTAACTGCCCTATAGAAAAAAAAAGAAAGAAAAAAAAAGAAAAAAAGAATGCCTGGTTGTTGGATGATCTCCACATGCTCCATGGAATTCGTAATAACTTTAATATGTATATTTATTTCTTTCCCCTAATAACCAATTGTTTCATCTTCAGAGCATCTAAATATTTAATCCTGTCTTTTGTAAATAAGGGCTCCAAATTTTCAGAAATGTTTCATATTTATCTCTTAAATTATAAGTATTTTTTTCTAATGGAATACAACCATAGATTTCTTTCTTCCAAGAGTCTATACTTAAATGTGTATCCGATTTCCAAGTAACTACAATAGCTTTTTTGACTACTGCCAGTGCAATTTTTATAAATTCTTTCTGATACTTATTTAGTTTGAGTTTCGGTTTTAGCCCTTCAATATCACCTAGTAAAAATAATATTGGATTATGAGGAAATTGTGTTCCTGTAATTTGTTCCAGTAAAAGTCTTAAATTTGTCCAAAAAGGTTGAATTTTAGAGCAAGACCATGTCGAATGTAAAAAAGTACCAGTTTTCTGGTTACATCGGAAACACTGATCCGATAAATTTGGATTTAATTTTTTTATTTTTTGTGGTGTAATATATAATTGATGTAGAAAATTATACTGCGCTAATCATAACCGAACATTTATTGTATTTGTCATACTATCAAGACATAGTCTTGACCAATTTGTTTCTTCAATTCTAATATTCAAATCACTTTCCCATTTTTCGTCTTGACTTATGGACTCCTTGTTTAATTACCTGTCTTTGAATCAAATTATACATACAAGATATAATTTTTTAATATTTCCTTTTTGAATTAAAATTTCTATTTCATTAGATTTCGGCAATAATATTGTTTGACCTAATTTTTCTCTTAAATAAGCCCTTAATTGAAAGTAACAAAATAAAGTGTTATTTGATATTTTATATTTATTCTTTAATTGATCAAATGACATTAATATACCTCCTTCAAAACAATTCCCTATATATCTAATCCCATTTTGAATCCAATTATATAAAAGTTAATTGTCCATTGTGAAAGGAATAAGTCTATTTTGAATTAAAGATCTCTTTGCTAATAAAGATTTTTTTGTCTCATCATCAACATTTCTTATTCCATATATCAATCAAATGTTTTAATATTGGAGATTCTTTCTTTTCCCGTATCCATTTAGATTCCCATTTGTATATAAAATCTTCTGGTACGTTTTCTCCTATTTTATCAAATTCTATTCTAATCCATGCCGGTTTATCTTCCTCGAAAAAAGATGCAATAAATCTAAGTTGATTTGCTTTTTAATAATTCTTAAAATTTGGAAGTTGTAATCCTCCTAGATCAAATTTCCCTGTCAATTTTTCCAACGATATTCTTGACATCTTACCTTTCCAGAGGAATTTCCTCACATATTTGTTTAACTCTTGAAAAAACTTCTGGGGTAATTGTTTTGGTAATGATTGAAATAAATATTGTAATCTAAGGAATATATTCATTTTTATAGTGTTTACTCTACCTACTAATGTTATTGGTAATGCCATCCATTTTTCAAGATCTTCAAAAGTGGTAAATAATTTAATTTGTATAAGTTTTTTATATCATTATCAACTCTTATACCTAAATATTTTATACCATTTGCTGGCCATCTAAATTGAGTTATTAATCGACATTGATTATAATCTCCTTTAGTAAGAGGTAAAATTTCACTTTTATCCCAATTTATTTTATAACCCAATATTTTCCCATATTCTTCTAGTCTATAAGATAATTTGCGTAGTGAATGTAATGGATCTGTTAAATAAAGTAGAACATCATCAGCAAATAAGTTAATCTTGTATTATTCCTGATTAACTCTGAAACCCTTAATATCTGGGTCCATTCTAATTAATTCAGCTAGTGGTTCTATTGCCAACACAAATAAAGCAGGTGATAGTGGGCAACCTTGCCGAGTTGATCTTGTTCATTGAACTGATGTTGAAATTTGACCATTTGTCACTACTTTAGCTTTGGGATTAGTATTTAAGGTTTTAATCCATTTTATAAATGATGTTCCTAGTCCATATTTTTCCAATACCTTAAATAAAAAATCCCATTCCAGTCTATCAAATCCATTTTCTGCATCTAAAGCAACTGCCACACTCATTTCCTCCCTCTTTTGTGCTAAATGGATTATACTAAATAACCGAGTTACATTATCTGCCGATTGTCTATTTTTGATAAATCCTGTTTGATCCATATGTACTAATTTTGGTAAGCATTTAGATAATCTATTAGATAAGATTTTTGCTATTATTTTATAATCGGTGTTTAATAAAGAAATAGGTCTATATGATGTTGGTTTTAAAAGGTCTCTATCTTTTTTTGGCAATACTATTAAAATAGCTGTTGAAAAAGATTCTCGAAGTTTATGCGTTCTTTCCGCTTGATATATTAACTCCATAAAAGGAGAAATTAATAAATCTTTAAACTTTTTATAAAATTCAGGTGGAAACCCATCTTCTCCTGGAGATTTATTACTTTGAAGTGATCCCAAAGCTTCTTCAACTTCCTTCAATGTAAAAGGCATACCTAATCCCTTCTGTTCTTCTGTATTTAATTTTGGAAGAGTTATTTGTGATAAAAATTCTTCTATCTTAACGTCATCATTCTTTGATACTGATTTATACAACTCATTAATTAATTTCTCATTAAAACTCATTAATTTCTAGAGGTTTATAAGTAATTTCATTCACTTTTATTCGAATTGCATTTATTGTTTTAGAAATCTGATCTGTTTTTAACTGCCATGCAAGAACTTTATGTGATCTTTCACCTAGTTCATAATATCTCTGTTTAGTTCTCATAATTGCTTTTTCTGTTCGATATGTCTGGAGTGTATTATATTTTAACTTCTTATTAATAAGTTGTCTTCGTTTTTCTTCTGTCATATTTCTTTGAGAATCTTTTTCTAATTTTATAATCTCTTTTTCCAATTGATCTATTTCTATCATATATTCCTTCTTAATTTTAGAAGTATAACTTATTATCTGGCCTCTCAAATATGCTTTCATTGCTTCCCACAATATAAATTTATCATCAACTGAATGTAAATTTGTATCTAAAAAGAACTGAATCTGCTTTTTCATAAAATCACAAAAATCTTGACGTTTTAGTAGAATTGAATTAAATCTCCATCTATAAATTGATTCCTCTTTATCATTATCACTGTCATTATTAAAGGAGAGTGATCAGACAATATTCTTGCTTTATATTCCACATTTTTCACTCTATCTTGAGTATTTGTTGATAATAGGAAAAAATCTATCCTTGAATATGTTTTATGTCTATTTGAATAAAATGAATAATCCCTTTCTTTTGGACTGATTCTTCTCCATATATCAATCAAATTTAAATATTTCATCAATGATAGAGTTAATTTTGCTACTTTTAATTTTGTAATAGCCTTTGTTGATCTATCTAAAACTGGATCTAAACAAAAATTAAAATCTCCACCTATTAATATTTTATCATGTGCATTAGCCAAATTCAAAAAGACCTCCTGTATAAATTTTACATCATTTTCATTTGGTGCATAAATATTCATAAGAGTCCATAGTTCTGAAAAAATTTGACAATGTATAATTAAATATCTTCCTGCCGAATCAATTAATACATTTTGTATTTTAATTGGTAAATTTTTATTAACCAAAATTGCAACTCCTCTTGCCTTTGTTAAATGAAGCTGCAGTAACATTTCCAACCCATTCTCTTTTTAATTTCTGATGTTCTATATCCGTTAAATGAGTTTCTTGTAAGAAAGCTATATCTATTTTCATTTTTTTAATATATATTAAAATTCTTTTTCTTTTTATTGGTCCATTAAGCCCATTATCATTAAGACTTAAAAAATTCAATAAATTAGTCATTATTTTTATTTATGTTACTCCAATCTATAATAATACCTAATCTTTCAACTTACATTGTATCCTGGGAAATCTTTTTAGAAGTCTCCATGTTGCTATGTGTGTCCCCACCAATCATCCAGGCAAAAGAATAGAAGAAAAATAGAAAACAAAGAAAAAAACAAAATACCCCCCTACTAATGTTGTGAAAGAAATCTCTACGTTAAGTTAAGGAAGAGATGGAAGTTTTTGTGCAAACACCTCCGCATCTTGATAATCAGAAAAAAAAAATCTTTTTCCTTCCTCCAAAAAAATTATCAGTGTTGTTGGGTGACGCATTAAAAACTTATAACCTTTTTCCCATAAAACATTTTTAGCTGGATTAAATTCTTTCTTTCTCTTCAAAAGGCTATAACTTATATCAGCATAAAAAAGAACTGGTTTCTCTGCTATCATCAACGGACCTTTTCTTCTTTTAGCACCCTGGGCAGCCGCCCTCAAAATCTTTTCTTTATCCTGGTATCTTAAACATCTTATCAAAATTGATCGCGGATTTTGATCATCTTGAGATCTTGGTCTTAAGGCTCTGTGCACCCTTTCAATCTCAATTAAAGTTTCTTCTCCCATTTCCAATTTTTCAGGAATCCATTTTTGAAAAAAATTTATTGGGTCTTCTCCTTCAGTACCTTCTTTAAGTCCAACAACTTTAATATTGCGTCTATTAAAATTTTCAAGCTTATCAATTTTTCCCACGAGTTGTTTTCTTTCTGATGTCCAGGCATCATTATCATCTTCCATCTTCTTCATTCTTCCATCCATTTCTTCCATTTTGACGTCCAAATCTGTAATTTTCTTTTCCATTTTTTCCTGTTTCTTTGTCATTTTATCAAACATAGCCTCCATATTTGTTATTTTTGCTTTAATTACTTTTTGGTTACTTTTAATGCATTTAATTTAGACATTATTTGCCAAAGTCTTTTTTGTATTTTCAGAGGAACTTTCATCTTCTTCTTCTTCTTCTTCTCCATCTTCGTCTGATTTTTCCAGAGAGTCCGCCTCTCTCTCAGACTCACTTTCGCTGTCGGTTTCAGTCGTTGCTGGGTTTTGTAGTTCTGGTTGCTCTCTTTTGCGCATGCTCGTTCCTTTACGCTTGCGCAGTTCTCGTTGATCTTTTCCTTTAGAAATGGCCGATGCTGCCGCGGTCTCCTTTTCTGTTTCACCGGTGGTGTGCTGTACCTGAGTCCGCGGTTCTTCAGTAGAAGTAGGCCTTGATTCTGTTCCAACTTGAGCGGTCTTCGCGGTAGCAGTTTTCTTCGTCCTCTGTTTATGAGGCATAGCTTAAAACAATCCAAAGTAATTTATAAGTAGCCTTAAAAAAGTATTAATTAACTTTTCTTCACTTAAACATTAATTTATTAACTTTTTTACGGGAGGGCTGGGTTCCAGCGTCTCGATCCTACGTCATCACGTGACGTCCCCCCCCCCCCGCGCTTTTCCTTTGGCTCTCGTTCTACAGCAGTACCATGTCCATTTTTTTGTAAGCATACAAGTGAATTGCTCTGCCTCTCCACAAGTTTCCACATCCCTCGCCTACTGTCCTGTCTTCAGGTATGTGAGGATTGTATTCCCTTTTTTCTTGTTTTCAATCTTCACCCTCATGCAGTCGCAGAACTGTGTTATAATAAATTTGCAAAGAGATGCGGCACATAATCTTTCTCCTCCTCCAAAGTTTGACATCATTGTGAGGATCCATTTCTTCACAGGTAATTTCCACTCACATCGGTCCAAATGTAAGCTACGCTGAACTGACTAACACCGTTTTCAATTTGGTATTCTTCCTTAAATTCCGCATAAACCTAGTGAGGAGATCAAACAAATATGATTTACTCGTTCTTGCAGTGTTGACTGACGTCTCCATCTCTTGTTCCACTTGACAACCTCGTCGCCACTATGTCTGTGTCTGATGCCATTCTCGTAATGGACCCTAGAAATAATAAAATACTAACACCCTCGTGATTTCTTTTGTTTCTTTTCTTAGTTATTTTGATCGCTGGATGCACTTGGCTGCGAATACGGTAACGGTCTCACTGTTAGAAACCATAGGGAACACTGTAAAACTGGCATATCAGTAATAATCCTTGAAGTGATGATGAAGCATTGTACTGGGGAAATATGTTTTCATTTTCGCGATTAACTAAAATCTCAGCGGGACTGGAAAAAAATAATATATGGGATGAGATTATAGTGACAGGGAGTACAGGAGGGAGATAAAGCGACCGGTATCAGTATCCCTTCCCCCAACAACAGTAGACGGAAAGAGGGGTAAAGGGCACACAGCTATCTGTATAAAAGCTCCTGACTTGGAGATGGATGAGACAGTCAAGTGTTTGGTCCAAAAAATCACAAAGTTTTCGCCCAAGTTCTGCTACATCCTGGCCATGGCACCCGTACACATTTAATTGCTCGTAAGGGCAAGAAAAATCTGCCTTATGCCACTTGCATTTCGCCAAATTTTTAGAGATGCACCATTGAAAACCATCCTTTCCGGATGCATCACGAAACTGCTTTTGCCTGAACTGCAAGAATAACAAAAATCTGAAACCAGGCCAGTCCATCATGAGAGAAAAATACTTATCCTGTAATGCTGACTACAGGTCCTGCTGCCTCTACAATGTAGGTCTTTCTCTCGTCTTCCCACCAGATTCTCTCCGTCGGGCAGAGGAGAGAAAGATTTAAGAATAGGTACCTCCAGGATAAGGAATAGGTTTAATCCGGTTGTTATAGAATTGTGAAAGGTCCTTAACCGGTAATCATAACCTCCTGCTATCTCAAGATTTAGATTAAGTCTATACCACGAAGCCTCAACTTTTCTTAATGCCATGCATGCTTACCATTGTCAGAGGGGTCTGTGGCTCCAGTTTGGGAACCCCTGATCTAGTCTTTATCTTCATTGTGACTGCAAGAGCATAGAAAATATGAGCAGCAATAGGCCATTTGTCCCGAGGAATATTGTTCATCATTCTAGCAATGCTGATTTAATATTTCTATTTACCCGATTCTCCTGTCGTGGTCAGGATTGGGTTCCTTTAAATTTACCTTGTTTGTGTTACGATCCGGAACGTGGACTCGTTTCCCTTTAATTCCCTGATTTCCGTTGTCCCTCGCGCTTGGTGATTAAAGGCAACTTACTCTCGACCGAACCGGCAGTTTATAAGTCTTCGGCTTCAGCCGTTCGGCGCTAAAGCGTTAACGAAGTCACCAAAGCTAGTGCGAGCCAAAGCCATCTAACCAGAGCCAAATAAGTTTCTTGCTAGCGCAAGCCAAGTCTCCTCCCAAAGCAAGCAGCCTTCCATTGCCAGAGCGGGTTCGGCAAGGTTAACCCGCCAGGGTGAGTCGAGATTTCACCGCTGCTTGGAGCAAACGTGTCCTTAGTTATAGTACAGTCTATCGTTGTCTGGTCTCCGTATCCCTGTATTGTGTTTAAAAGGGGTCCCGGCCCTATACCCTAGAAGGGCCCTGGCCCTGTGTCAAGAAGAGTCCTGTGTCTAAGGAGGATTCCCGGCTCGGTGTTTTATGTCCTGTGTCTGAGTCTGTCTCGTGAATAAGAAGAATCCAGGCTCCATGCTCTGTTTCAAAGGAGGAGTCCTGACTCAGTGTTCAGAGTCCTGTGTTTGAGTATCAATTCCTGGCTCCGAGGATTACGTATCAAGTCCTGGCTCCGAGGTTCAAGTATCAAGTCCTGTCTCCGAGGTTCAAGTATCAAGTCCTGGCTCTGAGGTTCAAGTCCTAGCTTCGAGGTTCAATTATCAAGTCGAAGCTCCGAGGTCCGTGCTCCAAGTCTTGGCTCTGATCTCCGAGATACAAGTCCTAGCCCAAACCCTGAGTGTCAGCCTAGTCCAAGGCTTGAGTCCACGCCTATTACACCTATTCCGGCTTCCACATTTCTCTCCTTGATTTTAATCTGTTCCATCCTTCCGTCACGGCTCTCCCTGTAACTAGTAATAAACTCTAGTTTGTTAACCCTACAAAACGTGTTTGTGTCCTGCATTTGGGTCCTCCTCCCAGCACCGTTGCACCCACATCGTGACATCTCCTGTCTTTTCCACGTAACCTTTGACGCCATTATACTATTTATTATCTCCCTTCGTAGTGAAAATGCTGAGGACATTAAACCTGCGAAATGTGCTGTATCTCCACAGTTGTCACTCGTTACCTGGTTGCCATTTCACCGGCGCATCTTCTAGTCGTTTTCGTGGAGCTGGTATTCATCAAGATTCCGATCACTTAGATGCCAGTGGAAGATTTTACCTAGTTCATACGTAGACCGCTGTGTAACATCCGCGCCTTCCCGTTTTACACCATTTGATATGGTTCACAATCACTTTCACCTTTACTGCCATTTGTTGCCAGAAAACGAAAACAAAATATTGCACCAGAAAATCAATGGCGATGGTTCTAGGGGCTGCGACGTTAATCATTTTCTTGGACACAACTAGTTTCGTCCTTGTCTATCTCGACGTTAATGTAACTCCTTCATTAATTCCACCCCACATTAATCCCTTTCGTTCTGATTGCCCTGACAAACAGTTTAACGCTCTAGTCACCAGCAGAGGCAGCAGAAGACTCTGGGGTCCCGGCAATGCGTAGAGTGCAAAGACCCAGAGATATAAAGCTGCACGAAATGTCTCGTTCAACTGCTGTTCATCCCAGGCAAATTCCCTCTACTGTGGACAGCTTTCACTCTGGGTTTTGTGTGGAACCGACTGTCTACTTCCTGGTTTTCGGTTTCGCCCGATTCTTTGCGGAACTTGGCAATGTGCTCCAGCTTCTGAGCAGCTGCGCAAACATGGCTCTTCACGATGTAACCTTGGCCAAATTTAGAGAACAGCTGAAGGCGGCAATGAAATCGTCCCTCGTCTCATCAAGTGTGCAGCCAGATATGTATGAAATGTTGCAAAACCGCCTTCTCCCGTGCAATATGTTTAGGTTTCCTTACTAAGATCTGCTTGAGAAAAACAAGACATTTAGTTTTCATTTATTTGAAGAAACAGAGCGGAACATGTCATTCAAGCCCAACCATACGTGCTACAGGACAATCTCTGTACAATTTACAACGACCGATTAACCTACGAACTTGTAGTTCCTAGGACTGTGGAAGGAAACCTGAGCACCCGAAGAAAACCCACGCGGTTCACAGGGGAGAAAGTACAAGCTCCTTCTGAATGGCGTTGAATCTGAGCTCCGAAATCAGGAACGTCATGAGCTGCAATAGCGTCACGCGAACCGTTAGACTACCATGGCACCCCTTATTCTCAGATCATTACACTTTATAACAACCGATACCGTATTGCTTTGGACGGGTACTTTACGTGGAAAGATTAAGATTGCCTAAAGTCTGTTCTCAATCCTGATATAACAGGCTCTGGTCCACCTCAGACCGTTATATTGCCAGAAATAGAAACGCCGATACATTTTTCCTCGATATTACTTTAGACCTAAGACAATCACTACTGGGACATAGACCGCTGACAACAGCTCGCTAGAGTCATCTACCCTGGGCCAGTCTTTTTGTTGCAATATGTACTAGCTTACCCTGTCCGGTACTGTTCATGCAAATCATATTATTACAGGGTGCACTGCGGTAGAAAAACAGGAACACAATAACAATGCAGACTGAGGTATAGCAGCCGTGGAGAAAGTGCAGAGCAGGTGAACAGGTTGATGGAAAGTCATAATGAGATAGAATGTGATTTCAAGAGTCCATGCTATCGAATGCAAACTAATACCTTCTTCCTTCACGTCTCCATGAGTGTCCGGTCCTTATTAATATGCAGAATAAAAGCCTTATTGGTAATGATGCCAGCCAGTGAAATTTCTGAAATCTCTGTCTTTCTTCATAACTTCATTTTAAACAGCTCACAAATAGTTTTACATCCTACATAACTGAGCGCATCTCAATATATGTATTGGTTTCCTCATTTCCTGTATATGCATTTTGTAGGAAGTTCTGAAGAAAATAATGCGGACATTACTCCATAAAAGCAAACTCTCCAAAGAACTCAATAGCATTCCATTGTCGATGGGGAGATATAACAGGGGCAATGCAGTTCAGGCGATGATATTAATGGACTGTGAGAGTGATTACAGGCGTAGTTTACTCCTTCGAAGGTATCTATAACTGCAACATAAGAACAGTAAGCACGTTCACTCTCTCCGCCACAGGGAGGATTTCCTGCTGGACAAAGATTTTAACTCCACTGCCTCATCCAATTCTGACACGTCGGTCCATAGCTCCTCTACTGCCACTCTCAAGTAAGAGGAGCAACAACTCACGGTGAAACGACGGTCCTTTTATCTAATATTCGGTAACATTTCCCACTCCCCCCAACGCCTCCTTTTTTTGATTACCATAGAAATGAGTAAATAGAATTAATTTCTTATCTCTTCTGTTCAGCTGCGTATAAGCTTTCTCTGGTGCCCATCTTTCTTCCCTTTTTCCCATGGTCCGCTCTAATATCCTATCAGATGCATCCTTCAGCCGTTTAGCCCTTCCTCTTATCAACTCCAAGCTTCTCACGTCATCCCCTCTTCCCGTGACTTGGATTCATACACTTATGTCCTGTACTCCCGCCTCTGTCCGCATTTTTCATTCTGGCTTCTACCCACTTCTATTGCAGTCCTGACGAAGGGTCTCTACCCAAAACGTGGATTTTTTCCTAAACGTTCAGATCAAATTTATTATCAATTTCATATACATCACCATGTACAACTCTGAGATTCATTTTCATGCGGGCGTGCTCAATAAATCCAGGCAGCCTTAATAAATAAAAAGAAAAGCTGTGCAAATACAACGACAACTACTACTACTACTCCTACAACTACTACTACTACTACTACTACTACTACTACTACTACTACTACTACTACTACTAATAATAATAATAATAATAATAATAATAGATATGCAACAGATATTGAGAATAAAAGATGAAGAGTTTTGAAAGTGGCTCCATATGTCTTGAAATATTTCAATGATGGGGCAAGTGAAGTTGAGTGGTTATCTACACTGATTCAAGATTCTGTTGGTTGAAGGATAATAACTGTTCTTCAAACTGGCGGTGAGAGTCCTGAGACTACGATAGCAGCAACGAGGACAAAGAATTTCCTCCATGTTGGGGCCACGGATGAAAGATGCTGCTTTTTGTGACAACGCTTCATGTAGATGTGCTCATTGATAGAGAGGGTATTTTACCAGTCAGTAGTGAGGAAAGTCAAATTCAATGTCAGCAATAATTTCAAGAGGAATAGAATATAAACGCATGCTTGTAATGTTGAGCTTTTATAAAACATTGTCGAAAGCGCAAAAAATTGTCAGATATTTTCTTTGTTTATCTTTGTAAAATTTCTTGATCGGTAACATTTAAAATTTAAAATGTAAAATGTAAAATTTACATGTAAAATTTACGAAACGGATCTGGAAAATGTATAAGCAAAAATTAGGACAGAAATTACACATTTTAGAAAACACTATGTCTACACGAAAGCACAGAATAAATCTATCTAGGACAGAAGGAATCGGAGAAATATCATAGAAAAAAATTACAAAAGTCAGATAAATTTTCTAGCGATATATTTGCTTCAAATAGGATTCAGCACTCTACGTGGACATATGTAATTCTAATAAGAAGCACATACCACCAAACCTAGATGTGAGCACAACCCAGATGAAAAATATACCATTATGGAAGAAAACATTAAGACTATGAGGCCATAAGAGATTGGAACAAATAATTAGGCCAATTGCCCGATCGAGTCTGCTCCGCAATTCAATCAAGGTTGAGCTTTTATTTTCCCTCTTCAGCCCCACTCCCCAGCCTTCTCCCCGTAACCTTTGATGTCATGTCCAATCAAGTACCTATCAAGCTCTTCCTTATACCCAGGGTACTGATTTCCGCAGCTACGAGGTAATAAATCCCACAAACTCGCCGCCTTATGGCTAAAGATTTGTCCGTATCTCTCTTTTAAATAGACGCTCCTCAATCCTGAGGCTATGTCATTTTCAACTGTACTGCCCCACCTTGAGAATCATCCCTTCCGCATCTATTCCGTCTCGGCCATTCAGCATTCGATAGGTTTTAATGAGATCTCCCCTCATCTTTTTAAATTTCAGCTAGTATAGACCAAGAGCTATCAAACGTCTCTCGTTTGACAACCCGTTTACTCCCGGAATCATCATTGTTAAACTCCTCTGAATCCTCTCCGCTGCCAGCACATCTCTTCTTAGATGAGAAGCCCAAAACTGTTCACAATACACACGGTGAGGCCTCACCAGTGCGTTACAAAGCCTCAGGATCACATCTCTGCACTTGTATTCTAGATCTCTTGAAATGAATACCAATATTGCATTTGCCTTCTCACCACCGACTCTACCAGCAAGTTAACTTTTAAGGTGTTCTGCATGGGGACTCCTAAGTCCCTTTGCAGCTCAGATTTTTGGACTTCTTCCCCGTTTAGAAAATAGTCTGCAGATTTATTTCTACTACCCATGTGCATGACCATGCCTTTTCCAACATAGTATTGCATTTGCTACCTTCTTGCCAAATCTCATAAACTTTCCAAGTCCTGTGACTGCCTACCTGCCCCTCAACCAATCTTTGTATCATCTGCAAACTTGACAACAAAGTTATCTATCCCCGTCATCTAAATCAGAGAAATGCAGCAGAAAAAGAAGCGATCCCAACACCGACACCTCCGGAAAACTACTAGCCAATGGAAAAGCAGGACCCTCCATAGAAGACATCCTACGACTTGAGCAGACAAGACATCGAGAAGGAAGAGTCGAACGAGTCGAAAGAGTATATACGTACACACAGACACACACAAATATATACATACAGATACACACACACACACACACACACACACACACACACACACACACACACATATATATATATATATATATATATAAAATATACAAAATAAAACCAACTAACTCAAGAAAATAATAAAAGAAGCCATAAACAATTCAGTACGTTGAAGGAACCTGCAGTAGTTTAACTCAACTAATTACTTACACAGGCACCATCAAGTGGCAAATATCATTCACCAAAATATTGCTTAACAGTAGAAATAAACATAAGAAAGGGAGAAGCCTGCAGTAGGAACGGTCAGACTGAAAAATGTAACACACGCGGTGTAATGGGACACTGAGTGTAACGAAGCCGCTTCCTACCGATATTTTGAGAAGAGAATTGCCATGCATTTTTTCACAGGGTATTTCACTCCGTTCTTCAACTCCTCCCTGAATTTACTTTGCGTCTGGACGTAAATACCCGTATTGGTGCAGGTACTGAGGAGTTGTAACATCCCAGCCGTGGCTTCCGTTATGTAGTAATAGCCGACAGGACTGCTTTCATATGCTGTCTTTGCAATGCTGTTAAAGAATTGAAAGGCAACTTGTGATATCCACAAAAGAATAAAACTCCCCGTGATACTGAAGAGTAGGCCGATGGACTTTTTGCGTTTCTGCACCTCGGGGTCCTCACTTTTTCCTGCACGAAGCTGCCGGCGCACTCTGCTGGCTGCTACCAGCCGTCTGACCGTCAGCACATTCAGCAGCAGGATTAGAAAGAACGGAACACATGGGTCAATATGCGGTGAAGGAGATCATATGCGATCCATTCTGGAGAAAAATAGAAAACGCTTTTCGTAATACAGCCCCAAGGAATATTATTAAAGCTGTAGGAAGGTTCTAACCTAAACCACCGCGGTAAACACTCCAAACAGCTCCGCACGCTCACTGTCGCTATAACCAGAACCGCCATTCTCGCGGTGCAATATCTTGTTCTCAGATTTTCCCAACAAATGGCCACGAACCGATCGAAGGTAAAGGCGACTGTCAGCCAGACAGAGACTACAGTGCTTGTATACAACAGGAAGTAGATAGACATGCACGTGGGAGTAATGCTCAGGAATGTATACGGGAAATATATCCCAATAGTCCACGTCAAAAATGGATCGGTGACAACGACCAGGAGATCTGACACTGCCATGGCCATCAGGTACTTGGTGATGCACTTGGAGAGACCGCACTTCCCTCGACTCAGGATCGCAATTGCCAGCAAGTTAACTGTAACAGAAGGGACAGGAAGGGGAGCAATTATTGAAAGATTATTGCTAATGACCTGAAACTGTAAAAGTTGCTACCGTTGTGCAATCAATGATAGCCTCCCTCCCTCCAAGATTATGGAGCTTGGTCCTAATCAACCATTGAATTTCACAGTATACATTACATGTTCTGTGTTAAGTTACAGGGGCAGATCAGCGCCAATGTGTACGCTCAACTCCCGGGAAAGGGAGACTAAAACACACGAGGACATGTTCTTAAGGTGAGATGGCTGAGACTTAACAGGAACCCATGGTCTATTCTAATCATAGAGGGAATGATCTGTATATACAATGAGCTTCCAGCGAATCTGGCTGTGGATGGTACTGAACAATCACTGAAAAATACTCGGAGTAATATATGGGTAGGAACGTTTAGAGTGACGCGGAGAAACGCCGACGAATTGAACTATCTGAGATAGGAATCTTGGTCCACTTGAATCAGTTGAGACAAACCCCCTTGTTTCCGTGCCGGATAATTCATTACACTTCGACTACTTGACTCTATGAATCACTCAGCACTGCTCCACTCGGAGTGGTAAGTGGATACATACGATGGAGGGCCCGTTTAGTTACCCACCTTCATTAGAACAGCCTACCTTGCTGTGCAATCAGTAAGACATAACAAGGAAATATAAAAGCATTTTCCAGTCCCACGGTTAGCATATTACACGTAGCACATTGCCCATGAGGCGATCACTTCCTATCCCAGTACAGATAGTCAAATGTCTCCCTATCTTCTGCAATTCAGTTAAACGATACTGAATTCGTCCTCCTATGCTCTAACGGACCTCTTCAACCTGTAACTCTGCGTGACCTACTGAGCGTTGCTGTACTCGTGATTTTATTTTGTATTCCCATTTTACCCAGTTTTTGTTTCTTTATTATGGATTATATATGACCTCCACCCCATGCATGGTGACACTGGCTGCAGAGAGTAATCATTACCGCTAGATGACGGCGTTGCCCAATTCTTAAAGCACCAGCACAGTACTTGCCTGTGACAATATGCATTGACATTATTGGGTCTAGTTTAACAGGTAGGACCCACGTGGATTTTAGTGACAATAAAAGATTAATTTGCTTAACTCAATTCATCTATAATAACTGATTACTGATCTACTTGCTATTTAGTTCCGTTCTGAAGTCCGGAATTCGAAAAAGAAGTCACAAATCTAGAGAGATAGAAGCTTGACAAGGGTGTAACAGGGACCGGACCAATTTAATACTGAACAATGACTGTTTAGGTTGTGACTGTTCTCCAAGACGCTGAGGAGGATGGATAGCGACCTTATAGAGCTTTATAACTGCATGAGCGGAGCAGATCTCGTACTCTATATTTTCACAATCTTTTACTTCTTGTCGTAACGAACAAGGCACATTTCAAGACAAATGAAAAAGTTATAATGCTCGCAAGCGGGCATGTGGTCAGCTAGACGAGCATGTTTATATCCATGGAGATGCAAAGCAAGTGCTGTAATAGGCTGCAATTTAAGTTTTAATGTGAATCAGGGTTCTCCATGCAAAGCAATCTTTACAAAGTCACTTCAGACTGGCAGGAATGGTTTGGACAGTTATCATCATCCTACAGACGAATTAGATCAAGGGACTCGTTCTGTGCAGTATCCTACGTCGCCCTGTCACGATTATAATTGCTTCGGGAGCAGTTTACATATCGGGAACACTATTGGACTACTATCTATTGTGTTTCTAACATCACCAGACAATCATAAGTCATAGGAGCAGAATTAGGGCATTTAGCCCATGGAGTCTGCTTCGCCATTCCATCATGGTTGATCCTGGATCTCAATCAACCTTATACACCTGACTTCTCTTCATATCCATTCATGCCCTAGCCGATCTGAAACCTATCAACTTCCGCCTTAAATATACCCACGGACTTGGTCTTCACCGCAGTCTGCGGTAGTGTATTCCACAGATTCACTACTCTCTGTCTAAAAGAAAAATGCTCCTTACATCTGTTCTAAAAGATCTGAAAGGTTGCTTCTCAATTTTGAGGCATTGCCCTGCTGTTACGGCTTCCCCCATCATCAGAAACACCCTCTGCACATCCATTCTAATCTAGTTTTTTTCAACATTCGGTAGGTTCCAATGAGATCCCCACGCATTCTTCTAAATTCTGGAGAGTACCGACTCAATTCTGTCAAACGCTCCTCATCTGTTAACCTTTTCATTCCCGAAATTGTTCTCATGAAACTCCTCCGGACTATCGCCAATAATAACGCATCCTTTCTGAGATATGGGATATATCACGGAAATAAGAGAAAAGAAAACAATGCCGATGCTGGAAATCTGAAATGATAAATATTTCACGACAGAAGGTGTTTATATAAGCTGAAAAGAAGTTTCATAATTATTTTGTATTTATCGCCGGCTTATTTCACCTTGACGCACGAAATCCTCTCTTTCTTTGCT
Source organism: Hypanus sabinus (assembly GCF_030144855.1). Taxonomy (NCBI): domain Eukaryota; kingdom Metazoa; phylum Chordata; class Chondrichthyes; order Myliobatiformes; family Dasyatidae; genus Hypanus; species Hypanus sabinus. The sequence goes on along the minus strand of NC_082729.1, from coordinate 17,582,175 downwards.
GACAAGAGTTTTTTTTTTTACTTTCGGTGAAAATATTGCTATATGCTTTTAATTATACAGCGCGGAATAGGCCCTTCCTTCGCCCCGAGCTGAACCGCCTAGCAAACATCCGATGGAACTCAGGACAGCAAGACAATTTAAAAGGACCTATTAGTCTACTAACCATCTAGGAGTATGGGAGGAAACTGGAGAATCGGAGGAAATCCATCTTTTATCAGGAAGAGCTTATAAAAGTTTCTGCAGACGGGGCCGGAATCGAACTCCGAATCCCGACGCCCGATCTGCAATAGCGTCACCTTAACCGCCACACTACCGTGGCACCGCAAGTGTTATCCTTATTTCTCAACATAAACCTGCTTTTATCTACTGGGACTCAAACTACTGATTATTACATAGATTCCGATACAGTGCAGTTACCACAGAAGATAAACAGTAATAACTTCGACGTAAGGGAACGCAAATCTGGGAAAACGTTTGCCACTGCTGCATTGTGCGATGGGCATCCGTCTAAAGACAATTCTTCAAATAACAGTAATCACTGAAAACAAACTCCATTGAAAATGGAAAGTAACGACGCGGGACGAGCACACTTAACATGCCAGCACATCTCGCTATTATATCTGACTTAAGATGGAGCATTACCCGACACTCCAGTTACAGTAATAGCAGGATAGTATATGTCTTCAATCCGATATATTACGGAATATCCCATTATCTGACAAACGGTGACATCCGTCGCCCTCTAAACCACACCGGCTGCTTCTGTACTCTGAGGTGTACCCTTCTTCTAGATTTTGATATATACACTGGAGTCTGGGACACGTTATCAATGAGGCGATACCCTTGAGCATCGGCCTAAAACAGATCGTTGAACAAATACGTAACATCAAATTAATTTGATCCCTTGAGTTCAGGTGCAAACAATTAGCTGGAATATGCACCAAGCCAGGACAAAATTAGTAATGCATCTAGGAATGTTATTCGCTAATCCATGAAAACAATGGATAATAATCGCTGTTATTTTAGGTGGAACAAGGTATCGGCTTCAAACGACCTTAAAACCCGGAGGAAACCCACGCTTTAATGAGAAGAGCATACGAACGGTCTTGCAGGCGAGACTCGAATTGAACTCCGAACTCCAATGCCCCAGTCTCATGAAGTCAAGTAGAAATTAGCACGAATATACACCATGCGAGGACAAAATCAAGAAAGACAATCTAGGAACGCTGTTCTCCAACCCTCGCTGTTTCAGGTGGAGAAAGTTATCGGCCTCAAGTAACTTCGAGTGTTACTGCCAGAGTGATTGGTTGGGGATAGAGTTCAAATAAAACAATTGAAATGTCCTGTGTGCTGTCGATTTTCTTAAATAATGTTAAACTTCCGCTCATCCCGACATTTAAAGTTTATTCTATCACGGATGCATCACAGCCTAGTATGGAAACGCCAGTGTGCTTGAACAGAAAATACAACAAAAAGAACCACATGTCCCACAGCACCCGGTGCAGCTCAGACATCAGCTTCGGAACCGGAAGGTACAACTCCATTCGACTAGCAGTCACCCCAACTGTGATCCTATAGCATATCGACTTATATTCAAGGACTCTCCAACGTGCAACAGACACAGAATGCAGGGGAAATCAGCAGGTCACACAGCATCTATGCGAAGCTATATAGAGTCAACGTTTCGGACCGAGATTCTTCTTCAGGGTCGAGAAGGATGGGGGAAAATGTCCGAATGAAAAGGTGTGGGGACCGGAAAGAGTCTATCTGGAAGGTAATAGATGAAACCAGGGGAGTGAGGAAATAAGGTTCACGTCTGGGAAAGGGTAAGTGACAAAGATGAAACAAGCCGGGAGATGATAGTTGGAAGTGGTAAGGGGCCGAAGAAAATTGAATCTAATGTTTGAGGCCAATAGAATATGGAATAAAGGGAAAGGGTGAGCAGAGGAAATGGAGAGAAGAATGCGTAAGTGATTGGATGATCGGCAGGGCGGAGCAGAGGAAAGAATCCTGACTTGAGTTAATAGTTGCAGGATTGATACCTTCTGACGTGCTATGATGGTCACGTTGTGTGTATGGACAGTCCCATTGAATTTCCGGTGAAAGGTATCCCGTGAAAATTGATAGTGGTCGAGTAATGACAATACCAATTCTTTAATGAGTATTAAAGGACGAATCATGTATCTGGAACGCACTGCCTGATGGGGTGGCAGAGTCAGAGATTCTCACGATTTTTGAGAAATATCGTGATCAGGATATCAATAGCTCCGATGTTGAAGACGTCACACAACAAAATCAGAATCAGAATCAGATTTATTATCATCAGCATGTGACGTGAAATTTGGTAAGTCAGCAGCAGCCGTTCACTGCGACACGTAATATGACCAAAAAACAAAATACAATAGTAATAATAAATATATAAGTAAATCAGTTCCATATCCGTATATTGAACAGATTAAACATCGTGCAAAAATAAGAACAGGAATAGTATATGTTTAGAAGTTGAGGTATGTCCAAGGGTTCAATATCCATTTAGGAATCGTTTGGCAATGGGGGAAATCTGTTCCTGGATCGCTGATTGTGTTCATTCAGGCTTCTGTTCCTCCTACCTGATGATAACAGCGAGAATAGGGAATGGGCCCTGTCTTCTGAGACACCTGCCGTTGAATATATCCTTTGTACTTGGTAGTTTAGTATCCACGGTGAAGCCAACTAAACCTACAACTCTCTCCAGCTTTTTTCAGTCCTGTGCAAAAGCCAAACCCCCCCTCCACCCCGCCCACACCATACCAGATAGTGAGTCAGGTTATCAGGATGTTCTCCACGGTACATCTATAGAAGTTTATGAGTGTATTCCTTGACATACCAAATCTCTTCAAACTGCTAATGAAGTATAGCTGCTGTCTTAACCTAACCACTCACGCGGGTTGGGCTTGCGGAGGAACGGTGAGTCCAGGAGAAAACATATACGGCCACTGGGCAACGGGCAAACGTTCTCCTGAATAGTAAGTACACAACTTTCGGTATAATGGGAAAGAGGGAACGATCCACCAGGGTAAAGCCATAGGAACCAGGTCCCTGGCATTGAGTCTGTCTCTGTGGCTGAGAGGGGAAGTGGGGGGAGAAGGGGAGTGGAGTAGTGGTAGGGGATTCCATAGTGAGAGGAGCAGACTGAGCATTCTCTGGACTTGCAAGAGATGGACGGATGGTATACACCCTACTAGCGCCAACGTGAGGGTGGACTCGGATCAGGTACACAGCATTGTACAGCAGTCGTGGTACATATTGGTGGAAACCACATAAGAAAGAAAAGGAATGTGGTTCTGAAAAGAAAACAGGGGAGTTAGGGAGAAAACTAGAAACCAGGATCTCAAGTGTAGTTGTCTCTGCATTTCGCCCTGTGCCACGAGCAAGTGAGGGAAAGAATAGAATTATTTTGTAGAGGAATGCCTGGCTGAAGAATTGTGGCAGGGGTTCAGGTTTCTGAATGATTGGTATCTTTTCTGGGGGATATGTGATCTGTGCAAAGAGGGTCGGTTACTCTCGCCGGACTCCGGGCAGGAGTGCATAACTATCCTTTCGTTGGAGAGGGTTTAAACTCATTTAACAGGGAGATGGGAATCGGGGTGATGGGGCAGACGCCAACCAGTTACATATAGTTTGTAGTGAGACTTTGAAGACGGGTAGGCAGATGACTCGGCAAAATTGTAGACAGCAGATAGATTTAAATGTGTGTTTAAACTAAATACCAGGTTCAACAGTTCCACGGTTTGGAAAAGTAAGGATGAAGCAAATAGGCAGGGGAGTGCAAAAGAGATTATGAAAGTCTCCACAAAGACAAAATATTTCTGAAAGTGATAAAACATTAACTTCCAGTAACATTGCTGACAATTAACACTCCACAAGGATGTGTCCTCTACTCTCTCTACACCCATGTCCGTGTGCCTACCCATAGCTCAAATAGCATCTATCAATTTGCTAATGATACACAGATTTTTGGCAGAAGTTCAGATGTTGACGACAGGCCTTACAGGAACGAGATATACCATTTGGCTGATTGGTGTGCCAGCAACAACCTTGCATTCAACGTCAGCAAGACCAAAGAGCAGATTGGACTTTAGAAAGGGTGAGACTATCGAAAACAAACCATTCCTCAAAGGGGGATCAGAAGTGCTCAGAATGAGCAATTTCAAGTTTTTTGGGTGTAAATATCTCTGATGACCGAACCGGGACAGACATTTTGATAAGGCACGACAGCGTCAATATTTCATTCGGAATTCTAGGAGATCTAGCTTGCCAACTGAAACATGCGACCACTTCCACAAATGTACCGTGGAGAGTATTCTGACTGGCTGTATCATTGTCTGATATAGAGGTGGGGAGGCTACTGCACAAGGTCGAAATAAGTTGCAGAAACTTGAGAAAAATAATCTGCTCTATCATGGATACCGGACTCTAACATCCAAGACATCGGCAAGGAGCGGTAGCTTAGGAAGGCGGCGTCCATCATTAAGGATCCCTTACACCCAGGACATACTTTCTTCACACTGGTACAGTAGAGAATGAAGTACGGAAGCCTGAAGGCATATGCCCAGCAGTTGAGGAAAAGGTTCTTCCCCTCTGCAATCCGCTTTCAAAATAGATGTTGAACTTCACTACCTCACTACTATTTTATTACTGTTATTTTGCACTAATCATATATATATATATACATATAAAATACAATTCGATTATTTTCTGTATATTTATCATGTACTTCATTGTCCCGCTGCCATAGGTTAACAAATTTCACAGCAAATGCTGCTGTATTTAAATCTGATTCCGATTCTGACATTGGAGAGAAACTGCCGCAGTTATATTTCAATACATGCGTCATACGGATTAAGGTAGTCTATCTTGTAGTGCAGTTAGAGACTGGCGTGTATGACGTTGTGGGGATCATTGTGACAAGTCTGACAGAATAGTTGGGGGCTTAACATTGAAGGATACACACTGTTTAATGTCCCTTCGACTTTCTATCAAAGCTTGGTTTGTTACACAGCATTCGGTCCAGAATTACATTTTTCTAGTGTGTTCAACAGCAAGCTACACTACAAGGTAATTCCTGTCAAAAGTTTTCTTTTTCCTTTTTCACCCTATGATCTATTTTATTTTTTGCTGTTATTACAGATAGTTAATGTTTCATATTCATACACCAGTTGTATTGTACACTGCTGCTCACTTTTGTACTCTGTTAGCTTTATTGTTTCTTTCTAGTTGTTTGATGTTCTGCACTTAGCCAAACCAAACTGCATTATAATATCTTTCGAAACTAGCTCCACTATTTGATTAATTGGTTTAGTTTTACTAATGAAGGAGCAGATGATTTTAAATCATCCATGTACAGATGGTGTGTTGAGGTATAATTAATTTCGTTGTTTCTGATTTCATAACCAATTTTCGACCGATTCAGAAAACTAGAGGGCGTATTTGAAGCTCGATCGAATCTTAGTGGACATACAGAACTGCCTGGAAAATGCCTGTTTATTTGAAAACAGTAATTGTTCATTTTCGGTTGTTAAATGTTAATATATTACTATTATTATTTATTTTTCTCAGCTCCAGCAGGTAACACTTGAGGTATGGGCTTAGCAAAACATGCTCATTTCTCAGCTGCAAGGAATATTCGGACTATTCTTGTGGTGCTTAGTATTGTGGTTTTCTGAAGAGTTACAATAATATTGCAGTGTAGTCCTAATTGTTTAATGCCATTACGTAGTGCCTTTAGGATGATACTATTTGTAGATATTGCTATCGGAACAATGTATACCCTGCTCATGTTCCAAAAAGTCTTTCAAGTTCCTCTTTTAATTCTGCGAATTTCTGGTGTTTTTGACATTGCTGTCTGCAAGATATGTGTGTTTGGGGTGGCTGCATCCAATAAGTATGATATTCTTGTTAATGTGTCCTGTGGTATTATATCTGGACGGTTATTATGGAACGTCGTAATATAACTTGTGGAATCCCGACTCTAAAACTGTATTAGGCTTGCATTTAAGGCAAAGTATAATTTCCTTAATGAGTTTATGTTTTAAAGCACGATTTTAGTCAACGATGTTTGCCACTTGACTGTGCCTATATAAGTAATCAGATTGAGTTGAACTTCTGGAGGATCCTGTAATGTGTGTCATTGTTTTTGGTTTTTCCTGGCATGTTCTGAATTTTTAAACTTAAATTTATTGGTCTTTTATGATGTATTATTGATGTTTTTGTGTTAAACTCTTTGTCCTGTATTGCCACAAGGAATCTTTCTGATTCTGGAAAGAGGGCATCATCTCTGAGATAGGGTTTGGGTGATTACTTATCGACATCTAGTCTACCCAGATCGTGAGGATGTCTTCCATGAATGCTCATAATCTCCACTGGCTAACCTTTTCTTCTTCAGTGATAATGTGTTCATCCTTCTGCGTTGTGCTTTCATTATAGTTTAGTAGTATGTATTCCCTACCTGAATTGCATATGCTTGCGTGGAGTGCTGAAACCTGTTTTCGTTGATGAAATATGTATATCCTTAGAAATTTTCAGAGCCTGTTGTACTATTTCTTTGTGTCTTTTTTTTCCTCGTCCTCATTCTGTCCTAGACAGTTTTCGAGTGCCCATAGTGATTTATGAAATAAGTTTTTGGGGTGGAGTTTCAAGATGGCGACGTAAGCATCTGCCTTTTAGGCGCTCTTTATTTTTTCAACTATAATCACCCTTTAATTAGATCTTTTCGAACTTAATCATATGAGTTGCTACTTCTGATTGACCCTTTTTTCCTAAAATAATATTTGATCTAATTTTGTCAAACTTAAAATGGCTACAAGTAAGAAATCGGCTAAGGATCCTTTATCCATCGACGCAATTTCTAATCTTTTGGACGTTAAACTGGATGCTAAACTTGCGGGTCTGGAAGGCAGACTAGAAGGTTTGGAAAACAAGCTGCAAAGTAAAATGGCAAGTTTGGAAAGTAAAATGGCAAGTTTGGAAAACACGTTTACCATGAAAATGTCTGAACTTGAAGGAGCTGTTAAATCGCTTGATACTAAGTTTCAGTCGCAGGCATCGGTTATTCAGCGGCATGAAGATAAGTTGGCGACTCTTGAAAAATTAATTGTTGAAAAAGTACGTACAATTGAAGTGTTGGATAAGAAGGTACAATCGACTCTTAAGACTGTAGATCAGTATAAGTTTAAAATTTCTGATCTCGAAAATCGATCTCGCAGACAGAACTTGCGTATTATCGGGTTTCCCGAAAAAGTTGAGTCCGGTGATTTAACTGAATTTTTCTCTAATTTACTATGGGAAATTTTCGGTGATGAAGGTTTGCAAACTAAACCTGTTATCGACCGCGCTCACAGAGTTGCGAGGTTTTCGTCTGTGCCTGATAAACCACGAGCGGTGATTGTTCGCCTTCATTATCCTCGTAAGAAAGAGCTTCTAATTCGATTAGCTCGTAAAAAAGGTATGATTTCCTACAAAAACTTTCAGTTTCGAATAGTCGAGGATTATTCTTTTGAAGTAATGAGAGCCAGGATCGCTTTTAAACCAGTGATGGCAGAGATTCATTCGATCGGACTTAAACAAGCTTTAATGTATCCAGCGAAGCTTAGAATCGTGCTGCCCGACTACAGTCAACGATTTTTCAACACTCTGGAAGAAGCGAAGAAATTTGTTGGAGAATTACGATCTTCTACTGCAACTTGAACTATGTGTTATGTGGAAGATTTTTCGGAGAGAGGATATTTTTCTATTTTAAGTTTTAACCTATGAAGTTGGGTTATAACTTTTTATTTTTTGATCTATGGGTTCGGTTTTTTTTTACTAGCTTCATTGTTTATAGATGTTTTTTTTTTAATTTTGATAATATTCTTTTTTTTCTTTCTGTTTTGGTTATATACGTTTATATTTTGCATTAATGATTTATCTTTTTTTTAAGTTGTTTGTTTTTCCCGTAAGATTCTGTTTTTTACAAGCATTTATCTGTTTGCCTGTACTCAGATATGGGACGAATGTTTTGGACTTTTAGTTTTTTTTATATATATGCTGTACTGTACTATATCCCTTTCTTTTTAAATGTTATTTTGTCTTTTAACAGATTGCTGAACTCACATTTGTATTTAGTAATATGGTTTTTTCAAAATGGCGTTTCTTCTTCCCATAAGTCTTTGCTCTTGAAACGTCATCTTGTATTTGAATATGGGATTTTTTTTTAAAGGTATACTACACTTTTAAATTTTGACGTTTATACCTTTTTTTTATTAATGATTGTTGTATTATATTAGTTTTTCTTTATTATTCTGATTGATATATATATTTTTTTTTGCAACTCTATATTTTAATTTGGGTGATATATAGTTTTCTTCTAATCTTTTTTTTATAGAGCTGCCATCTTGAAATGGGGGTAATATTAGTATTAGATTATGCGCCTGCCGCTTGGCTTTTTTTCGAAGGGTGGGGGGAGGGGGGAGGGATCTTTTTTCACGCTTTTGCTTTTTATTTTTTTGCTTTTAGTTTATGGGCCGACTTTAAATTACTAATATTGTTGAGGTGTCATGTTCTCCGGCTGCTCCTGAATCAATTTTCCTCCTTCCTGAATTGTGGGTTATGTGTCTTTTTAACCTTTTATGATATACACAATTAATATTGGTATGATGGATAGATCTGTTAACTTTATCTCCTGGAATACTAATGGTCTAAATCATCCGATTAAACGCAAAAAAATATTTAAAGTATTCCATAGACTGAATGCTAATATTATCTTTGCACAGGAGACCCATATCAGGAGGGAGGATAATCAACGTTTTTTTAGGTTCTGGAAGGGTCAACAATTTCATTCGAATTGTACCGCCAAAATTAGGGGTGTGTCTATTTTTATAGATCCCTCAATATCGTTTACACATCATGAAATTATCTCTGACCCACAGGGTAGATTTTTGTTGATAACTGGTTTACTTTTCCATCGGAAAGTTGTTCTAGTTAATATTTATGCTCCAAACTTTGATTGCCCTGAATTTTTTAGACGTTTATTTACCTCTCTTCCTAATCTAAATGAATATATGTTGATAATGGGTGGAGATTTTAATTGTTGTTTGAATCCTTCGATGGATAGATCTAAACCTATTCGCACTCTTCCGAATAGATCAGCCCTACTTATTAATTCATTTTTGGTTGACTCGGGAATTACAGAAATATGGCGGTTTTTGAACCCTAAAGATAAAGAATTTTCTTTTTTTTCACATGTATATCATAGCTACTCTAGAATTGACTATTTTCTTATTGATCATCGGTTATTAACGGATGTTATTGATTGTAAATATGATTCTATTACTATTTCGGATCATGCACCTTTGAAGTTATCTATTAAGATTTCGGACTATTCCAATAACACCAGATCTTGGAGACTTAACGCTACTTTGCTTCAAGACCCAGAATTTATTACTTATATAAAACAGCAAATTGACTTGTTCTTTTCTACAAACTGTACTGAAGGAATCGACAGAGGAATACTTTGGGACTCTTTTAAGGCTTTTATTCGTGGTCAAATTATCTCATATTCTGTTGGTAAAAGAAAACAAAGATATTTAGATATTGCTTTATTGGTGGATAAAATTAAGGAAATTGATAAGATTTATTCCGTGACTCCTACCAAAGAACTTTATAAGAAGAGAGTTGAGCTTCAAATGGAACATAGTTTACTATTATCTTCTTCAATTGAAAATCAATTAATTAGGACCAGGGCTCAATTTTATATTCATAGTGACCGTACTGGTAAACTGTTAGCTAATCAATTAAAGGCTATCTCGACTAAGCGACAAATTATTAAAATTCGCAAATCAGACGGTAATTTAACTACTGATCATAAAGAAATTAATAATACCTTTCAAGATTTTTATAAATCTTTATATCATTCAGAATTTGATGGTGACCAGTCCATGATAGATAATTTTTTTAACAATTTGAATATTCCTAAACTGACTGATGAAGATCATAGTCTGTTAGATGCTCCTATTTCTATAGTGGAAATAGGAGAGGCTATTTCATCAATGAACTCAGGGAAAGCTCCTGGTCCTGATGGTTATATAGTAGAATTTTTTAAAACTTTTTCTTCTTTGCTTTCTCCTTGGTTATGTGAAATTTTTAATGATGCGTTTGCTAAGAAGAGATTACCTCAATCTTTTTATGAAGCTAATATTTCTCTAATTCTTAAAAAAGATAAAGATCCTACTTTATGTACATCTTATCGCCCTATATCATTATTAAATGTAGATTCTAAGATTCTTACAAAAATTTTAGCTATTAGATTAGAAAAAGTACTGTCTCAGATTATTTCAGAAGATCAAACTGGTTTTATGAGGAATCGGTATTCCTTTTTTAATGTTAGAAAATTGATTAATATAATTCATACTTCACCACCCACAATTCCAGAATGTGTTATTTCATTAGATGCTGAAAAAGCTTTTGATAGAGTTGAATGGATATATTTATTTAATACATTGAGAAATTTTAATTTTAGTCCTAATTTTATATCATGGATTAAATTAATATATCATAAACCTGTTGCTTCTGTTTTTACGAATAACCACAGATCCTCTTTTTTTCAATTATCTCGTGGTACGAGACAGGGTTGTCCCTTAAGTCCTTTATTATTTAATATTGCATTAGAACCTTTAGCTATTGCTATTCGTGAATCTCCTAATATTTTTGGTATTACCCGTAATGAGAAGTTATATAAATTATCTCTTTATGCTGATGATTTGCTGTTATATATTTCTGACCCTGATAGGTCTATTCCTGCTATTTTATCCTTGTTGGTTCAATTTGGTACTTTTTCTGGTTATAAACTAAATTTAGATAAGAGTGAATTATTTCCTTTAAATGCACAAACTTTATTGACTGATAGGACACCATTTAAAGTTGTTACTGATAACTTCACTTATCTAGGTATAAAAATTACCAAGAAATATAAAGATTTATTTAGAATGAATTTTTTACCTATGCTTCATCAAATTCATCAACTTACTACAAGATGGTCTCCCTTGTTTTTATCATTAATTGGTCGGATTAATGCTGTCAAAATGATGATTTTACCGAAATTTTTATATTTATTTCAAGCCCTACCAGTTTTTATTCCTAAATCTTTTTTTGATAGCATTGATTCAAAAATTTCTTCATTTGTGTGGCAAAATAAAAACCCTAGGTTAAGTAAAAAGCAATTACAAAAATCAAAAAAAGATGGTGGCTTAGCTTTACCTAATTTTAGATTTTATTATTGGGCAAATAATATTCGCAATTTATTGTATTGGAAATTGGATTTGGATTCACCACTGTGCCCACAGTGGGTAAATTTGGAATGTAATGAGGTAAAGGGATATTCTCTATTCTCTGTTCTTGGTTCTTGTCTTCCTGCGGATTTAGTTAAATTTAATAAACAAATATTTAATCCTGTTATTAAACATACATTACGAATTTGGTTTCAATTTCGTAAGTTCTTTATTTTGAAAAACTTTGTTCTTGATAGCCCTATCTTATTTAATTTCTTTTTTAAACCTTCCTGGACAGATCAAGCTTTTAACATATGGAAAAGGAAAGGTATAAAATGTTTTCGTGATCTCTTTTTTGAAGATACTTTGATGTCATTTGATCAACTTCCTAATAAATTTGAATTACCTAAATCTAATTTTTTCAGATATTTACAAATTAGAAATTTTTTACATAAAGTTTTACCATCTTTTCCTAATTCAACTTTGATGGACACTACAGATTTGATCTTTACCTTAAATCCTTGTCAGAAGGGATTAGTAGCTTTTATTTATAATATGATTATGAAGATACAACCAGAAATATCAGTTAGAATTAAACAAGAATGGGAAAAAGAACTTCAATACAACATATCAACAGATAAATGGGAAAAAATTTTGCAAATGGTTAATTCTTCTTCTATATGTGCTAAACATGCTTTAATACAATTTAAAATTGTACATAGAGCTCATATGTCTAAAGTTAAACTTGCTCGATTCTATTCTCATATTAACCCTCTATGTGACAGATGTCATTTAGCAGTGGCCTCATTGACCCATATGTTTTGGTCATGTCCCACTTTACATAATTATTGAAAGGATATATTTACTACTATTTCCTCAATTTGGAATATAGATTTACAACCTCATTTTATTACTGCAATTTTTGGCATACCAAATGAAGATGGCAATCAGTTTTCCCCCTCAATCAGACGAATGATTGCTTTTGTAACATTAATGGCCAGAAGGTCTATACTACAAAATTGGAAAGAAGTAAATCCTCCTACTACATTTCAGTGGCTTTCTCAAACTATTTCTTATCTGAGTTTGGAAAAAATTAGAAGCACTATTTTTGACTCATCAATTAAATTTGAAGAAACTTGGAGACCGTTTATTCGACATTTTCATATGAATTAATTTGGCCTTTTCCGGACCTTTCTGCTTATTCATGTTCAGGTATGGAGTTCCGGAGTTCTTTGACACTATCTTATACTTGTAAACTGTTGTTATTGCCTATGTTAGTTTAGTTTAGTGTTTTATTTTTTTTTAATATATATTTTTTCTCACATATTTTTTAATATTTTTTTTTCTTTTTTAATGGCTATTTGTTTTTTTTTTCATATAATCATGTGGACTTGATTAAGGTACTTTCTTTTGTTGATGTTTAGTAGGATATTATTATCTTATTATCAATGTGATTTCAAGTCTATTGTATTTATAATTTACTTATTATTATGTTATTTTTTTTTGTGTATATGTGAAAATCAATAAAAAGATTGAAAAAGAAAAGAAAGAAAGAAAGTTTTTATCTCATTTATCTTAGGACAAGGTGTCTCCCCTGTACAATGCATGGTTCATTGCGCTTTGACGATACACAATGTGCATGCTTTGAGAACACAGAACAAGAAAGGACACAAGATAGTTCCATAAAGTCTGACAGTTTACTCTGTATTTATCTGTGTTCTTTGTAAATTCCTTCCTTCTGGGGACAATTTCCTGTTTCTGTGAATTAATTTTCCTTTTGGTTAAGACAGCCTAATTCCTTTATGATACCCCGCTGCTTTAATGCTGTATTAGAAGGAGACATTTTCACCGTGCAGGTAATAGTAATCATCATTAGTATCATCATAATCTATATAAATATTACTGGAAATTATATGCTCCTCTGTTAATAAAGCTAAATTAATTCAAATTGTACAACTATTTTGCAAGAATGTGAAGATAAACTATAGACTGAACAAAAGTGAAGAACATTAAACATAAAGAAAAGCGCAATAGAGCTAATCGAATGCAAAACAGAGGAGCAGGATAAAATACAACATATGAATATGAAACTTATAAGTATCCAGGATATCAATAATCAAAGAAAATAGATTATAGTGTGAACAAAGGAAACACTTTCGACAAAATTTACTCTAAGGCTTAAGAATATCTGCCAAACAGAACTCAAAAATATATAACAAAGTAAAAATATAACAAAGGCAATAAAACACTTTCGTTATACCGATTTCAGACCATAAGATTTACGAACAGAAGTAGGCTATTCGGCCTATCGACTCTGATCCGCCATTCAATCATAAGCTAATCCACTTCATCCAGTCATCCTCACTCTCCTGCTTTCATCCCATACCCTTGGATGTCCTGGCTGATCAAGAAATTATCTATCTCTGCCTTCAATATAGCCAATGACTTGTCTCCACAGCCGCTCCTGACAACAAATTCCACAGATTTACCACCCTCCGACTAAAGCAATTTCTTCGCATCTGGGTTCTAAATAGATGTCCTTCAATCCTGAAGTCATGCCCTTTTGGCGTAGAATCTTCTACCATAGTAAATAACTTTGCCGCATCTAATCTGTTCAGGGTCCTTAACATTTAGAATGTTTCTATGAGATCCCCCCTCATTCTCCTGAAGTCCAGGGAATACAGCGCGAGAGCTGCCAGACCTTCCTCATACAGTAACCCTCACATTCCTGGAATCATTCTTATGAATATTCCCTGAACCCTCTCCAATATCGGTATATCCTTTCTAAAATGAGCACAAAACTGCACAAAATACTCCAAGTGTGGTCTCACGAGTACCTTATCGAGCCTCCGCAGCACATCCCGCCTCTTATATTCTATACCTCTAGAAATGAATGCCAGCATTGCATTTGCCTTCTTCCCCACCGAGTCAACGTGCAGGTTAACCTTTAGGGTATTTTGGACAAGGACTCCCAAGTCTCTTGGCATCTCTGCTTTTTGAATTCTCTCCCCATCTAAATAATAGACTGCCCGTTTATTTCTTCCTTTAAAGTGCATGACCATACATTTTCCAACATTCTATTTAATTTGCCACTTCATTGCCCATTCCCCTTAACTATCTAAGTCTCTCTACAGGTTCTCTGTTTCCTCAATACTATCCACTCCTCCACCTATCTTTGTATCATCGACGAATTTAGCCACAAATCCCTTAATAACGTAGTCCAAATTATTGACATACATCGTAAAAAGTAACGGTCCCAAAACCGACCCCTTTGGATCTCTACTGGCAAGCGGCAGCCGGCCAGAATAGGATCCCTTTTCCCATTCCCTGTTATCTGCCGACCAGCCAATGCTCCACCCACGCTAGTAATTTCCCTGTAATTCATTGGGTTCTTATCTTGCTAAGGAGCCTCATGTGCGGCACCTTATCACAGGCTTTCTGAAAATCCAAGTACACCACGTCTACTCCGTCTTCTCTGTCTACCCTACTAGTAATTTCCTCAAAGAATTGCAGCAGGTTTGTCAGGCAGGATCTTCCTTTCAGGAAACCATGCTGGCTTTGGCCTATCTTGTCATGTGCCTCCAGGTACTCCGTAATCTCATCCTTAACAATCGATTCCAACAACTTCCCAACCACTGATGTCAGGCTAACAGGTCTACAGATTCCTTTCTATTGCTTCCCACTCTTCTTAAATAGCGGAGTAATATTCACAATTTTCCAGTCATCCGATACAATGCCAGAATCTATTGATTCTTGAAAGGTCACCGTTAAAGCCTCCGCAATGTCTTCAGCTACTTCCTTCAGAACCCGAGGGTGCACTGCATCAGGTCCAGGAGATTTATCCAACCTCAAGCCGTTAAACTTCCTGAGCACCTTCTCAGTCTTAATTTATACTGCACAAGTCTCACTTCCCTGACACTCTTGAATGTCTGGTATGCTGTAGACGTCTTCCACTGTGAAGACTGATGCAAAATACGCATTCGGTTCCTCTGCCACCTCTGCATCTTTCATTACAATATCTTCAGTGTCACTTAGTATTGATCCTATATCTACCCTCGACTCTCTTTTACCCTTTATATACTTAAAAAAAGCTTTTAGCATCTTCTTTGATATTAATTGCAAGTATCGTCTCGTAATTAATCTTTTCCTTCCGAATGACCTTCTTAGTTTTCTTCTGCAAGTTTTTAAAAGCTCTCCAATCATCTATCTTCTCACTACCTCTGGCTTCCTTGAATGCCTTCTCATTTGCTTTTACTTTGGCTTTGACTCCACCTGTCAGCCACGGTAGTGTCCTTCTTCCCTTTAACAATTTCTTATTTGGAATATATCTGTTTTGCACTCCCCTCATTATTCTCTGAAATTCCAGTTGTTACTGCTCTGCTGTCCTTGCAAAAGTCCCTTTCCAGTCAACATCAGCCAGTTCCCCTCTACTACCATTGCAATTTTCTTTTTTCAACTGAAATACGGACACATTAGATTTTATTTTTCCCTCTCAAATTTCAAAGTGAACTCGATCATATTGTGATCACTATTCATTAAGGGTCCCTTAACTTTAAGCTCTCTTATCACATACGGACCATTGCACAACACCCAATCCAGCACATCCGATCCCCTAGTGGGTTCAACAACAAGCTGCTTTAAAAAGCCATTCTTTAGACATTCTCCAAATTCTCTCTCTTGATGTCTAGTACTGCTTGTTTTTACCAATCCACTTTCATGTTAAATTCCCCAACGATTAGTATGACATTGCCTTTCTAATAAGCCTTTTCTATCTCCTGCTGTAATGTGTAATGTACATATCGGCAGCTGTTTGGAGACCTGTATACAACTGCCAATAGGTCCTTTTACACTTGCCATTTCTTAACAACCCATAGAGACTCTAGACCTTTCCAATACACCGTATATCGTTGGACGTTCAGCTCCCCTCAAACCTTGCCTCACATATACCCCCCCCCCCACTTAAATTCCTCCATATACTTGTCTAGTAGTCTCTTAAACTTCATTTGTGTGTCTGCCTCTACCACTGACTCGGGCAGTGCATTCCACGCACCAACCACTCTCTGAGTGAAGGACCTTCTTCTTATATCCCCATTGAACTTCCCTCCCCTTAAATTAAAACCATGTACTCTTGTACTAAGCAGTGATACCCTGGGGAAGAGGGGCTGGTTGTCCACTCTGTCTATTCCCCTTCATATCTCTTACACCTCTATCATGTCTCCTCTCATCCTCCTTCTCTCCAAAAATTAAAGCCATAGTTCACTTAATCTCTGATCATAATCCATACTCTCTAAATCAGGCAGCATCCTGGTAAATTTCCTCTGTACCCTTTCCAATGCTTCCACATCCTTCCTATAGTGAGGCGACCAGAACTGGTAATCAACACACCAATGTATTCTACAAGTATGTGAAGAGCAAGTGGACAAGACATGAATTAATATGACCTATCAATTTGACAGTGGGAAAGTGAGTATGGAACCAGAGGAAATAGTAGTGGTACTTAATGAATACTTTACTTCAGTATTCAGTATGGAATGGCATGTTGGTGATTGTAGTGATGACTTCCAGCGGACTGAAAAGCTTGAGCACGTAAACGTTAAGAAAGAGGATGTGCTGGAGCTTTTGGAAAACATCAAGTTGGATAAGTCGCCAGGACCGGATGCGATGTACCCCAGGTTACTGTGGGAGGCGAAAGAGGAGATGACTGAGCCTCTGGCAATGACTTTTACATCATCAAAGGGGACGGGAGAGGTTCTGGAGGATTGGAGGGTTGCGAATGCTGTTTCTTTATTAAAGAAATGGAGTAGAGATACCTCAGGAAATTATAGACCAGTAATTCTTACCTCAGTGGTTGGTAGGTTGATGGAGAAGATCCTAAGATCAAAGTTTCTGAACATTTGGACAGGTATAATATGATTAGGATTACTCAGCATGGTTTTGTCAAGGGCAGGCCGTGGTTTACGAGCCTGAATGAATTTTTTGAGGGTGTGACTATACACATTGATGAAGGAAGAGCAGGAGATGTGGTGTATATGAATTTCAGCAAGACATTTGATAAGGTAACCCATGCATGGCTTATTGAGAAAGTAAATAGGCATGGGATCCAAGGGGACATTGCTTTGTGAATACAGAACTGGCTTGCCCAAAACAGGCAAAGAATGGCTGTAGACGGGACATATTCTGCATGGACGTCGGTTAGCAGTGGGAGACCAGCTGGAGGCGGACGTCAGAAGTGCATAGAAATAAAGTCCAGCAAAGAGCAGACCCCATTAACTGAAGTTAACGTTAAAACGGTCGAAGAGGTTACATTTGTTGGAAAAATTATGAGAAACAAATGCCGTCCCCATGTTCAGTTCTGCGAAATTGGTAGCAGGAATACATTTTGTGTGACCATCTCCTCTTATGACCTGCAATTTCTACAGTACGGAATATACATTAAAGACGGAGAGCGGATATTTTAGAAAGTAGTTTTTGTATGTTTCTTTGTGAAATATTTCTGATGTGGCAAAGAATTTCGTTGGAAATTTCCTGAGATAAAGCCACTGATTTTCGTTGTCCTCCCTTTCGGAATTAACTTTCCAGATAAAAATTGTCAGTTTAAGTATTTAGTTTTTCCTCTAAACCTTTAAACAATGATAGCGCAGCTTCTGTTAATGAGATCTGAAGTTTGCTGGACCCTATTGCTATGCAGTTCAGGCCTCCGCTAATGAACCACTGATCGGTTAATCGTGATAACGTCAATTCCACAGTTTGATTTCTCAATAATCATCTTAATACCCATCCTGCAGAATTACAACTGTTACAGTATACTGCCAACTCGATAGATTTTTTTAAAGATTTCGTTGGTAGTCTATTCCTTGTAAAGAGTTGCAATAGTGTGAAAAACAAAATATATTACCATTTTCTCTGTGTCATTCAGAGGACTTAACTGATCATTCAGAACCCGTGGAATATCTCTACTAGATTTGGAATAAACTAAAACGCGTCTAGGTGTCACTTCCTTTCTGTGTCTGCAAGGGCTATAGATCATCAGGGAGGTGTGAGACCCGGACCCTTCGGAAAACACAGTGCCGCACCACCGACCGAAGTCAGCAGTTATCTCTTTGACAACAACCAAATTACTTCCTCTCAAAATGCCTGATTCTGCTATAATTTTCAACAAAACGAAATGCTGATTTGGTTTCGTGAAGGAAGGCCTTTTTTTTTCTTCAGGGGAGGGATGAGAAAAAAAGAAGTGAAAACAAAGAGTGAATGTTGAAAATAGGAAAGGAAAGAGGAACAAACACAGAAAGAAAGAAATGAAGTGCGAAAGAAAGGCTTAAAGCGAGAAAGAAAGTCAGAAATTGCGAGAGGGACAATAGACATTAGGTGCAGAAGTAGACCATTCGGCCCTTCGAGCCTGCACCGCCATTTTGAGATCATGGCTAAACATCTACTATCAATACCCGGTTCCTGCCTTGTCCCCATATCCCTTGATTCCCCTATCCATAAGATACCTATCCAGCTCCTTCCTGAAAGCATCCAGAGAATTGACCTCCACTGCCTTCCGAGGCAGTGGATTCCAGACCCCCACAACTCTCTGGGAGAAGAAGTTTTTCCTTAACTCTGTCCTAAATGACATACCCATTATTCTCAAACCATGCCATCTGGTACTGGACTCTCCCAGCATCTGGAACATATTTCCTGCCTCTCTCTTGTCCAATCCCTTAATAATCTTATAGGTTGCAATCAGATCCCCTCTCAATCTCCTTAATTCCAGCGTGTACAAGCCCAGTCTCTCTAACCTCTCTGCGTTAGACAGTGCTGACATCCCAGAAATTAACCTTGTGAATCTACGCTGCAATTCCTCTACAGCCAGGATGTCCTTCATTAACCCTGGAGACCAAAACTGTACACAATACTCCAGGTGTGGTCTCACCAGGGGCCTGTACAAATGCAAGAGGATTTCCTTGCTCTTGTACTCAATTCCCTTTGTAATAAAGGCCAACATTCCATTAGCCTTCTTCACTGCCTGCTGCACTTGCTCATTCACCTTCAGTGACTGATGAACAAGAACTCATAGATCTCTTTGTATTTCTCCCTTACCTAACTTTACACCGTTCAGAAAATAATCTGCTTTCCTGTTCTTACTCACAAAGTGGATAACCTCCACTTATTCGCATTAAAATTCATCTGCCAAATATCTGCCCACTCACCCAGCCTATCCAAGTCACCCTGAATTCTCCTAACATCCTCATCACATGTCACTCTGCCACCCAGCTTAGTATCATCAGCAAATTTGCTGATGTTATTCTCAAAGCCTTCATCTAAATCGTTGACATAAATCGTAAATAGCTGTGGTCCCAATACCGAGCTCTGTGGCACCCCCACCTACCATTCCGAGAAACACCCATTCACCTCTACCCTTTGCTTTCTATCTGCCAACCAGTTTTCGATCCATGTCGATGTCTTCCTCCCAATGCCATGAGCTTTCATTTTACCCACCAATCTCCTATGTGGGACCTTATCAAATGTCTTCTGAAAATCGAGGTACACCTCATCCACTGGATCTCCCTTGTCTAACTTCCTCAAAAAACTCCAATAGATAAGTCAAGCATGATTTAACCTTGGTAAATCCATGCTGGTTCGACCCAATCCTATCACAGCTATCTAGATATGCCACTATTTCATCTTTAGTAGTGGACTCTAGCATCTTCCCCACTACTGATGTTAAGCTGAGGTCGATAGTTCTCTGTTTTCTCCCTCCCTCCTTTCTTAAAAAGTGGGATAACATTAGCGTGAGAGTGAGAGTGAGAGACAGAAAGAGAAGAGGAAATGGAAGAAAGGTTGGAAGAAAGAAAGAAAGAAAGAAAGAAAGAAAGAAAGAAAGAAAGAAAGAAAGAAAGAAAGAAAGAAAGAAAGAAAGAAAGAAAGAAAGAAAGAAAGAAAGAAAGAAAGAAAGAAAGAAAGAAAGAAAGAAAGAAAGAAAGAAAGAAAGAAAGAAAGAAAGAAAGAAAGAAAGAAAGAAAGAAAGAACGAAAGAAAGAAAGAAAGACGTGCTGATAAATTCAGTGACGAAAGAGATAAAGGGGCAGAGAAAACCTCGTGTGAAAAGACTATAGTTAGAGAATATTAGCTTACCTTCGGGGCTTAGTTCCAGAATTTTCAGACATACGACAATTTCAGGAGAGGTAACACACTTACTCACACGGCTATAAATAATTTGTTATAAACTTACCTTATTTCAACATAAATCATTACTTTCACTTCCCCGTTCCCTGTAGATGACTCATGTGTTCATGTAGTTCTGAAATGAGCTCAAATCTTGGAAAAGTTCTGCACAACAGTCACTTGCTCAAATGGTCTGTTCTAAATAAATGCACATAACTTCTTCAGTATATCCGATATTACTAATTGAGGGAGACAATTTCACAGCGCAGGGAAGATAAATGCCGTTAGCACGGACCTCCACAATAGCTACTTAGTTATCTACATTTAAATTTTTTGAGGAGGGTGGATCGAAAAATATGCCCAAAATCTTCAAACTTGCTGTTTCTAAGAAAGTACATTTTCAGCATGAACAAACTCCCACCTCGATTAAGCCAATTTGCCTCTTTACTGTCAATCTAGTTAACATTTAGCTTTCCTCTCCGAACTTCGCCATATGACTTGCTCCAGCTTTGTAAAAGAGCAGAGAGATCTGTGCATATTTAACATAACATTGGAGAGAGATAGGAACATACAAGTTAGAAAAGCGTTGAATTGGTGTGACGGGAATTATGAGGCTATCAGGTAGGAAATTTGAGGCTTAAATTGGAAACAGATGTTCTTAAGGAAATGTACGGAAGACGTGTGGCAAATATTCAGGAGATATTTGTGTGGAGTTCTGTATAGATCCGTTTCAATGAGACAGGGAATTTATGGTAGGATACAGAAACTTTGGTGTGCAAAGGCTGTAATAAATCTAGTCATGAAGAAAATAAAGGCTTACAAAAGGTTCAGGGAGCTAGGAATATAGTACAGTGTGGAGGATCAGCGGGATTTAGGGTTACGAGTCCACAGGGCGCTCAAAGCAGCTGTGCAGGTTGACTCTGTGCATAAGAAGGCGTGCGGTGTATTGGCCTTCATCAATCGTGAAATTGAATTTAGAAGCCGAGAGGTAATGTTGCAGACAGATAGGACCCCGGTCAGACCCCACTTGAAGTACTGTGCTCAGTTCTGGTCACCTCACTACAGGAAGGATGTGTAAGCCATAGTAAAGGTGCAGAGGAGATTTACAAGGATGTTGCCTGGATTGGGGCGCATGCCTTATCAGAATAGGTTGAGTGAACTCGGTCTTTCGTCCTTGGACTGACGGAGGATGAGAGGTGATCTGATAGAAGTGTATAAGACCATGAAATGCATGGATCGTGTGGATAGTCAGAGGACCATTCCCAGGGCTAAAATGGTTGCCGCAAGAGGACACAGGCTTAACACGCTGGGGAGTAAGTACAGAGTAAATGTCAGGGGTAAGTTTTTTACTCAGAGAATGGTGAGTGCGTGGAATAGGCTGCCGGCAACGGTGGTGGAGGCGGTTACGATCGAGTCTTTTAAGAGACGTTTAGATAGATACATGGAGCTTAGTAAAATAGAGAGCTATTAAGGTAGGCCTAGTAAGGTAAGGACATGCTCGTAACAATTTTGTGGGCCGAAAAGCCTGTATTGTGCTGAGGGTTTTCTATGTTTTTCTATAAATTTACCCAGCTTTTTTAAATGCGCTGCAAGTTAGGCAGTTGTTTGGGTACAGGTCGAGTGAGGTAAATAGCTACCATATGAACATACTGATTGAAAGCATTCGCTCTCACAGCGCAACCAGAGATGATTGTTCTGAAGAAATTGAAGCAACCATTCTTTCCGCTCCCTGCAAATGCTAATTTGTTTGTGATTGACCTCGTTAAATCACTCACCATTTGTCACGTGATGGGGTTTTTCAAACAAAATCTATTCTGGTTGATCAACCGCAGATAAACAGAAAGATGGACAAATAGATTGGTGGAGGAGGGAGAGAGGGAGAGAGAGGGGGGAGAGGGAGAGAGCTAGATGGATAATTTGATAGAAAGATGAAAGATAAGTTTGTTAGCTCGGCTTGGCTGTTTGACTACCGGTTTGTAAGCCGAGCCTGGAGCTTAAGTCACAAAAGTTTCATCGTTAGTCGAGCTAACATCATCAGTGTGCAATTATGTTTTGCTTCTGCCGAGTGCTCGCGTTTATATTGACACAAGATGTTGTTCTGATTAGTTGTCTGTCGCGCTGGCCGTGAGACTCCACTGCGTGCCAGCCAAATGGATAGCTGACTGAACTTTGAATAGATAGATAGCGAGGTGGATATACAGATTGTTATATAGACTGAGAACGAGATAGATAGATAGATAGAGAGAGAGAGAGAGAGACAGAGAGAGAGAGAGAGAGAGAGAGATAGGTGGGTTGGGGAGACAGAAACGCAGATCAATGAACAAATCGACAGACAGTCAGGTAAGGGGAAGAGAGAACAAGTCACATGGCTAGAGACATTGAGACTGTAGTTGATTGGTTGATTTATTATTTTGTACCCTGTTCTTGCTAAAAGAACAGCACATGAAGTTTGAGGTACTTCAATAAAATGGGAATTAACCATGGACTATACGAACCACTCGTTTCCATAATACACTTTTCTTCTCACCAACGGGAACACTCAACGTGATGTTATTCACATTTAATAGCAATTCTTGTATTTTTATTCTATAACCCACTAGTGAATTGAAATAAGCCTTAACATTCTTAATAATTCATTTCGAAAAATTCTTGGCACTCTTTCCCACTCCACACGCGACTGCTTATCTTCTCCTCAGGAACCTCCCCCTACTGGAAGTTTACCATCACAGCTAAAGAAAAGATGAAGGATGAAGGTATTCTTTGCTCGGCGCTTCCCAGAACTTCACCTGCAAGCCATTTTACCTTTCTCCCCATGCATTACGCACACTTTCCGGTAAACAACAGATATAATATTAATATCTAACAAGTCACCTGTGCATATTTTCTTCATCGTAACATTTAGTTATGCTTCGTTTAGTAATTCAAAGGTTCAAAGGTCCAATTTAATGTCAGAGAAATGTATACAATATACATCCTGAAATGCTTTTGCTTCACAAACATCCACGAAAACAGAGAAGTGCTCAAAGAATGAACGACTGTTAAACGTGAGAACCACAACGCCCCCTCCCGCGCGTAAGCGGCAGCAAGTAACAATCCCCCTCCCCCCACCGGCAAAAAAGCAACGACACCGCCACCAAGCATTCAAGCGTGAGCAAAGCGATAACAGAGACACAGACTTGCAGTTACCAGAAAGACTTCGCATTTCAACCGGCATTCGACATACCACAGGTTCTCTCTCACACGAATAAGGGAGAGGTATGTGTATCCATTTTTCCACTTTTTGGATTGGATTCCCAATTTTCGGACATAGGATACCCGCTTTTAATGTGTACGGATTATATACGTCATCAGCCAACTCTCGTCCAAGAAATGCTTCATATTCTCAGTTATATCACTGGTAAATACGGAAATGGAGAAAATGAGTGCTGTTTCTATCCATGTACTGAGTCTTTCTGTTTCCTTCATAATTATGTTCTATGTAGCGAAGAATGTCCAAGGGAGATAGTACTTTACAAACAGTCATTATAGTTTTAAAGCAACTGTGTGAACAGATGGGGAAAACTGAGAATGGAGTTTGTAGGAGGAGAACGCTGACAAACGGAAGAAATAGAATAATGACCATGATTCTTCTGCTTAGCGGCATTGAAAGATTTATAGAGGTTTGATGTAGAATTGATGCAACTTATCATTATCTTTCTTTACAGTCGTCCTGAAGGCGCAAAATGAAGATTTTCAAGGTGTGTAAGTAACTTTGTTAATTGTTTTTCGAATGCCGTTTCTCGATTTTGCTGTTTGGGTGATGATCAAACAAACATTATCTGTTGTCTCCAGTTTTTCTACGGCTCTGATACGATTGATAGAATCGTTCTATAATTAAGAATCAACGCCACAGGCAACCGGTTTTCCTTGGTCCAGTATTTAGAAATCAAATTTTAGGGAGATGCTGTTTATGGATGCTATTTTAACAAGGAAAGATGATAAGATATTAT
Source organism: Hypanus sabinus (assembly GCF_030144855.1). Classification (NCBI taxonomy): domain Eukaryota; kingdom Metazoa; phylum Chordata; class Chondrichthyes; order Myliobatiformes; family Dasyatidae; genus Hypanus; species Hypanus sabinus. Next base: position 17,557,757 of record NC_082729.1, on the reverse strand, counting down.
TATAGATGTAGAATGCATTCATTAAGGAGAGATTGTTAAGAAAGGTCATTCTGAAGAATCAAATTAGACACAATTATTTTCAACATTTGGAATCAGAGTTTATAATTCCACAGTTACATGTAAATGAATCTCAAGTCAAGTCACTTTTATTATCATTTCGACCATAACTGCTGGTACAGTACATAGTAAAAACGAGACACGTTTTTCAGGACCATGGTGTTACATGACACAGTACAAAAGCTAGACTGAACTACGCAAAAAAAAAATAACACATAGAAAGCTAAACTAGACTACAGACCTACACAGGACAGCGTAAAGTGCACAAAACAGTTTAGGCATGACAATAAACAATAAACAGGACAATAGGGCAAGGTGTCAGTCCAAGCTGTGGTTATTAAGGAGTCTGATAGCTTGGGGGAAGAAATTGTTACAAAGTCTGGTTGTGAGAGCCCGAATGCTTCGGAGCCTTTTCCCAGACGGCAGGAGGGAGAAGAAATTGTATGAGGGGGGTGCATGGGGTCCTTCATAATGCTGTTTCTTTTTTGGATGCATCGTGAACATAGCCCAGCATATCACACAAACCAATCTTCCATCGTTGGACTCACTTTACACAGCACGCTGTCGGAGCAGTGCTGCCAGGTTAACCAAGCACAAAACCCACCCAGCCAACACACTTTTTGTCCCACTTCCCTCCGAGAGAAGGTTCAGGAGCATGAAGATTCGTACGGTCAGATTTGGGAAAAGCTTCTTTCCAATTGTGATAAGACTGCTGAACGGATCCTGACCCGGATCTGAGCCGTTCCTTCCAAATATCTGAACCTGACTTGCACCAGCTTCCTTTCCCTTTTCTATTTTCTAATTATGCTTTATAATTTAATTTGTTATTATATTTACTTCGATTTGTACTTCGGGGATTGCAAAGCGCAGAAACAAATAACACTATGATGATTGTACACTCTAGTATCAATTGTTTGGTGACAATAAAGTAAAGTGAAATAATGTAAATGTCCGTGATAGCGGGAAGAGAGACCCCGATGATCTTCTCAGCTGACCTCACTATCCGCTGCAGGGTCTTGCGATCCGAGATGGTGCAATTACTGAACCAGGCAGTGATGCAGCTGTTCAGGATGCTCTCAATGCAACCCCTGTAGAATGTGCTGAGAATGGTGGTGGGGGGGGGGGTTAGACTTTCTTCAGCTTTCGCAGAAAATAGAGACGCTGCTGGGCTTTCTTTGCTATGGAGCTGGTGTTGAGGGACCAGGTGAGATTCTCCGCCAGGTGAACACCAAGAAATTTGGAGCTCTTAACGATCTCTACAGAGGAGTCGTCGATGTTCAGCGGGGAGTGGTCGCTCCGTTCCCTCCGGAAGTCAACAAACATCTCTTTTGTTTTATTCACGTTAAGAGATAGATTGTTGGCTCTGCATCAATCCGTTAGACGCTGCACCTCCTGTCTGTAAGCTGACTCGTCGTTCTTGCTGCTGAGACCCACCACGGTCGTCTCATTTGCGAACTTGATGATGAGGTTCGAGCTATGTGTTGCAGCGCAGTCGTGGATCAGCAGAGTGAACAGCAGTGGACTGAGCACACCGCGCTGGGGGACCCCGTGCTTTCCGAACATAAGAGGGTAATCAACGCAAGTACCGATCTAGAATCCATCAACACCACACGAAGAGAGATATACAAGGTCCATTGGAACCTGTGCAGTCCAAATTTTTAGCATATGTGTCTTTTGCCTGTTCAAACGAAACCGAATTCTCGTCAACTTGTAAATGGGAACTGACATACGCTATGGAATATAAGATTTCTAAATGGTACTAAAATTGCTTTATGTAATGCAGTGTTTGTTCTTCACAAGATAGAATGCCAATTAGCTATGTAAAAAAAAATCCTAGGCAGGGCAATCGCAGATCCAATGCGTAGAGCAACTCGAAGGCCCAGACGGTCCTATTCCACGCCATATCATTAAATAAATTACAGATGGAAGTAAAAAGCAGAAGCCTGCAGAAAAATGAATCTGAGTGAGAGAGATAAGTGAAGCAAGAGAAGGGGAGAAGCATCATGGGGTTGTAATAGAAATGTAACGACAAGATTTAAGAGGCTGGAGTGAGGAATTGAAGAAGAGAGAAGGATAATAACCAACACAGAAAGTCGGAGAAAACAATGTTCATGCTATCATTTTCGATAATTCTGATAACAAAACAAGCACCATTATGATAATATTCCATTCTAAAAACAGATCATGGCTGCACGTTTCTACAACAGTTAACCAGCTATTCACGAAACGTGTGAATACGTGTTCTTCACCGTGAGAAAAACTTAGTAAATATGACAAAGAGTTCGGAAATAAAGGGTATCTGTAGAAACTTCATACGAGACATTGAACTTTAAATAACACATTTATACTGGCTGAGCACGTGAGAAGATTTCGCTGAGCCGGTTATTAATCGATTTATTCTCTGCATTTGCAGCACGTCTAGAGAAACCTATACTGTCAGCTGACCAACCGAACGGAGTCTATGTGTCAGGTGAAGTGATCACTTTTAATTGTAAAACAACGAAGAGTCTAGATTCGAACAGTAGCTTTCTCCTGTACAAAGACCGAGAACCAGTACCAATTAAAACTGTATAGAATTCCGAACGAAACAATGCCACGCTTACTAAAAAGGCAAACTTGAACGGCATGAAAGATGACAACTATTCTTACACATGCAATGTGCTCGGGAAAAATGCAGAATCGGGTAAAAGTGCAACAGTATGGATAAAAGTCGTAGGTGAGTTTGACGTTTATGAATTTAAGTATGGATAGTATATAATGATGCCCGGAATTTATAGAAAAAAATACTTGAAATGGCAGGTGTAATCTGAAGATGTACAAAAATAATAAAATATACTGTCTATTACGGTATTTCAGCCGTTACGGTTTTGGCCTGGAGTGCAAATTGAACAAGTACAATTCCTCTTGAGTTCATCCGGACGTATGTCACAACTTGACTCCCGCGAAACTCATTTTCGTACATACTTCACACAGGAGAGGCAAAGATATGAGAAATATGCAGGACCAAGGAACGATTACTCTACCATAATAAACAGAATGTTCTCTTACTTGTCGGCTTTCCATGGCCAAATTTGACTTATTTTAATGCTTCCAGATGCTCCGGAGAAACCACAACTGCTTCCTGACCGACCGGATAAAGTCGATGTGTCAGATGAATTGATCACTCTCAATTGCATACCAGCTAAAGGTCTAGCTCCGATTTTGAACTATCTGTTCTACGAAGTCACAGCACTAACACCAGTAATTTACTATTCATGGCAAAGTAGTTCAACGTTTACCATCAGAAGCGCAAAGACCGGCGGAAAAGGCTACCACTGTGTGTACTCGAGCGAAATGTTTGGGAGAATTGTACAATCCGAGGAAAGTGAAAGAGTGGAGATAACTGTTGTGGGTAAGTTTAATATTTGTCGATTTAAGGGTATGTTGCACATATTGATGCCTGCGAGTGATAGAAAAATACTTAGACAGATGGGTAGTGAAGATCAAGTTAAATTTTACTTTTACTCAGCATTTTCATTATCTTTTCTATCTTGGACATCGCAGTATCTTCAACTAGAAACATAGAGTCACAGAATAGTCCAGCACTGAAACAGGCGTTTAGACCCAGCTTGTCTGTGCCGAAACACTTAAAATTGCTTACCCCCATCGACCTTCACAGGGACATAGCCCTCCATACCCCTACTATTCATGAGGGTGTCCAGACTTCTCTTAAAAGTTGAAGTAGAACTGCCATGCACCACTTGTGCTGGGTGCTGGTCCGTACTTCACGGCACTTTGTGTGAATACATTTCCTCCCATATTCTGCTGAAAGGTTCACCTCACACATAACCCATGACGTATATTTGTAATCCCACACGAACTCAGTGTAAAAGCCTACTCGCACTTTCCCTATACATGCCCCTCATAATTTAGTATACATCTATCAAATCTCCTCTCAATCTTCGACGTAGCAAGGAATGAAGTCCTAACCTATTCAACTTTTCCATATATCTCAGGTCCTCCAGACCCGGAAACATACTTGTAAATTTTCTCTGTAATCTTTCAAACTTAATTACATCTGTGCTGTGACTAGGCGATCAATACTGCACACAATATTCCAAATGAGACCTCACCAATGTCTTTTGCACCTTGAATATAATATCCCATCTCAAGTGCTCAGTCCTTTGAATTATGCAGGTAATGTGCCAAAACTTTCCTTTACGACACCTTCAAACTGTGACACCATTCTCAGTGAATTATGGACCTGCATCCCCATATTGTTTTCTTCCATCGAATTCCTCAGCTCCCGTTCAGTGTGTAAGACCTACACTGGCTGATCCTACCGAACTGCAACAACTCGCACTTTTCTGCACTGAATTCCATCTGCCATTTTCAGCCCATTTGTCCAGCTGGTACAGATCCCGTTGCATGCCATGAGTCATTCTCGCTGTCCACTGCACCCCAATCTAGGTGTTATCCGCAATTTTGCTGTCCATGTTAACCACATTATCATCCATGTCGTTGATATAGATGACAAACGACAACGGAACCAGCACAGACCCATGCACCACTCCACTAATCGCAGGCCTCCACTCAGAGAGGCAACTATCTGATACAATTTAGTATCTCATCTTGAATGCCAAGCGACTGAAAATTCTTGACCAAACTACCATGTGGAACTTTATAAAATACCTTGCTGAAGTCCTTGTAGACCACATTCACTGCCTTGCCTCCATCAACTTTACTGGTAACTTCCTCGACAAACTCTATAACTTTGTTAGACACGACCTACCTGGCACGAAACCATACTGACTATCCTTAATTAGTCAATGTATATCCAAATACCTATATCTCCGGTCCCTTAGAATACCTTCCAATACCTTACAAATTCATACTCACTGGCCTATAATATCCTGTTTATTTTCAGATCTTTTCTTAAACAGCAAATCAAGATTGGCTATCCTCCTGTCCTTTGGTATCTCACCTGTCGCTAAAGATAATGTAAACATTTGTGTCACTGCCTCGCCTCCTGCAGGATCCGACGGAACACTTAGTCAAGCTCTAAGGATTTATCCATCCTTATTTGCTTCAAGACAGCAAACACCTCGATCTCTGTTACCTGCCCAGGGTCAATAAAGTTGATGCTGTTTTTCCTGTCTTCTGTAGTCTCTGTATCCATCTCCTGAGTAAATGCAAATGCAAAAAAAGAAATCATTTGAGAGCTCCCCTGTTTCTTTTGGCGCCTCACGTTGATTAACATTCCGATCTTCCAGAGAACCAATTTTATCCCTTGCAATCTTTTAGTTCTGAACTTATCTCTAGAAACACCTGGGATTCTCATTCACCTTGACTCCTTAAGCACGCTCATGCCTTCTTTGAGTGTTGTTATTTTTTTTTACCTTATGTGTCTCTTGCATTTCTAATGCTCCATATGCAGCTCATTTCTTCCTATTTGCCTATACCTGCAATACACCTAAACTTTTTTCTGAACCAGGGCCTCTATATATTCTGTTTATCCACACCCGTTGTATTTACCGTCACCACTTACCGTTACCTTTTATCCTGACAGGCACGTACAGGCTTTGTACTCTCAAGATTTCAGTTCTGAAGGCGTCCCACTTACCAAGTACACTTTTGCTAGAAAGCAACCAGTCCCAGTCACTCTTGCCAGATTCGTGCTGATATCATCAAAATTGGTCTTTCTCTAATTCAGGATCTCAACCCGAGGACTGGGCCGGTTGTTTGTTTTTTTCAGATTTACTCTGAAATTAATGCTTTGTGATCCCTAAATGCAAAACGCTGCCCTACACAAACTTCTGTCACTTACCCCATCACATTCTCTTGAGATTTCTGCATACTGATTGGGGTAACATTCGTGAGCGCATTTCACAAACTCTTCCACATCTAGTCGTTGAAGTTTCTGAGTTTTGAAAGGCCTACGTAGAGCGGACGTGGAGTGGACGTTTCCCATGATGGGAAACATAGTGGGGTGTTTCCCAGTTCTGTACATAAAGCCTCACTAGACGAGTTCTGCAGTCGGTCCTGACGGCCCTGCCGATACATTTCCGCCCACTATGCGCAATCTGAATCAATTCAGTTTTTTTCCTTCCAGCTCGGCCACCGAACCCTCGAATATCAACTGACCGAGCGGATGCAGTCTATGGTTCAGATCAATTGGTCAGATTTACTTGTTGGATAACTGATCGTTCACATTACGACGGCACCTTTCACCTGTACAAAGGCGAACGACAAGTTAAGAAAGAGCCTATATACACTTCACAACGAGATAGCGCGGCGTTCACCATCGCGAACGGAGGAGATGCTCAGAGCGATTACTATTGTGTTTATACACGCACGGTGTCCGGTAGAGTTATATCCTCAGGACAAAGCAACAGAATAAAGATAACAGTCGTGGGTGAGTTTTTTCTTGTTTTTTTTTTATTCAAAGAGGTGATATATGCCCGCGATTGGAAAAAGAATATTTCGACCGTGATACCACCATTGGCAGAGGAAACACGTTATCCATTCACACTCATATTGGTTTGACGACTGAGTAAATCCGCTTCTTCAATCATCCCGCTTTCCCCGCGAAATATATATTTTTGCAGACATTAGGACGTGATGTTCAAAGTAAGTTTATTATTGAAATAGATATATGTCACCCATACGCAACACTGAGATCCATTTTCTTGCGGGAATTCTCAACGAATCCGCAGCATAATAACAACCATAAATAATAGAATTAATGAAAGACCACTTCAATGTGGGCAGTCAATCAAGGCCCAAATATAAAATCCCAAATATAAAAAGAAAATAATAATAATAATAATAATAATAATAATAATAATAATAATAATAATAATAATAATACATAAGAAATAAATGTCGAGAACATGTGATGAAGAGTCTTTGAAATTGAGTTCATGGGTTGTGGGAATATTTCAATGGCGGAACAAGTTATGTTGAGTAAAGAACTCTTTGGATCAAGAGCCTCACGTCTGAAGGGCAATAACTGCTCCTGAAGCTGGTGGTGAGAATCCTCAGGCAACAGCGAGAAGAATACGTGTATTAGGTTCCGGCATCGCTGATGATGGATGCGATTTTCCTGCGACAATGCTTCGTGTAGGTGTGCTCAATGTTGGAGAGGGCTTCACTCGTGATGGGCTGTACTGTATCCATTGCTTTTTGTAGGATGATCCGTTCAAGGTGGTTCGTGTTTCCATGCCAGAGTGTGTTGCAGCTGATCAGAATACACTGATTTATCAGGATGCTGCCTGGTTTACAGAATATGCATTATGATCAGAGATTAAGGGAGCAAGGGCATTACTCTTTGGAGAGAAGGATGATGAGAGGAAACATAATAGACGTATACAAGATATTAAGAGGAACATATAGAGTGGAGAGCGACGCCATTTCCCCAAGGCACCCACTGCTCAATACAGGAGGACATAGCTTTGATGTAAGGGGGGCGAAGTTCAAGGGGCTTATTTGAGAAAGTTTTTTTTCTCTCTCAGAGAGTGGTTGGTGCGTGGAATGCACTGCCTGCAGCAGAGGTGGAGGCAGATACACTAGTGAACTTTAAGAGACTTCTAGACAGATATATGGAGGAATTTAAGGTGGGGGCTATATGAGAGTCAGGGTTTAAGGGAAGGCACAACATTGTGGGCCGAAGGGCCTATACTGTGCTCTAGTATTCTATGTTCTATGTTTGTTAACCTTTATCACATTGTGTAAGAATTTGCTGTTATGGCATGCCTCGGCCAGAGATTCAATCCCTTGCCTATATGCTGATTCGATAGCACCTCTGATACGGCGTCCGACAGTGTTATCGTCACCAAATTGAATGTGGCATTGAAGCTGTGCTTAGCCATGCGGTCATAAGGGTAAAGTGAGTGGAGCTGTGTGCTAAGCACACAGACGTGCTGATGGTGATCGTGGAAGAGATACTGTTGCAAATCTGAACCAACTTAGCTCTGCAAGTGAGGAAATCGAGGATGAAATTGCACAATGAGGCATTGAGGTCAAGGTCTTGAAATTTGCTTATTAGTTTTGTGCAGATGATGGTATTGAAGACAGTAGTCGTTAAAGAATATGCATCTTTGTTATTAAGATGTTCCTGAGTTGCATGAAGAGACAATGACACGGCACTTGCTGTTGATCTGTTGCTCAGGCAGGCAAATTGGGATGGATATTAGAATCCATATGCCGTTGCAAAACAGTATCTCTTCTCTTATCCCCCACTGTTTTCTCGTTGCGTTTACCGTAATGAGAGAGGATTTCTCGTGGGAAATGCTGGAAGATCCTCTACCATATGCCATTTTATATCCAGGGGTATTTTTTTCTGGACACTGATAAAAGCTTGCGAAATCCAAGACTCTCAAAGGTTTCCACAGGCTATTCCCATGCCCTTCCATGCCATATCTATTTGTTATGCTTCGGATGGCATTTTCTAGCCTGCAAATGCAGTCCCCTCTCAATCTCCATCCAGCTAATAGGATTCACCTGCCAATCGCTCCAGCCTCATCACCCGAAGACTATTTAATCAGTAATCTCCCACAGTCCTTGTTCACATCGAATCATCCAGCTTCAGCCAGCTGTTCCACATCTTCACTCTTCCTGCATACAGTTTACCGTTAACTGCTGTGTTTAATTTCCGTTCCCTCCTGTGGCTTATCTATTACTAAAGGTTGTCCTTATTGCTAAACCATCTGCCCTTTCTGCTTTTGGGTCTATCTTTCTCCGTATTTTCTGACACTGTCACTTTGCGCTAATTCCCTGGCTTCTTCAGAGTATATATATAAAAATGTACTTTCAACTTTGAACTTTAAATTCAACTTCTCTGTTTTTGTCTTACGTTGAGAGATCTGCCCAGTCTTAGCATATCACTAGCCTCCAGTTATGTTGGTCAAGGTGAAGACGTAACGTTTAACTGCACATCCACGAAAGAGATCTCGGTCGGTACATTCTACTTATACAAGATCGGCGTTCGATTGAATGACACGGTTCTCCAGAGTGCAGATGAACAGAACAAATTAACCACTTTCACTATCCAAAATGTAGATCCAGGAAATAGTGGAAATTACACATGTGTCTATAAATTATTGGAAGCAGACAGGTATTTAACGTCAGCGCCAAGTGATTCGGTGCTTTTCTATGTCATTGGTAAGTTCATTCAAACCAAACATACGGCTAAACTTCGTTTTTCATAAAGGTATAAATTGGAAAAAAGAATCTTTCAATTTATTGTGACTTATTCTGGTCCACTGAAAGCAATCAAATCATACCGCAAGCACCGGCCATAATTGACAACGGTTCCATTGGTCTACCTGGTGGATATTCTGACACCTTTTTGAACTTATGGGTCTTCAACTTGCCAGGAAGCAAACTCTTCATGGGGTTAGTTCGCTTTCAGTCTACAGCTGTAAATGCCCTCTTGCATTCGTCTCTCCCCTTGTCTTTTTCATCTGTTCACCATCCCCGGCATTCTTTTTCTCCGTCCTCGCCGTAGTCGCGTAGCGGTTAGTGAGTCGATATGATATCTCGGGAGGTCAGAGTTCGGAGTTCAATTCCGGCATCTACTATAAGGAATCTCCGTAGGTCCTCCCCATGGAATCTGTGGGGTCCTCTGGTTTTCTCCCACGGTGTGAAAACTTACAAAGTACGTAAATTGTTTATATATATATATATATATTTCCTTGATTATCTTAGAGGTAAATTGGAATTGTCAGGTGTGCTGGGCGGAGTAGCTCGAAAGGCCGGAAGGGCCTATTCCACAATTACAATTACAGCATGGAAACAGGCCATCTCGGCCCTTGTAGACCGTGCCGACGCTTACTCTCACCCAGTCCCACCGACCTGCACTCAGCCCATAACCCTCCCTTCATTTCCTGTCCATATACCTGTCCAATTTTACATTAAATGACAATATCGCACCTGCCTCTACCACTTTCACTGGAAGCTCATTCTGCACAGCTACCACTCTCTGAGGAAAGAAATTCCCCCGTGTGTTACTCATAAACTTCTGCCCCCTAACTCGCAACACATGTCCTCCTGTTTGAAACTCCCCTACATTCAACCTAAAAAGCCAATCAACGACAACTCTATCTATCCCCCCATAATTCTAAATACCTCTATCGTCCCCACTCAACCTTCTACACTCCAAAGAATAAAGACCTAACTTGTTCAACCTTTCTCTGCAACTTACGTGCTGAAACCCAGGTAACATTCTAGTAAATCTCCTCTGTACTCTCTTTATTTTGCTGACAGCTTTTCAACAATTCGGTGAACAGAACTGTACACAATACTCCAAATTTGGTCTTACCACCGCCTTGCACAATATTAACATTACATCCTAACTCCTATACTCAATGCTCTGATTTATAAAGGCCAGCATACCAAAAGCTTTCTTCACCACCCTATCCACAAGAGATTCCACCTTCAAGGAATTATGCACCATTATCCCTAGATCACTCTGTTCTACTGCATTCTTCAATGTCTTACCATTTAACATGAATATTCTATTTTGATTATTCGTACCAAAACGTAGCACGTCACACTTATCAGCATTAAACTCCATCTGCCATCTTTCAGCCCACTCTTCTAATTGGCCTAAATCTCTCTGCAAGCTTTGAAAATCTACTTCATTATCCACAACGCCACCCATCTTAGTATCATCTGCATACTTACTGATCCAATTTACCACCCTATCATCCAGATCATTAATGTATATGACAAATAACATTGGACCCAGTACAGATCCCTGAGGCACACCACTAGTCGCCGGCCTCCAACCTGACAAACAGTTATCCACCACTACTCTCTGGCATCTCCCATCCATCCACTGGTGAATCCATTTTATTACTTAAACATTAACACCTAACAATTGAACCTTCCTAACTAACCTTCCGTGCGGATCTTTGTGAAAGGCCATACTGAAGTCTATATAGACAACATCTACTGCTTTACCCTCGTCAACTTTCCTAGTAGCCTCTTCAAAAAATTCAATATGATTTGTCAAACATAACCTTCCACGCACAAATCTATGTTGACTGTTCCTAATCAGACACTGTCTATCTGGATAATTATATATACCATCTCTAAGAATACTTTCCATTAATTTGACGTCAAATGTACAGGCCTATTATTGCTAGGTTTACTCTTAGAACACTTGTAAACAATGGAACACCATGTGCAAAACGCCAATCCTCCAGCACCATCCCCATTTCTAATAACATTTCGAATATTTCTGTCAGAGCCCCTGCTATTTCTGCACTAACTTCCCTCAAGATCCTAGGGAATATCCTGTCAGGATCCTGAGATTTATCCTCAAAAGCGCCAGAACCTCCTCCTCTTTAATCGTCATAGTTTCCATAACCTCCCTAAATCTCCCCAATCTCTTTTGGCTCCACACATAGCTGTACACTCTAATTTTTTTAAGAGACCAATTTTACCCCTCTCTGTCCTTTTGCTATTAATATAACTGCAGAAACCCTTTGGATATACTTTCATCTTACTTGCCAAAGCTACCTCATATCTTCTTTTAGCTCTTCTAATTTCTTTCTTATGATTCATTTTACATTCTTTATATTCCTCGTGCACCTCATTTACTCCATGCTGCCTATTTTTATTTTAGATCTCCCTCTTTTTCCGAACAAATTTCAAATATCCCTTGAAAACCATGGCTCTCTCAAACATTTAACCTTTCCTTTCAACCTAACAGGAACATAAAGATTTTGTATCCTCAAAATTTCTCTTTTAAACGACCACCATTTCTCTATTATATCCTTCCCATGAATCAAATTTTCCCAGTCCACTCCTTCTAAATCATTTTGCATCTCCTCAAAGTTCTCCTTTCTTCAATCAAAAATCTCAACCCTCGGTCCAGTCCTATCCTTCTCCATAATTATATTGAAACTAATGGCATTGTGATCACTGGACCCGAACTGCTCCCCAACATATACCTCCGTCACCTGACCTATCTCATTCCTTACCAGGAGATCCAACACTGCCCCTTCTCTAGTTGGTACCTCTATGTATTGCTGCAAAAAAACTACCCTGCATACAATTTTACAAACTCCAAACCATCCAGCCCTTTAACAGTATGGGCTTCCCTGTCTATGTGTGGAAAATTAAAATCCCACACAATCACAACCCTGTGCTTACTACAAATATCTGCTATCTCCTTACAAGTTTGCTCCTACAATTCTCGCTCCCCATTAGGTAGTCTATAATACACCCCTATAAGTGTACCTACACATCTCCCATTCCTCAATTCCACCCAAATAGACTCCCTAGATGGGCCCTCTAATCTATCTTGCCAGAGTGCCGCTGTAATATTTCCTCTAACAAGCAACGCAACCTGCCCCTCTTGCCCTCGGATTCTATCATACCTGAAGCTACGAAATCTAGGAATACTGTAACATGATATGTGTAATATATGCGTTAGAATGTACTGCGTGTTTCATCCGCTTTTATTGGGTTGATAACGAAGTTCCTTTTATATCAGAATGCTCTTGATACCGACAAACGTGTCAGCAACCCAGAACGTATTACCAAGCATTTCTACCTTTATGCCTTTTAGTAAACAAAAGCATTAGTGAAATGATTTGACGCATGTGAACTAAGATGCAATAATCTGAGATCTTTGCTAATGAACTATGACCCGAAGAGTAGAAATTTATCTTTTTCATGTCACATATTTCAGCATGTTCAGCATATTCTTTAAACATTTCCCATCAATACAGGGAAAGACACTGTGAAGACCGGCAGTCACATTCGACCTCGGATAGGAATGCAGACACTTTTGAACTTTCTTCAATAGATGTTTCACCTTATTCTGCATTCCTGTAGAAAGCATATGTGAGCAAAAAACTATTCTGACATTATCTCGCCTATTTATCTATTTTAGTGAATTCAATTGAGCGTTGGATTCCAGCTTTAGCTGTCGTGATCCCTGTGTTAATGCTTGTAGTACTGGGGATTTACTGCTGGAAAAAAGGTAGGCAATATTAACAATCAAGAACCAACTATACGACATGCAAGAGGAAGATTTTTCCCACTTTAATACCCTCCTGCAACGGCGTAATATATGATAAATGTCGTAAAATTTGCTAACTTTACAGGTGCAGTACAATGAAATACATGACAAATAAATGTAGAGGGAAAAAACTGAATTACATTACTGAATATATAATTATTCAGGTAAAATGAGTAGTGTGGGAAAAAATAGGAATGAAAAAAATGTGAAGTAGTGTTTAATGTCTATTTAGAAATCGGATGGCAGAAGGGAAGAATCTGTCCCTGATTCGCTGATCGTGAGCCTTTAAGCTTGCGTACCTGCTTCCCGATCACAGTAATGAAAAGAGTGCATGGCCGGGATGGTGGTGGCCCTTAATCATGGGCGCCGGCTTCCTCCGGCATCACTGCTCGACGATGTCCTGAATACTACGGAGGCTAATGAAACTGACTAATTTTACAAGTTTCTGCAGCTTAATTCGAACTTATGCTGTGTCTCTCGAGTCTGCTCCGCCAGTTAACCATGACTGCTATCTTTTCCTCTCAGCCCTAACCTCCTGCCTTCGCCCCATATCCTTTCTTACCCTGACTAATCAACGATCAAACAACAACTGCCGGAACTATACATAAAGACTTGGCCTTCTCCGCCGTCTGTAGCAACTAATTTCATAGATGCATCACTCTCTGGCTAAAGAAATTCCTCTTTATCGTTCTAAAAGGACGACCCTCTGTTAATATACTAAATCTCTTTCTCTCTTTCTGTCTATTTATCCCTCCATCTCTCTGTCTCTGCCGCTCTCTCCCCACTCCCCCGTCCATTTCCGTTTCATTCATGTCAGCAACTGCAAGAAAAGTATGACCATTATGCAATGGAAAGTTAACAGTGCGCCCAGGTTGTCATGCAGAACTTCGAAGCGCAATCATCACGTCCTGAGTCCGATTATGCCAGAGCATTGTGACAGGTTGTCGGCGAGGTGCTTCCTTCCTTCCGCTAGTTGCAGGTCACCCTTGTACAAGGTGTCCCCCCTGCCCAGCCCCTCCCAGTCCCTCCACTGCCCCGATCAGGTCACTTGAAGCCAAGGGAGCGGTGGTGGATTGTCGTAAGAGCGGCTGGACCAGACCACATGTCATGGTTATGCGAGCACTGAAGCCAGGCAAACAATCTCGCAAGGATATTGATCATGGCTGGGGTCACCCGTCTTGCACTGACACTGCCCAGAAGAAGGCAATGGCAAACCAGATAGGGGGATAAGTGTTCCAAGAGCGATTATGGGATAGACCGTGATCGCTCTCGCAATTCGACAAAGCACATTGATGGTGACCACAATGATCGGGTCATATTTTATCTCGTTTCTTTTTTTCTTTTTTATTAATTACTTTATTTTCAACCAATAGTTGATTTGGTCAGGATTTGATTCTGTGCGAAGAAGCAGGAATTGCAAATGTTCACGCAAGCCTGCTGTTCCCTATACGGCTCTGTGCTGCTTCATTTTAACTTATTTTAGCTCTCCGTATAATTTACAGGGAAGGCAAGACGCCGCAGAGAACTGAGGTAAGAAAATGATTTCGGCAGAACTAAATGTATATGACATTCATATTCAAATGTTGGGATAAGTTTTAGAATTCTGATCGTCATCTTGGAACACATTTACCCGATGTTCAGGAGTGTCAATTGTCGAGTGGTGTTATGACACAAATGAATTCCCGTTTGATCATTGTCCCCAGTAGCAGCTCCCCAAAGAGTCTTTCCAAATAGAGTACAGGCTCCACAGAAGCCCCTTTAGTTGCGTTTCCGCGGCATAAGAACTGCAAAAGAGCAGAACGATTCAACGTTTATATTGTGCCATTTTAGTGACGGTACACGATGGACACCTTCCAGGAACGAGGCCCGCCAGAATGAAAGACATGAACACTTGAAATGCCCGCGAGTAAAAGAAAATGCTTCCCGCACGTAGGAGGACTAATTGATTGCGCGATCGATCGTCCATATACGCACTCGCTACATACTCACAGTCGATCTGATACGGTTCATAACTAATTCTTGCTGATTTTTCTCATTATTTGCCTTCTCAGTTTTTTGATTTAATTCACTCTTTTGTGGCATCTTAATGTGCTTTCAATTTTTGTCGACCATTCATTTCTTCTCCCCGTTTTCCTCTTAATACCGTTTGACGTCTTTCTTTCGCTCCCATTTTCAAACTAGAATCTTTCCACGTCCTCTTCCCACCTCGATCTTCTATGGTACACCCCTGGCCGTCTTGCGGTTTCCTCATTCGATTCAAAATTTTGAAAGCGATAAAAATCTTACATTGTTTGACAAAAGTCAAAATTGTCCATACCTTATGTGTTATGTTTAGAATATTCCCTATGTCATCCCAAGTTCAAGTCAAGTTTAAGTTTATTGTCATTTCAACCATGTACCTACATACCGCGAAACGAAACATTGTTCCTCGGGACTAAGGTGTACAGTACAGTACTTATACAGTAACTCATGCACAACACATATAAATTACATCTTGCCACAGATAAATTAGCAAATAGTAAGGTGCATTTAAACATTGTAAACAGTGCATCGCAAACTGGTGTTTCATGTGTGATGAGACCTGGGTGGTGACAGAAACTGCCACATTTTTGCTTTTTCCATCCTTCGTGTTCGTCTGGACAATATCCGTACGCTAATTCTTTGCATTGCATCATTGCAGTGATGCACTTAAATCCATTTGTTAATTGGCTCTCACTTCCATTCTTCTGCTAACGTGTATAATTGCAACTTACTCTCATTTAATCCCATCTGTCCTGCTGGGGACAACTCATATATGGCGCAGTTAACATGTCAACCAGATAGACCTCCTGCAATTTCTTTTACGCCGACTTCAATACTTTTACAGTATGTTCAACTAAAAAATTGACTTGCAAATTTATGTCCCTTTCAGGGCCGTTCCAACGCCTAAAGATGACAATATTGTATGTAAGTATTGTGTGACATCTAGATTTGCACGAGAATTTAATTGTGTTTTGTTTGTCGACTGATGAAGTACAGCGAGCAGGTGATGTGATTAGAGATCGAGTGACTTTGCAACGTGCTCGCAATCTTGTGAGTATGCTATGAACTGTCTTCGGGATCCAATACCAGGAATTAATATTGTGTTCTCACAGGAAAAGGCGCCGAATACTTCAGAAATTGCATGCCTGACGTTCAATTAGACGCCTGAGGGAATGGTAAAAGCAGATCACACATCATGTGCACGAAAAGTGATATGGAAAATGTTGGGATGTACAGCGCCCTCTGCTGTTGAAATGGGAGCAGTGGTAGGGTGTTAAAATGGCCCAAAGACAGCGCTGTAATTCGAGGCGGAACCCGGTACTGAAGGCTGTGAAGCATCATCTGCGCTAAACTAAGATGTCGCTGCCGGAGCGTTATGCATACTTCATTGATGATGGTTTTTGACAGCTTATCGGTGTTCTGATTCAGATCTGTTCAAAATGACCCAACTGGATTTAATCGCGCACATTGGAATTAGTACCCGTGAGGATGGAAAAGGGATTCGTAAAGTTTTGTTTAGACGAATGGGCAGGGGTAGAATATGACTGCCTATAGTTTACAATAATAAGGCAGACAATATACCCACTTCTGATAACAACGCAGAAATAATGAACATTATGTCTAAGAAAGAATTCCCTGAAATATATGTGGAATGTTGAGTCTGAGACAGGGTGAAGTTCCACTGGTTTTTGTTGTCCCTCTAAACAACATGCAGGAGCCAACAGATTTTTTGGATTGTCCGAGATATAGATAGAAATATTTTGAACTCTGATACAAAAAAAAACGTTGTTAGTAAAAATACAAATACAGTCTGTTCCGATTAGCTGGGACACATTGTGGTCACAACATTTTGGCCTAATTAAACGATATGGCGTCTCAAATAAACTAAAGGAAAACCGGCAATTTTCGCGATGAGTTGCGTTCTTTCAGAGCTGTCCCAAATAACCTGCTGCTCTGATTAAACGGTGGCCCGTTCATATTTAACGACAGTCATATGTGTCATTTCTGAAACGTAACATGCGGATGTTGTTCTTTAACTAAACTTATATATTTATTCCTGAGTAGTGATTCCTCATCATACCGGTTTCTGGGGTAATAGGGCGTTTATAAAATACCCTGGTGCCTCTACTCTTTAGAATTTAGAATATTCTGAGATGATATCTTTGCATATTTTTATTTTATTTATTTAGAAATACAGCACAATAACAGGCTCTTCCTGCGCAATGAGCCTGCACTGCCCAATTATACCGTTGTCGTCAATTAACCTACTAAACGATTGCTTTTTATTGTGGTGGGAAATCGAAGCACCCTGAGGAAATCCACATGGTTTTGGACAGTATGTACAAACGCCTTAGAGACAGCAATATGAAATGCACCCCGGTCGCTGGCGCTGTAAAGAGACGTGCTATCATATGCTGTCGTGCTGCCCTAAGAATATTCCACGGGCTGGAGACGCTGAGGAAGAAACTGTTGGTTATGTGTGTTTCTCTTTCTCTTTCGTTCTCTCTCTCTCTTTCTCACACACACACACCCATATACAGTACGCACACACATTTTCACACACTCTCTCACACAGACCCATATATAATTTGTCTCCGTCCTCTCTCTCACTTTCTCTCTCTCTCTCTCTCTTGCTCATCCATGACTCTTAGGTCAACAGAAGATCTCGGAGCGAGCACTGTGCAATTATGGGAAGATCTATCTGTTTGATTTTTCTTTCAAGATCAGGAAATGCGTTTCGATTAATTAACTTCATTCAACACTTTGTATTTTAAACAACATGCGTATCAATTGGGGCGGCACGGAAGGGTAGCGGCCGGGAAAAATGCTTTACAGTACCAGGGACCTGGGATCAATTCCCGCCGCTGCCTGCAAGGAATTTCAACGTTCTCCCCGTCATCAAGTTATTTCCTCCCACAGTCCAAAGTTGTAAGGACAGTAGATTAATTAGTTATGTAAATTGTTCCATAATTGGATTCGAGTTGAAATTAGGGATTGCTGGGCAGCACGGGTGGAAAGGCAGGAAGGGCCTACTCTGTGCATTATCCCAAAAAATAATTAATCGATAAATGTCAAGATTGATTGATATCTACCTATATAGATAAATTGAGAGAGAAGGAGACAGAGAGAGAGAGATGATAGATAGATAGATAGATAGATAGATAGATAGATAGATAGATAGATAGATAGATAGATAGATAGATAGATAGATAGATAGAGAAATAAATAAATCAATTCATAATTTAGCTTCTAAAATATTATTCCATATGAATTATTGTCTCCGCTATAAAAATCAGTTCTAAGTTTCATCTGACAAGGAATCACAATGACCGAACAAAGGGGAGGGGGGGGGGCAGTTGGCCTGAAATATACAATGGCATGTAGGAATTCCAGACATTGCCATTACTGTGCTAATTAAATAAGCCCAAATTGAATACAAATCATAAAAGCGAAAAGTTTGATAACCCCACGGCAGCATT
The DNA here is from genome assembly GCF_030144855.1 of Hypanus sabinus. Classification (NCBI taxonomy): domain Eukaryota; kingdom Metazoa; phylum Chordata; class Chondrichthyes; order Myliobatiformes; family Dasyatidae; genus Hypanus; species Hypanus sabinus. The sequence continues at coordinate 17,539,184 of NC_082729.1, read as the reverse complement.
CCAAATGAGACACCTGCAGAGCATAGTGAAAAACCAGAGCTTGTGCAGAAATGAAGGAGACATAAAAAGAAAATAATTGAAGGGCAACGCATACTCACGAGATGAAATAGAGAGTAAAAAACGATCCACATATTGGTTGTCAAAAACGTTCTTTTTTAACAAATGATTTCATCATGACTGATCCAATTTTCCTCTCAGCCCCAATTTCTTGCCTTCTCCCCATACCCTTTCATCAAGAAATCAAGAATCTATCCAGAAACGGCATAAATATACATAAAGATTTGGCCTCCAGTACAATGTCTTTCCCACCTTAAAAAATTTCCACATCTCCTGTCATCGTTGGATATTTCAGATAAGTACTGGTAGTATTGATAGTGTTCTAATTTATTCTGTATTTCATTTAAATTCAGAATTTTTTTTACACAGTTAAATGGTAATTTGTCTTTTTTACATAGATTTTACTATTTCCATGAAACCTGCTAATTAGGGCAACTGCTTAATTGGGTCAAAACGTAGTGGTTCTGATATGTCCCAATTAATCTGAATCCACTGTAATATCTTGAGATTAATTTTCTTATAGACATTCACAGTGATAATAAAGAACCACAATAGAATCTACATAAACAAAGACCGACAAAATAAACAATGTGCAAAAGATGATAAACCGCGCAAATAATAAAAAAATACTGAGACAATGAGTTGTTGGTGTCCTTGAAATTGCGTCTTTAAGTCATGGAATCAGTTCAGAGTTGAAGTGAGTGAAGTTATCCACTCCGACCGAGGTATCCGATGGCTGTAGGACAACAACTGCTCCTGAAACTTGTGGTACGAGATCTATGGCTCTTGCACCTCCTACCCCACAGCAACAAAGGAGAAGTGACAGGTTACGGGCAGATGGCCAGTAAGTGGGGCCGAGGAGGTATTAGAAAGGAACAGCCATGATTGAATGGTAGAGCAAACTCAGTGGGCCGAGTGGCCTAGTTCTGCTCTTATGTCTTGTAATCCTATGTCTTATTTACTCAAGCTGATCCAAGCTGTCCTATAGCAGTTTTCATATTAAGAAATATTCTCTAAAGCTTTGTGTTTGCAATCAACCACTTCACTTCAATCAATCAATGGGGCTTGTTCTTCCAGCCTTTTCTTAATTGCATCCCAACTATCTGGTAAATTCTGCTTCTCCTCTCCTCTATCATCCTTATCACGACATGTCAACTGCATTATTTATTGGGAAAGCTGCATGGCAGCCATCTAAATTACAATTTATTCTTAATTCCCTGAAGTTCACCCCAAGTCTTTTAGCTTTAGGAATTTCATGACCACTTGTCATTTTTTACTGGGTCTGGCAGTCGATGATAAATCTCTTGCTTCCTTTCATAATCTCCATTTTCATTTTTGCGTACTTTCATTCCCTTAGTTTTTAGTGGGGAAAGCGGTGACATGGCTGCTAGACCAATCAGCTGATCGCTGTCATCATTGGAGGTCTCTGTTGAGCCCGTAATTCATCCATTTTGCAGTTCCTTGGAGTTCCCAAGATGGTGCTGTTTCTGAGGAAAATTCAGTGTTCCCTGCATTCCACCATGTGACATCACTGTTAACACCGCCCACCGAAGGCCCTTGCTGAGCATTGCAACTTTGTTTGTCTGTTTGTAACTCTGAAAAGTGCGCGTCCATACGGCTACATATATCATGTTGTTTTATCACTCCGTCAGTTAACAAGGAAATTCGTTAAGACTTTTTACCGTCTCTATCATAGAGTTCCTTCAACGTGTTACGCATTTCTTCCTTTTCTCCCAATCGATTAGTTAAATTATTTTTTTATTTACTTGCTCAGTTCATTTACCATGTGCTTGCTTTAGATCACACACTTGATTTTCTAACCTAACACGGTCACATTTAAATTCATTTATTGATCTTTCTAGGTTAGCATACTCATGCTTTCTTAGCTCTGATAATAAAGCCTTTTTAAAAAAAAAAATCCGGAGCAGCTGAATCTCATTCCATATCTTTTCAACATCACTCAAAACACAAATTCCACTAGACTAGTATCAATAGCATATTTCTTCCAGACTGTTTCATTAATCGCATCAAATTAATATATTCAAGTAAATGCCAAAACCCTCTGTTATCTGTTCTCTCATGCTGGAGATTCTGCAATTTGTTTCTCAACTTTGCCCTTGTTTTAGTTCGATCTCAATGAGTAATCTTGCTTAGATGTCAATCACAGTATTAGAATCACAATCCAAAATGTGGAACTAGAGGTGACTGAAAATATAATACTAGAGTTAAAACCCAAAGCATCAATAGTCAACCCAAAATTTTACTGGAGCTGCACTTGAAATATCAATAGTTGGCCCGCAGTATCAATAGAGTCACAAACCAAACTTTTATGCCCAAAAGTATCAAAAGTTGCAAGTCAGAATATTATTAAGCAAAGACTTCTGTACTGAACTAAGTTAAATCCTAAGATAAGGGACGACCTGTTGGAAGATACACAGGTATAGCATGTTTAACACAGCCAATTAAAACAATGAAAGTTAACTGCTATGAAACTGTAATAACACTTTATCACCAGTAGAGGGGGGTCTAACACCACATATTATGAAAAATAAAAGTTGAAAATACAATTTAAGGTATATGTTAGGGAAACTAGAATTTCAGTCTTGCTAAAAACACAATTCAATTATTACCTTACTAAAGACATAAGGACAACCGATTCCAACACTTTCCATCTCCACGTTCTTGAATTTGGTCTGCTAACATGTGTTTTTCTTTGATATAAAGAGTGAGTGACTTACCTGTATCAGGAACTATTAATGCAGATGCAGTGCACAATGTCATTTTTAAAATTTGAAATGCTTTCAGTTGTTCTTCATTAAGAATTACAGAGTTGTCTGAACCCTTGCTATTCCTCAGCGGATTGTTGAGTGGTTGAACAACACCAGCTTGTCAATACATTAATTAGCATTGGACACTGATGAAGGGTCTCAGCTCAAAGTTTTGACTGTTTACAGTTTTCTATAAATGCTGCCTGAGTTTCTGAGATACTTCAGCACCTTGTGTGCCGCACAGTTGAAGTTGCTGTCTGTGCTTTCTGACATTGTATCAATTTGAGCCACGAGTAATTTAGATCAATTGCATTAAAAACACAAGAGATTCTGTAGATGCTGGAAATCCAGAGCAATACACACAAACACAAGTACTTCCAGCATTTCGTGGGTGTGACCTTGAATTACCATTCTGATTTCAGACGCTCAATGGCAGTGGTTTATAGTAACAACCAAGCTCTGTGAGTCACAGCTCTTTAGAAGCAGGAGAAGTGGCCATAATGTTGAAATTACCAAGGAATAATTTGGTTAACTACCAATGTCAGCCTTCTTCAGGCCAGAGATTTGTGGAGCAAAGAACTTGTTAGTCACCACTGCAGTCAACTCACCTTCTTCAGTCTGCAGAAAGTCAAGCAGGAAATTCAAGGGAAACCTCTTCACCCATAAAGGGTTTGGAATTGATCACCACATGTGAACAGCAGGAAAGGATTTAAAAGGAACATCACGGAACAGAAACAATAACAGGCTGTGCTGAATTGATTCCCTACTTAAAACTGGGTGTGCTGTAGATTCACTCAATACCTGAGACAGAGTTTCAAATAGAACTGATTTGTCATAGATCCAGAATATTAAACTCCAGTCCTATTAAACGTGAATATCAGCAGAAAAAAACTCCTTCCATGCCCAGTGACCAGGGTATTGAACTGGGTTTGATGAACAGCAGCAAAACTTGCAAAGTTCAACACCAACAGTCGCTTTTGAACTTGCCTTGGAATTCAGCAATCAAAAATGGTTAAATATCCAGCATGCAGCTTATTTAAACTGTTTCCCTAGTGCGAATTGGATAGTGTGTCACAAGGGTGGATGAGTGAGTGAGTCCTGTCCCACATTCAGAGCAGGTTAATTCTCCACATCCACACCCCCCCCCCCCCCACACACACACGTGTGAACTCACTGATGTTGCAGTAGGGCAGAATGGGTAACCCTCACTGTGAACTGACTGGTGTGCCTGTAGCTGAGTTGACCAAGTGAATCCCTTCCCACAGTCTGAGAAGGTGAATGGTTTCTTCCCAGTGTGAACTAACTGGTGTTGCAGTAGGGCAGATGACCCAGTGAATCCCTTTCCACAGACTGAGCAAGTGAATGGCCTCTCTCCAGTGTGAACGCACTGGTGTGTCTGTACATTGGATGACTGAGTGAATCCCTTCCCACATTCTGAGCAGGAGAATGGCTTCTCCCCAGTGTGAACTCACTGATGTATCTTCAGTTCTGATGCCCGAGAAGATCCCTTTCCACAGTCTGAGCAGGTGAATGGCCACTTCTTGGTGTGAACTGACTGGTGTCTCTGAAGGTCAGATGACTGAGTGAATCCCTTCTCACAGTCTGAGAAAGTGAATGGCCTCTCCCCACTGTGAACTAACTGGTGTGTCAGCAGGTGAGACGACCGAGTGAACCCCTTCCCACAATCAAAGCAGGTGAATGGTTTCTTCCCAGTACGAATTGACTGGTGTGCCAGCAGGTCGGATGATCGAGTGAATCCCTTTCCACAGTCTGAGCAGGTGAATGGCCTCTCTCCAGTGTGAACTCGCTGATGTAGCTTCAGTTCAGAAGGACAAGTGAATCCCTTCCCACAGTCTGAGCAAATCAATGGCCTCGCCCCAGTGTGAACTGACTGCTGTCTCTGTAGGTTGCTTAACTGAGTGAATCTAATCCCACACACAGAACAGATGAATGGTCTCTCTCCCATGTGAACTCACTTGTGTGACTGCAGGTGGGTTGACTATGTGAATCCCCTTCCACATTCAGAGCAGGTCAATGGCTTCTGCCCAGTGTGAACTCGCTGATGTATTTTCAGATGAGATGACTGAGTGAATTCCTTTCCAGAATCTGAGGAGGTATATGACATCTCCTCAGTGTGAACTGACCAGTTGCTGAGATGAGTGAGTGAATCCATTCCCACAGTCTGAGCAGGTGAACAGCCTCTCCTCTGCATGAATTCACAGAAGTAGCTTCAGTTCAGATGACTAAGTGAATCTCTTCCCACTCTGTGAGCAGATGTGAACTGACTGGTGCACAGTAGTCGAGATGATTGAGTGAATCCCTTCTCACAGTCTGAGCACATGATTGTCCTTTCCCTAGTGTAAATTTGTTGGTATCCCTTTAGGTGGGATATGAAGGAATCTCTTCCCATATTCGGAGCTGATGTACAGCCACTGCTCATGTGAACTCTCTTGTGTGTCAGCAGATCTGATGACTTAGTCAATCTCTTCCCACACACGGAACAGTTGTGCAGTCTCTCTCCCTTGTGAGTCTCTCACTGGTCGGCCTGTGGTGGGCTGAGTGAGTTGATCTCTTCCCAGATATGTAACAGGGTTCTCTCTGTGAGAATTTTTGTCATATATTTAATCTAGATGACAAAATGAATTGCTTCCTGCAGCCAGAAATGTAATAAATCCCTCACACAGTTAATATAGTTGAAGAATTGATCTCCAGTGAACAAAATGCTAGTGTGCTCTCAGCACCAAAGTTCCAGTGGCTTTTCACTGAGTTTCAACAGAAAACCTAATTTCAGATACAAAGCATGTTTCCAGTTGGGTTGAGATACTTCTTCATTTGCAAGAATCAACAACAGATATATTGGTGTTACAAAGGAAAGCTCTGATCACTCCTTAAATATCTGGATAACAACAGCACAACTGATGTGTTGTTGTGTTTAAGATTCCAGTTCACAAAGTACTTGCAGTTTCTAACCTGTAAAAAGATTTGCCAAAGCCATCAAAGCCATCAATGGTTAAAGGGCAACATTTCAGCTGAAATATTTTTAGTCTTTACTGTGAACTCTGACATCATACTGTCACAAATTGTAGGAACAATTCATCCTCTAACTGGCTGCAGATCGGGCATGCAGACTGATCATCAAATTCTCTGTGTTCCTGTCTGCATCAGAATAGCCCATTTCTGCCCATTTTTAATATGTGACTTCACTCAGTTTGTCTCTCCCCATTAATATAATTTCATGGTCTGGACATGCCCCACTGTGCTACAAAGAGCACATGATATTACATGGCTGATACTGGAGACTTTCTAATTACTCTGAGCCTTCCCGCTCTCCCCTCTCACAATGAACGACAGTGGTGAACTCATATGGCAATGCCAATGAATACGAAGGAGAGAGCAATGGGAGTTCTTACTGCAGTGTGGCACTTTTGTGATGTGAAAGCTACAGTTCACTTCTTACCCAGGACAAAAGTGTTTAATATCATTATGTACCCAGAGAGAATGGAACAAAACATATCCTCATGGGTATGGATGATCTTGACATTCAGCTACAGATTGGCAAGTATGATGTTGTGGCCATCTCTGAAACGTGACTAAAGATTGGCTGCAATTGGGAGCTGAACATCCAGGGATAGATGGTGCAACAGAAAGATAAGTTTGTAGGCAGAGGAGATAGTGAGGAAACGTGCAAAAAAATATTATATCATAAGAAAGGGATGACATAGGATCGGAAATTGCAGAGTCTCTATGGTTTGAGTTAAAAAATGGCAAGTGTAAGAGGAACCTAATAGCAGTTGTACACAGGCCTTCAAGGTATGTGAATTATAAATTACAGCAGGAGGTAGAAAAGGTTTGTCAGTAGGTCAATATCACGATAATCATTGGGGATTTTAACATGAAAGAGAATTGTGAAAACCAGGCCAGTACTGTACCTCAAGAAAGAGTATTTGTAGAATGTCTAAGGGATGGCCTTTTAGAACAGCTTATTCTTGAGCCCACTAGGAAATCAGTTGTGCTAGTTGGGTGTTGTACAATGATTCAGTGGTGAATACGCCTCCGCATTATCCACAACATCCCCAACCTTTGTATCATCAGCAAATTTACTAACTCATCCCTCCACTTCCCCATCCGGGTCATTTATAAAAATCACAAAGAGAAAGGGTCCAAAAACAGATCCGAGGCACATCACTGCTCTCAGACGTCCATGCAGAATATGACCCGTTTACAACCACTCTTTGCCTTCTGTTGATAAGCCAATTCTGGATCTACAAAGCAAGGCCCCTTTGGTTCCTATGACTCCTTACTTTCTCAATAAGCCTTGAATGGAATACTTCATCAAATGCCTTGCTGTCAAAAAATGAGGGAAGTGCAAGGTAGATATATTTCAAATAAGAAGAAATTTTAAAACAGAAGAAGGACACTAATGTGGCTGACAAGTAAAATCAGAGCCAAAGAAAAAACAAAAGAGAGGGCATACAATGTAGCCAAAGTTAGCGGGAAGACAGAGGATTGGGAAGCTTTTAAAAACTTGCAGAAGGAAACTAAGAAGATCATTAGGAATGAAAAGATGAATTATGAAAGGAAGCTGGTGAATAATACCAAAGAAGATACTAGAAGTTTTTAAAGTATATAATGGGTAAAAGAGTTGAGGGTAGTGATGCACCATCAATAACTCACACTGAGACGTAAGGCGAGATATCGGCTTTTATTGACTGGAAGAAGGAACCAGGAGTGAGTGTCTATCATACAATGTCCTGGAGACTGAGGCCGAGCATCAGGCCTCAGATCTCCTTTATACAGGGGCCTGTGGGAGGAGCCACAGGAGCAGTCAGCAGGGGCGTGTCCCGACAGGCACATAGTTCACCACAGGTAGAATAGAAAATGATGCTGGAGATATTGTAATGAGAGATGCAGAGATGGCAGAGGAATTGAATGCATATTTTGCTTCAGTCTTCACAGTGGAAGACATCTGCAGTATACAGACATTCAAGAGTGTCAGGGAAGTTTGTGCAGTGAAAATTATGACTGAGAAGGTACTCAGGAAGCTTAATGGACAGAGGGTGGATAAATCCCCTGGACCTGATGGAATGCACCCTCAAGTTCTGAAGGAAGTAGCTGGAGAGATTGTGAAGGCATTAACAAAGATCTTTCAAGAATCGATAGATTCTGGCATTGTTCCAGATGACTGGAAAAATGCAAATGTTACTCCGCTATTTAAGAAGGGTGGGAGGCAACAGAAAGGAAACTATAGACCTGTTAGCCTGTCATCAGGGGTTGCAAGTTGTTGGAATCAATTGTTAGGGATGAGATTATGGAGTACCTAAAGGCACATGACAAGATAGGCCAAGGCCAGCATGGTTCCCTGAAAGGAAAATCCTGTCAGGCTAACCTGTCAGATCGCCAGCAGCTTGTAAGAGTGGGCGCCCTCACCTCCAACCCTCTGACTCTCACTACAAGAGCCCCTCTGGGCTGCATACTGAGTCCCCTCCTTTACTCCTGTATGACTGTATTGCCACCCACAGCTCCATCCTGCTCAATGAATTTGCCGACCACACTGCATTGATTGGCCTTATCGCAAACAATAACGAGGTTCCCTACAGGGAAAAAAGTCATCTCTCTGAGACAGTGGTGTCAAGAAAACAACCTCTCCCTGAAAAACAAAGGAGCTGGTTGTGGATTACAGAAGGAGTGGAGGCGGACTAACCCCTATTGAGATCAATGGATCTGGAGTTCAGAAGTTAAACAGCTTCAAGTTCCTCGGTATCCACATCACCAAGGACCTCACGTGGTCTGTACACACCAGCTCTGTGGTGAAAAAGTCACAACTGCGCCTCTTTCACCTCACTTGGTTGAGGAAGTTTGGTATGCCCCAAATCCTAAGAACTTTCTGCAGGGGCATAATTGAGAGCATCTTGACTGGCTGCATCACAGCTTGGTATGGGAACTGTACCTCCCTTAATCGCAGGACACTGAAGAGAGTGGTGAGGACAGCCCAGCACATCTGTAATTGTGAACTTCCCATGATCCAGGACTCATAGGTCCTGAATGACAAGGACAGTTATGTGAAAAGGGGCTGTAGAATCATTGGGGACCCAAGGCATCCCAACCACAATCTATTCCAGCTGTTACCATCCAAGAAGCTGTACCGCATCATAACAAACAGGACCAAAAGTCTCCGGGACAGCTTCTTCCATCAGGCCATCGGACTGATGAATTGATGCTGACTTGAGTGTACCCTATATTACATTGACTGTACTTTTTATTATGAATTATTATAAATTACCATGATTGCACGTTCCACATTTAAATGGAGACATAACATAAAAATGTTTACTCCTCATGTGTGTGAAGGATGTAGTCAATCCAATACTGCAATTTTTGACTTCAATAAAGTCAATTCAATTCAATACTGCAATTTTTTGAGGAAATTACAAGCAGGGTAGACAAAGGAGATGCAGTATATGTGGTGTACTTGGATTTTCAGAAGGCCTTTGACAAGGTGAAGTGCATGAGGCTGCTTACCTAGATAAGAGCCCATGGAATTACAGGAAAGTTACCAGCATGTGTGGAACACTGGCTGATTGGCAGCAAACAGAGAGTGGGAATAAAGGGATCCTATTCTGTCTGGCTGCTGGTTACCAATGGAGCTCCACAACGGTCGGTATTGGGATTGCTGCTTTTTACAAAGTAAGTCAATGATTTGCATTATGGGATTAATGGATTTGTGGCTAAATTTGCCGATGATAACAAAGATAGGTGGAGAAGTGGAATGTGTTGATGAAACAGATCCTGCAGAGAGACTTAAGATAGTTTAGAGGAATGGGCAAATAAGTGGCAAATGAAATACAATGTTCGAAAATGTATGATCATGTACATTGCTAGAAGAAATAAATGGGCAGACTATTATTTAGATTTGGAAAAAATTGCAGAGATGGAAAGGAACTTGGGAGTCCATGTGCAGGAGACCCTCCAGGCAGAGTCGGTGGTGAAAAAGGCAAATGCAATGTTGAGATTCATTTTTAGAGGTATAGAATATAAGAGCCATGATGTGATGTTGAGGCTCCATAAGGTACTCATGAGACCACACTTTAGATATTGTATGCAGATTTGGACTATTTATTTTAGAAAAGAAATACTGACATTGGAGAGGGTTCAGGGAAGATTCATGAGAATGATTCCAGGAATGAAAGGGTTACCATTTAAGGAACATCTGATAGCTCTTGGGCTGTATTCCCTGGAGCTCAGGAGAATGAGGGGGGATCTCTTAGAAACATTAAGAATGTTAAAAGGACTGAACAGATTAGCTATCACGAAGTTATTTCCCATGGTAGGGGAGTCTAGGAAAAGAGGGCATGACTTCAGGATTCCCTATGATTTAGACAGTTATGTGGAGAAATTACTTTAGTCAGAGGGTTGTAAATCTGTGGAATGTGCTGCCATGAATGACTGTGAAGGCCAAATTATTGAGTGCATTTAAAGCAGAGACAGGTAGGTTCCTGATTAGCTGCAGGGCATCAAAGTGCATGGGGAGAAGGCAGGGAGGTTGGGATGACTGGAAGAATTCGATCAGCCCATGAGTGACTGGCAGAGCGCACACAATGGGCCGAATGGCCTGCCTCTGCTCTTGTGTCCTATGGTCTTATGGGTAGAAAGGTCCAGAACACGAGGAGATTGAACAAAGTTGATTTTCTGACGAACTAAAGCCGATTGAACGATTCTGTTTTGTGTTTTTTTTAATGTAGTACTAACATGGACATTTTCATTAACCGGAATACAGACTATTCAATCGAAATTAACTCCGAACTATATTTTTGCTCCGAATTTCTAATATTTGGATTATTACAGCTGGTCCGTGGCGGTGTCTGAGAGAGCCATCCGATCCCGTTTCCTCTGCTTGTACCTCGAAACACACCCTACAGACTGCAGAGGACACCAGTGGTCATATCACCCATGGTCGCCTTGCTACCCAGAATCCCCTACGAATGAAAGACCCATCTATTCAACACGGTCTCAGCCAGACGCATGCGCCAGTACTTTCGCTCATCAGCAGAAAACTCCCCGGAGCCCGGGTGCAGATCGTGGGGCTGAGAGAGGAAAATAACCGGTACTGTCCCGGGATGCGGAGCCACAGCATATTTGAAGTTCCCGGCAGTTATCCTGGGGTCACGCTGCGGCCGCCAATGCCGAATGAATCCTCGCCCGGTGCTCCTTTCCGACTTGCTGCCGATCTTCCGGATCCTTTTGTCAACTGAGCCATGCCGAGGTTCGGGAACAACCGGTGATCTTTACGCTTGCGAATCAAATCGCTGGTTCACCGATGAATTTTGAAGCGTGAAGGTTCAAAGCTGCAGAAGTTCATTTTTATCAAAGTATTTTTGCAGTCTACAACTCTGATACTCTTCTCCAGATAACCCCAAGATAAAGAAAAACATGGAAGTAAGTTCAAAGAGAAACAGCCTAATCGCATAAAATGTCTGGCTTGGTAAATCTGTTATAATTCTTCAAGGAAGTAACAAGCTGGGTGAACAAAGGTGAGCTGGTGGATGTCATTTACTTGGATTTTCAGAAGGCATTTGATAAGGTGCAACATAATGAGAATTGGATTTTAACAAGATAATGGGGATTACTGGCGCGGATAGAGGAATGGCTGAAAGGCAGGAGGTAGCGAGTGGGAATAAAGGGGACATTTCTGATGGCTGCCGGTAACCAGTGGTGTTCCTCAGGCGTCAGTATTGGAGCCGCTACTTTTCGCATTGTTTGTCAGTGATTTGGATAATGGAATTGATAGCTTTGTGGCAAGGTCTGAGGATGATACAAAGATAGGTGGAGGGGTAGGTGGTGCCGAGGAAGCAATGTAAATGTAACAGGACTTTGACAAATTGGAAGAATGTGCAAAAAAGTGGTAGATGCAATACAGTGCTGGAAAATGTATGATAATATATTTTGCTAAAAGGAACGGGTGCAGACTATTATCTAAATGGGGAGAAAATTCAAACATCAGAGGTGTAAAGGGCCATTGAAGTCCTTGTGCAAGGCTCCCAGAAGGTTAATTCACAGGATGTCTGTGGAAAAGAAGGCAAATGCATTATTGGCATTCATTTCAAGGGGAATAGAATATAAATACAAGTAGATACTGTTGAAGCTTTATAAGACACCAGTGAGGCTGCACTTAGAGTATTGTCAACATTTTTGAGCCCCTTATCTCAGAAAGGACCTGTCATTGGAGAGAATCCAGAGGAGATTCACAAGGGTGATTCTGGGAATGAAGGGGTTAACACGTGAGGAACATTTGGCAGCTTTGGGCCTTTATTCACTGGAATTTAGAAAAATGCATAGGATCTCATTGATACCTACCAAAAGTTGAAATGACTAGATAAGATGGATGTGGAGAGGATGTTTCCTCTGGGTGGAAAATCCAGGATTAGAGGGCACAGCCTTAAAATTGAGGGGTGACATTTTAGAACAGAAGTAAAAGGAATTTTTTTTAGCCAAAAGTAGTCAATCTGTGGAATGGACATTGAACTCATGAACACTACCTCACTTTTTTTTAATATGCATTAGTTCTGTTTTTGCATGATTTTAATACTGTAAATTTATTTATTTAGTATTAATTTTTCTTCTCCTATATTGTGTATTGCATTGAACTACTGCTGCTAAGTTAACAAATTTCATGACACATGTCGGTAATAGTAAACCTGATTCTGAGTCTGTGATGGACGCCAAGTCTGTGAGTATATTTAAAGTGGAAGGTGATAGATTCCTGATTGCTCAGGGCATCAAGGGATATGGTGAGAGGGCAGTTGTATGGGGTTGAATGCCATGATCAGCCATGATGAAATGGCGGATCAGATCTGATGGGTTGAATTGCCTAATTCTGCTCCTTTGTCTATGTTTTTTGTTCTAAAAAAGTACAGCAACATGATCATCAAACCTCCCCCCTTCCCTGCTCAAAAAGCAACAAGGACGTTGGTCCCCAAACTCCCCCCACCTCCCCAATACAAAATGTAACAAGAACATCAACTTCCAACCACCACTCCCTTGTACAAAGAACATGGACACCCAACCTCCCCCCAACACAAAAATCAACAAGAAAGAACAACACACAATATGAACGCCATAAAACTGAAAAAGTCCATAGTCCATGGTCTAAATCCATAATGCAGAATCTCAGTAACATCATCGAAAGTGGGAGACACTGCTCGATTGTAGAGGCCTGGCCCCTGGGCATAGTGAAAAGCCACACAGGCGGCTTCTTTGTCAGCAGAAAGATCCCATCAGAGATCAAAAGGCAGGTAGTCAGTGCTGAAATCTCATTCTCTTTCCTCATTTACCTCAATGTTGTAATCTTCCTTGGTAATGGAAATTATATTTGGTGAAATGGGGTCAAACAATGGCTTGCACCCATCCTGTAGTTTCTTCACCTTGAGGCTTGTGCTCGCTTCCTTGACAGCAAAACACTGGATCACTCAGTCAGGCTCCAAACTGTAAACCACAGGCTTCAACAGTTCCAGAAACACAAATGTAAAAAAGTGAAATAAATAGTTTCATGGTCTATCCAGAAGATGATGACCAAGGGAGCATTGTAAGCAAGTCCCATTATGATGAAGAACAGCAAATCTAGGTAGGCAAGACATCATTAAAAGTGTTTGCAAGGACTGGTTCTATGTCATATGCTTCAGAAACAATCAGTGTTTCTTCACAGCTGCTTAATACAGCAAGCTGTGATAAGCAACATCAACAGGCATTCCAGATGTGAATTGCCAATATCCAATCCATTTACAACTGGTGATATTACAGATGCGGCAAATACAGAGCAACACACAAAATGTGCTGAAGATACCCAGCAGCTCAGGTAGCATCTAAGCAGAGGAATAAGCTGTCAACACGCAAGGTGATAGTTCTCTGCCCAAGATATCGATTGTTTGTTCCTCTCCATAGATGCTGCCTAACCCGCTGTTCCTCCGTCGTTTTGCAGAATAAACCACGTTTTTCTGTCAATCTTTTTCCATCTGTTCCTGACCTTTTATTTGTAGCCACATCCCCTAGTTTGTTCCTTCCTCCACTTCCCCGTTCGGCACGGACTAGGAGGGCTGAGATGGCCTGTTTCCGTGCTGTGATTGTTATACGGTTATATGGTTATATAAACTCAAGCCTCCAACTCTTTCTGGAGCCCAAAAGCCCTGACTCATCTGAGTCCCCTTTGGTTTATGTACCTGCTTTAATGAAGATTTACCTATCACTCTGCTCTCATACTTTTGAAGAGAGTTGTGAATTTGAATAATCCAGCTGTGTGAGGCACAACCTTTGAATTCAGTTAAAATGACCTAGAATGTGGAAACGAGCAGGGAACAAGGTTGGTGAAGAAGCAGCTATGACATTCTACCTTGGCCCAGAGCCCTGAGAAATGAGGAATATCTGGGACAAAGTCACAGTGAGCTCATCATTCTGGTGCGTTTGCAGGAAGTCATTGAGAAAATTCAAAGAAACCTCTTCACCCACAGTTCCAACTTGTCATCACAAGAAGAGCAAGGAGTGAACAGCAGGGATGGGTTTAAAAGCACAAATAGAGAACAAAACACAAGCAGGGACCAGCTTAATTAAGTGGCCCCTTTCTTGTATCCTGGATGCAAGCACCTGAAACATAGGATTTGAAATAGATCCTTACTTACATGCACAGTTCCACATTATTAATCACCAATTTAACTTCAAGCTAACATCAGCAGAGCAGACTCTCCAATACTCAGTGCTTGGTGTGATAAGCAGCTGCAAGAACCGCAGAACCTAACGTTAACAATTGGTTGGGAACTTGCAAATGGATGCTGTGATATTTAAAATTTTAATATAAAGCTAAAAGTATTGTGAAGGACCCCACACACCCCTCACACAAACTCCTCCCTCCTGCCATCTCGCAAAAAGTACCAAAGCATTCGGGCTCTCACGACCAGCCTGTGCATCAGTTTCTTCCCCCAAGCCATCAGAATCCTCAATACTCAGAGGCTAGACTGATGTCTACATCAGTTATTATTATATTTTAATTTGTCCTCTACTGTGCCTAATGTCTTGTTTATTAATTATTGTGCTGCCCTGCACTGTTTTGAACACTTTATGTAGTTCTGTGCAGTTCTGTAGTCTAGTGTAGTTTTTATGGTGTTTTAAATAGTCTAGTGTAGCCTTGAGCTGTCTCACATAGTCTAGTGTAGTTTTGTGTTGTTTCATGTCGCACCAGGGTCCTGGAGGAATGTTGGTTTGTTTTTACTGTGTACTGAACTAGCAGTTTATGGTCGAAATGACAATAAACTTGACTTATTCGAACTTCCTTCTTGAAGTGAAGATTCTGGTGTTTCAGCAGGTGGGATGATTAATAAGTTCTTTGCTCACTCAGGGCAGAAGTGTGGCCTCTACTTATTATGAACTCCTTGGAGCCACACTTGCTAGAATAACTGAATGAAACACTTCCCAGTCTCCAAACAGGGGTACAGCAACTCCCCTCTGTGAACTCTGGTATTTCTGCAGATTGAATGCTTGGATGAATTCCCTCCCACACTTGGAGCAGGGACTGGCCTCTCCTCAGTGTGAATTTGCTGGTGAGTCTGCAGGTGCAGTGGCCTAGTGAGTCCCTTCCAAAATGACAACCTGTGAATAATATCTCACTGCTATCAGCTCTTGGGCCATTCAGCAAGTCAGATCACAGATGTGTCCACATATTCCTGTTCTTGCTACGATTGATGTGTCGTCTTCTCAGGAATCTCCTTTACATATAAGGATCAGCGGCATTCATGTGCTGTTGAACTGACAGGCACAGCAGGACTGATGTGCTGCTGTGTTTGAGATTCCCATAAACAAAATCCTTTGCTCTCTGTTGTGCTTTTAATCTGTCTTTGACTTCTCTCATCAGTCATTGTCTTCCCTTTAGAATACTTCATCTTTGGGATCTATTTGTCCTGCAATTCCCAAATTACACCTGGAAACGCCAGCCATTTGCTGTTCTGCAGTCATTCCAGCAAGTGTCCCCTTCCAATCAACTTTGTCCAGCTCCTCTCTCATGTCTCTGTAATTCCCTTCACTCCACTGTAATAATGATACATCTGATTTTAGCTTCTCTCTCACAAACTGCAGGAAAAATTCCAGGATATTACAATCTCTGCTTTTTAAGGGTTCCTTTACCTGAAGCTCCATAATCCAATCTGTTTCATTACAAACACCCAATCCAGAATTGCCTTTCCCCGAACTGCTCCAATAAGACATCATGTAAGCATTCTGCAAATTCCCTTTCTTGGGGTCTAGCATCATCCTGATTTTTCCAATCTACTTGCATATTGAAATCCCACATGACTATCCCAGCATTACCCTTTTTAAATAACTACCATCCCATTGTAATTTTCACCCCACATCCTGGCTACTGTATTTCGGCCATGAGAGTCATTTTACCCTTGTAGTTCTTCACTCTCCCCACAAGAATTCTACAACTTCTGATCACGTATCACCTCTTGCTAAGGATTTCATCTTTACCAACAGAGCCAACCTACACGTCTGCCTACTTGTCTTTCCTTCTGATACAATGTGTATTTATTCTTGGATATTAAACTCCCAACTATGATCTTCTTTTGGCCATGACTCAGTAAATCTCACAGTACTAACTACCAATTTCCAATTCTGTACATGTTAATGTAACTTATTTTGAAAACGGAGTGAACTCAAACGTAACACCTTCAGTTCTGTATTGGTCACCCTTTTCGGGTTTACACTTACATAACACTTCCACTCATCCCACTGACTCCAGATTTATCCAATTATCTCCCTCTTCTTCCTCAGAGGCCTACTACACACCTTGTCTTCTTGTATACCAACTGCACCATCTTCAACAGTATCACTCCAGTTCCCATTCCCTTGTCAATTAGTTTAAGTCCTTCACAAGAGCTCTAGCAAAATTGCCCGCAACGAAATTGGTCTCCCATGAATTCAGCTGTAACCAATCCTTTCTGTGCAGGACAGACATTCCTCATATGAGATCCCAATTGTTCAAAAATCCAGAAACCCGTCTGGTGCACTAATTCTTCAGCATGCATTTATCTGCCAAATGATCCTATGCTTATCATCATTGGCATGTGGCACAGGCAACAATCCAGGGACAGCTTGAAGGGCCGAGTGGCCCATTCCTGTTTTTCTGCCTCCTCTAAATGAAGATGAGGGTTTCTAGAGATGGATGGGCAGAATGGTCTATCCTGAGGAAAGGATTAGGCTGGCTGTGGAGGTAATTAAATGTGAGACGCCCACCCCTGGATTTCCTGAACCACCCTGCACCCTGCATTTGCTAAGGAAGGCAAATGAAATGTTAGCATTCATTTCAAGTGGACCAGAATAAAAAAGCAACAATGCTTTGCTGAGGCTTTATAAGACATTGGTTGGATTGCACTTGGAGCAACATGATCCATTTTGGGCTCCTTGCCCAAGAAAAGATGTATTGGCATTGGAGAGGGACCAGAAGAGGTTTACAAGAATAAACCTGGGAATGAAAATGTTAAATTATAAAGAGCTATCATTGGTTGGGAGTCTGTACTCACTGAACTTTACAATAATAATGGGGGGAGCTCATTGAAACCTATTGAATATTGAAAACCGAGGTAGAGTGGATCTGGAGAGAATGATTTCTATAATGGAGGAGTCCAGGAGCAGAGGGCACAGCCTCAGAATAGAGGGACATCTATCTTAAAATGAGATGAGGAGGAATTTCTTCAGCTAGATGATGTTGAATCTGTGAATTTCCCATAATGTCAGTAAGATAAAGGAACTGATTTTAAACTGCAGGACAGGGATACCTGGGGTCCATCAGCCAGTTATCATTGGAGGATCAGAGGTGGAGAGGGTCAGTTACTTTAAATTTCTGGGTGTCACTAACTCAGAGGACCTGTCCTGGACCCATTATATAAATATTATTGTGAAGAAAGCACAATAGTGCCACTCCATCCTCAGGAGTCTGCGGAGGTTGGACATGTAATCAAAAACCTGGGCAAATTTCTATAGGTTTATGGTGGAAAGTGTGCTGTCTGGCTGCATTAAGGCCTGATTTGCGAACACCGATGCCTTTGAGTGGAAAATCCTACAGAAGTTAGTGGATTCAGCCGGTACATCACAGGTACATCAAAGCTCCCCCAGCCATTGAGCACATCTACATAAAATGTTGCTGTAGAATAGCAGCATCTATCATTAGATCCTCACCACTCAGGCCATGCTCTTTTCACATGCTGCCATCAGGTAGAAAGTACAGGTGGGTCAGGACTCGCACCACCAGGTTCAAGATCAGTTGCTGCCCTTAACCATCAGGCTGCAGAACAAAAGGGGATAGCTACACTCATTTAAGGACTCTTATATTGTTATTTTATGCTCATTATTTATTGCTGTTTACTTATATCTGCATTTGTACAGTTTGTTTACAATTTACAGTTCCTGATGTTATAGTTTACAGTTACTGGTCTATAGATTTGCTAAGTATGCCATCAGAAAAAGAATCTCAGGGTTGTATGTGGTAACATGTATGTATTCTGATAAAAATTTTTTACTTTGAACTTTGAAATTCATTGCCACATATGTTGTGGAGGCCAAGTCCTTGTGCAAATTTAAATCACATCTTGATAGGTTCTTGATTAGTCAGGGTATAAAAGGTTCTGGGGAGAAGGCAGGAGAATGGGGTTGAGAGGAATAATTAATCAGCATGTTGGAATGGTAGAACAGACTCAATGGGCTGAATGTTCTGCATGTCTAAGACTCTGATAGTAATAAATTTCAAATATGGTGGAATTGGTAGACAGCTAGCTTATGATATGCTGGAGCGCACACACATATGAAAATATTAACATCCTCAATCCAATCAATGGCTATGTAGATACCAATGACATAGGTATGAATTGAATGAATTAATTAATTGACGTAGGAAGAGTGTGTAATAATTTTTGCCCCCGTCTGGATGTGACTGAGTCGGTTCCCTCCCCGGGCCATAGCACCCAGTCTGGGGTTTTTTTGTATTTGTCACAATAAAGATGTCAGTTGAGATAAACAAGTTTTTTTCATGGACAGAATGCTCTCCGCATTGGTGTCAGGAGCAGGATTAGAAATTGACAGGGAGATTAAAGAATTATGACATCAGATAGAGCAGCTTAAGACCCAGGGAATAAGTGGAGGGACCTAGCAGTATGCGTCTCCCACACACCCGGGCTGAGCACCCGAAGACAGGACACTGACCTAGAGGGAGAACCTAGGAATCATGCCTTCCCAGGGAACCCCAATGGGGTGAGCATATCCAGGCCCCAGAACCCAGGGGACATGGTGCAGAGCCTCCCTCATGGCCCATACCGAGGAACCTAAGATACCGCAGCCACGGGAGGATAGGCAACACGGCAGGCACCACTGACACATCTGGAGCAAGAGGAAGTGCTTCACACCACAAGGTCCACCCTGAAGCTCCCCAGATACAGTGCTGCCAATTTGGTGCAAGCCAAACTTATCTTATGGCACAATGGGTGGAGCACCATAGAGAGGGCAGTGCACCCTCCACTGGCACTGGAACCCAGGCTTGTGTCACCGAGGTCGTGGAGGAAACTGTTGAGGAGGAGCCCATGAGACAAGTCTGACCAGTGCCGTGCCTGGCTTTACCTGTCGTGTGCCACGGAGCGATCTCTATCATCAGCCTCTACTTGCTAGGAGTCTCACTACACATTGCCTCTGTTTGTAAACCTCATCTTCAGCATTGTCACTCTGTTTCCCATCCCCCTGCCAAATTAGTCTAAACCCACCGGAACAACTCTAACCAAACTGCCCTTAAGTATATTGGACCCCTTCAGATTCAAGTCCAACCTGTCCCTTTTGTACAGGTTACATCTTCCCCAGAAGAGATCCTAATAATATATAAATTTAAACCTCTGCTGCCTGCTCCAGTTCCTCAGCCTGCCAGATCATCCTATTCTTACCCTCACTAGCACATAGCACAGGCAGCAATTTCGAGATTACTACCTTGGAGGTCCTGTACAAAATGAAGTAAAGAGTTGAGAGGGATAATAAAGCAGAGATGATGGAATGGTGGAGTAGACTCACTGGGCTGAAAGGCCTAATTCTGATACTCTGTCTCCTGGTCTCACAGAAATAAACAGTTGGTCTAATATCCATGCTGACTGTGTTGCCCAGAGGGCTAGTTCCATCCTTCTGCATTGGTCCATACTCTCCTCCCCATGTATTGATCGAGATGGCTTTTAAATGTTGCTAAAATGTCCTCTTCAGACATTATTTCGGAGAGGGAATAAAATCCCTGTATACAGAACCTTAACTTTCTAACTCAGGTCCCCAGGTCCAGGCAACTTCCCGGTAAAGCTTTTCTGCACTCTTTCTAGTTTAATAACACCTTTCTTATAACAGGGTGAATAAAACTGTTCACTGTTCTTAAACACAAAAGGATCTGCAGAATCTGCCCTTGCCCATCCACTTTGCTGCCATAACATGGACAAAGTGTCCTTACTTATCACCTATGAGCATCTATATCCAGCTCATCATTCTCCATAACATCTGCCATCTTCAACAGAATCCTGACACATATTTCCCTCCACCCCACAATCTGCTTTCTACAGTGATCATGCTCTCCTTAACTCCCTTGTTCATTCATCCCTCTTCATTGATCTCGTTCCTGGCCCTTATCTCAGTGAGCAGGACATATGCTATGCCTGATCATTCAACTCCTCCCTCACCTCCATTCAGGACCCCAAAGAGAGGTGAAAGTTTACAAGCAAACCTGTTGGGGAATGACCTTATCCATTGCTCCCTGGTTGGCCTCCTCCACCTTTGATATGAATTCCACAGATACAGTGCCCTCTGGTGAAAGAGAGTTTTGCTCATCTCTGTTCTAAATCCATGTCCTTTTATTTTGAGGCTGTGTCCACTGGTCCTAGAATACACCGCGATAGGAAATAGCCTCTTCACAGCCACTCTATCTATGCTTTTCAATATTTGACAAACTTCAGTGAGCTCAGCCCTTCCTCTCATTCTTCTAATCTCAAGTGAGTACAGGCCCAGAGTCATCAAATGCTCCTGATATCCTTTAATTCCTAGGATTATTCTTGTGGAACTGTCTGGGCCCTCTCCAATGCCAGAACATCCTTTCTTGCGTAAGGGACCCAGAACTGCTCACAATATCTCATGAGTGTTATAGAGATGGTGAATGCAAATGTATTTTTTAAACAAATAAGGAAGGACCTAGAGGGCAGACATGTAAGGTGAGAGGGGAAAGATTTCAAACAACATGAGGGACACATATTTTCACCCAGAGGGTGGTGGGTATATGGAATAAGCAGACAGTGGAATTGGTTGAGGCTTGTACAATAACAATGTAAAATGACACCTGGACAAGTATTTGGATTGTGAAGAGTTGGACTGATAAGTGCCAAATGGGACCAGCTTAGATGATGCTGAACAACATGGATGAGTTGGGCCTCTCTTATTACTATGCTGTACTATTTTTATTTCACATATCTGAGAAGAAATGCTTAATCTTCATTTTTCTATTTTGCTTGTAACTTTCTCCTGGATTTGTGATTATTGCCCTTCCACGGTTAAAGACTTTGAATTCAAAGTCAACAACATCTCCTCCACAATCACAATCAGCTCAGATGCACCACTAGGCTGTGTGCTTAGCCCCTGCTCTACTTGCTTTACACATATGATTGTGTGGCTCAGTAAAACTCCCATGCCATTTTCAGTTTGCTGATGACATCACTGTGGTTAGATGAATCAAGTGTGCTGACAAACTAGCGGAAAAGAGGGAGATTGAAACAATGATGCCACACCAACAACCTATCACTCAGCATCAACAGCTCCTCCAAAGAGCTGATCATTGACCACAGGATGTGGAAACCGGAGGTCCATAAGCCAGTCATCGTCAGGAGATCAGAGGTGGAGGGGGTCAGTAAATTTAAATTCCTTGACATTATCATTTCAGAGGATTTGCCCTGTGATGAACATGTGGCTTTATTTAAAACTCTGCATACAATTGTCATGTCATCTAAGAGTTTGACATACTTACATAGATGCACATTGGAGAATATCCTGACCGGGTGCATGAAGGTCTGGAATGGAAATGTCAATGCTCAGGAATGTTGAAGTTTAGAAAAGTGGTGGATATAGCCGAGACCATCGCAGGTAAAGCCCTTCCTATCATTGAGCATAGTTGCAAGAAGTTCTGCCATAAGAAAGCAGCATCCATGATCAAGGAAATCTGTCATCCATGCCATGTTGTCTTCTGGCTGCTGCCATTGGGAAGGAGATACAGGAGCCTTCGGTCCCACATCACCAGGTTCAGGAAGAGTGATTAGCCTACACCAGTCATGTTCTTGAGACGGCATGGATAACCTTCACTGAAATAATTCCACAATATAGTCTCTCTTTCAAGTTTTCTACAGCTCATGTTCTCAGTATTATTCATTTTTAATTATTTGCACGATTTGTCTTTTTCTTTGCACATTAGATTTTTGTCAATCTGTGCCATTTATAATTTTCATGAGTTCCTTTTGCATTTATTTTCCTGTAAATGCCTGCAAGGAAAGAATCTCAAGGTAGTGTATACTGACATATACATAGTTTGATAGTAAATTTACTTTGATTTTGCCAAAGGTTTTTCGGTGATCTTTGTTTTCATAAAGGGTTCGGTGATTTTTCTGTAATGTTCAGAAGGTTCCAACGGTTCCTCTGATTGACAGTTCCCTCTTTACTTTCTTGGGCTGCCGCTTCGCGGTCACGTGACACCCGGCGATTTTCCTATCCGGGACGTGCTGACGTCAGAGAATGACGCTGACGTCGTTTCCCCGGCAACAGTCCGCAGCGGGACTGAGTATTTTCGAACAA
Source organism: Hypanus sabinus (assembly GCF_030144855.1). Taxonomy (NCBI): domain Eukaryota; kingdom Metazoa; phylum Chordata; class Chondrichthyes; order Myliobatiformes; family Dasyatidae; genus Hypanus; species Hypanus sabinus. The sequence continues at coordinate 17,516,484 of NC_082729.1, read as the reverse complement.
TGGAGATATATTTGAGGTTTCCCGTGCCAGTGGGATCTTCCTGAAATACAGTGAGTTTTGAAGCATTTCAACTTGTATCTCCACTTTCTCTCCAGGCACTTCCTGCAAAACCCTCGAGTGCAGGTTGTTAGGACCTGTTGTTTTCCTTTTCGTCCAGTTAATTTTCCTCTCATGATGTTATATTATTGCACAGCGTTGATGTGAACCAAATATAATCTTTGGGATGTCTGCCATTCCCCGATATGAACTCTATTCACAATATTGAATTTAACTTCTGCAATTTCCCTGTGCGTTTTACCTTTGAGAATCTCAGCGCTGATCTACCTCCAGCCCTGGTCACTCTCTGTGCTCTAGTCTTTGACTATTTCTCTTGACCTCGTTTGTTGACCACAGACATTCATCTTTCTCCTGGATCCCTCTGTCTAATTGGAGTCAATGTTTGCTGAACGTTATGAACCTGCTGATCACTTCATCTACTGATCTGTCCCTGAGCTTAATTCCTGTCCACTCCAGCCAACAACACCTTCACTTCCGTGTAATTTAGGTTGTGGACATTGAGGGTGAACACACGTCCAGAACTAAAGGATGTTCACGAAAATGATTTCAGGATTGAATTGCCTGTCATATGAACAGCGTTTGATGGCTCTGGACCTATGTTAACTAGAATTCAGAAGAATGAGGAGAGGCCTCATTGAAGATTTGACAGAATATACAAAATTATGAGGGGTATCGATGGGTGATAGGAAAATTATTGTATTGTTACAAATGTGTTTGATCTTACAGCTATTGCAGGGACATGGTGGCAGGTTATCCGGGACGGAGAATTAGGTTTCCAGCATATTCAATGTTCCACAATGTGCCATGGATGGTTCCAAGCCCAGTTGCAAAAGGAAGGTTGGACGTGGGGATAACAACCCCATCATGTAAAAAACCAGAGCTACAGAGCTCCAAGGCCTCATCCCTGGGAGAAGATGGATCCACCAAGAAGATGGGTTACAGCAGAGGACCATGAAAGGCTGGTCCAGGACAGAGGACTATTGTCAATGGCCTCTGTCTCAGTAGGGGTGATGACCTTAAGTAAAAAACAGTGTTCCATTCGGATCAGCGAAAGGGAAAGGAGGAGTGTGGCCTTGTTCATCATATGGTGATGAGGGGTGATAAACAGTTAGGGACAGTGAACAAGGGAAAGACAACATGGGGAGGAGAAGCTACACCCTCTCGTGTTGCCTCTTCATGGGACAAAGCATGAAAGGAGAAATTATCAAAGGGGTAAATTTTTCAATAGATACTTTTCAATATCAAAAATACTATTACAACTTCTTTATGTACCCATGCTTCCCTATTATCTTCTAAACATAAAACTGAATTCAATGTCATTTTACCCTTGCTATATCACCTCTTTTCCAAAATATAATTCAACTGCTCTATTACCATAAGTTCCATCTGTTTACACAAATGGGACGTTAATGATATTGGTCTATAACTAGAATGATCCGACCAGATTTGCCAGGTTTTAGAATAGAGGTGTTACAAAATCCCGTAACTGGATCACTTACCAGCAAAGATAGAAAGGTCCGTTGAAGTCTGATGGTACTATTTTTAGAAGTCTTTATTTATGAAGAGGCACAAAAATACGATTAATATAAACATTCAGATACTATACGTCATCACTACTCAATCTAAAAGCGCGGGTCTAATAATAATCATCAATAAGAAACAGCTCAATCGTTTGTCTAGGGGATAATATATTGTCCGATGGAAATATAAAAGTCACTCAAATTCCTGCAGGCTTCTGGGTTTTGGGGGGGGGGGGTGGGGGGGGCCGCTGGGTTTTCACTTGTTGGAGAGAAAAAGAGATTGGTGAGAAAAGAAAACTTGCCCGGGTCTTTATGAAGCAACTCCGTCGAATCAGGGGAGTGGGCTTCCCCGTTGTTACCTAAAAGCGGTTTTCCGTGATTCCAGCCACAGATTCCAGGCACGGAATCTAACGCATGTGGCTTCCATCAAATGGCTTCCCGCTACTACGGGATCGATAGCGTGTCTTCTGATGCGTCTGAAGGGGTTGTTCCCCCAGACCCTCCTTTATACTTCCTCACGGGGTCTCAGATGTCAATCAGGTTGGGATGATGCAATCTCTCTCTCAACCAGCCCACTTTGCCCGAGGGCTTGCACGTGGTCTCCATGAGACAATGGTCAATGACGCATTATTTTACATCGCGGTGGAACAAGGTATTCTGCACGTCTCTCTTCTCTTCCATTTCCTGGGTCTACTGACCACCCCCCCCCCCCCCCTTAACTGGTGCTCTTGCGATTCTCACAAAGGATGGGGCTCCCCCGCCCCTTCGGCCCCTCAGAGCTGTGGTGCATTCATAACAGAGGGAAGGTGGCCAACATTTGAAATTTGATTTGAAAATTTTATTATCTCGAGAATTGTCAGCCATATGTTTAAACATACAATCATATTTATCATAAACAAGAGAAACTCTGTAGATGCTGGAAATCCAAGTAACATACACAAGGAACTCAGCAGGGCAGGCAGCATCTATGGAAGAACAGTACAGCTGAAATAGACACACAGTGTAACCCATGGTATGGGTGTCAAAAGATAGAGAGTGTGGGTGTAAAGTGACAGTATGGAGGTTCAAAGGGACCTGAGGGGTAAATTTTGTCAAACAAAAAATATTTCGCAATTGGGATGAGGGGCTGGATCGGCGGTGGATGTAACTCTCGATTTCTTTGTTTGGCAACACTTCCCAGGGCCTTGCTATTCACTGTGTTCATCCTGCCCTGCTTTAACTTTCCATAATATAGTCATTGATTTGTACAACATGGAAATCAGCCCTTTGGCCCAACTCATTCCTGCCGACCTGAATTTGGCCCATGTCGCTCTGAAATTTTCTTATCAATATATCTGGCAAAATGACTTTTAAATATAGTAAATATACTCACCTCTACAACACTTTCTGGCAGCTTATTCTACTTACCCTCCATCGTCTGTGTGTGTCGTGGTTTTTCGTGCCTCACAAATGACCAGGAGACGCAGAAGATTCTTCAAGAAGGGGTAAACTTTAATTTGCAAGTCAAAGCTGAGACAGTCAGTGAGCTAGTCGGACACGGCATTTTTTATAGCAAAATCCTGGTCCAGTTTCACACGTAGGTCCCATTGACTTAATCATGCTCCAATCCACATCTCCCAGCCGTCTCTCACCAACACACCATTGTCTTCTTCATTCTTAAGATTTCATTCTCCTACTAAATTGGGTACATGCATAGCAAATAGCAAGTTCAAACTACATAGTCTACATCAAGGCTGACTACATAGTTTTGGTTACACAGCAAACAAGTTCAAAGCAAAACATCTCTTTGCTACCTCTCATTACCACACCATTGTCTTCTACATTCAATTGGATACATGCATAGCAAATAGCAAACTTCAAAGCTGTCTACATCTCTTAGCTACCTCTCATTAACATATATTAACACACCATTGTCTTCTACATTCCTAGCATTTCATCTTGGGTATATGCATAGCAAACTGACTACATAGTTTTGGTTACACAGCAAATAATACAAGTTTTATACTCCATGATATTTTTATATGTGGAAGAAGTTGTCCCTCAGGACTTGTTATAACTTCATCCTCTCACAATACATTTATGTCCTTTACTTATTGACTTCCTTCTGTGGGGGAAAATCTACCTTCTTGATGTGCCTCATTGTTTATAAACCTCTACAAGGTCACCACAGCCTCTGATACTCCAGGGAAAACAGTCTATCCAGTGTCTCCATATAACTCAAACCCGCCAGTCCCTGTGAATGTTTTCTACTCCCTTTGCAGCTGAAATAACATCCTTCCCATGGCTTAGTGACCAAAACCGCACAGTCGACCAAGTGCAGTCTCACCAACATCTTGTGCAGTTTATTTATTTATTTAGAGAAGCCATTCAGAACAGGCTTTTCTGGACCAATGAGCTACATCACCTAGAAACCCAACTATTTCACACTAGCCTAATCCCAGGACAATTAACAATGACTAACTAACCTGCTGACTGATATATCTTCATTGTGGGTGGAAACCCACGCATTCATGGGGAGAAGGTACCCACCTTACAGATGACGCTGAACTCCAGAATGCACTGAGCTGTAACAGCCTCGTGCTAACTGCTACGCTGTAACATGACATCCAAGGTGTTGTACTCTGTATTCTGACTGATGAAGGCAAATGCATCAAATGCCTTCTTCAATGCTCTGTTGGCCTGTGTCAACACTTTGTTTCTGTTTTACAATTCTCACAGAAACCTGTCATTAACTATGTAAGCCCTGCTCTGAAATAAATTATCAAAATTCCTCACTTTGTACTCTGTACTTGGCTCAGTTAAATCCTATCTTCCATATCCCACACTCCTGATTAGTCTAAGTCTCATTGTCATCTCATTGTCCATTACACCACCAAAATTGGAATTTTCTGATTGGCTCAGAGACAGATGTGAGAAAAGAGCCCGAGTTATCATTGGGGACCTCAGTCACCCGAGGCACAATGTATTCCAGCTATTACCATCCAGAAAATGGTACTGCAGCATAAAAGCCAGGAACAACAGGCTCCAGGACAGCTTCTTCCACCAGGCAATCAGACTGATTAACTCACAATGATCTGAATGTATTTCTATGTTACATTTACTGTTCTATTTATTATAAATTACCATGGTTGCACATTGCACATTTAGATGGAGATGTAACATAAAGATTTTTACTCCTCATGTATGTGAAGGATGTAAGAAATAAAGTCAATTCAATTCAATATATCTGTGCAATCTAAATCATTGATTATATTTAAAGTGGAGGTTGATAGCTTCTTGTTTTATCAGGGCTTCAAAGGTTATGGGGAACAGACAGGATAATAGGTTTGAGAGAGATAATAAATCAGCCATGGTGGTGTGACTGAGTAGAATCGATGGGCTGAATGGCCTAATGCTGCTCCTATATTTGATGGTGTCATTTTCAGTTTGATTATAGACAATAGACAATAGGTGCAGAAGTAGACCATTTGGCCCCTTGAGTCTGCACCACCATTCTGAGATCATGGCTGATCTTTCACTATCAATACCCAGTCCCTGCCTTGTCCCCATATCCCTTGATTCCCCTATTATTCAGATATCTATCTAGCTCCTTCTTGAAAGCATCCAGAGAATTGGCCTCCACTGTCTTCCGAGGCAGTGCATTCCACACCTCCACATCTCTCTGGGAGAAGAAGTTTTTCCTCAACTCTTTTTTAAATAACTGACCTCTTATTCTCAATCCATGCCCTCTGGTACTGGACTCTCCCAACATCTGGAACATATTTCCTGCCTCAATCCTATCAAACCCTTTAATTATCTTAAACGTTTCAATCAGATCCCCTCTCAATCTCCTCAATTCCAGTGTGTACAAGCCCAATCTCTCCAATCTCTCTGCGTAAGACAGCCCTGCTATCCCAGGAATCAACCTAGTGAATCTACGCTGCACTTCCTCAATTGCCAGAATGTCCTTCCTTAAACCTGGAGACCAAAACTGTACACAATATTCCAGGTGTGTTCTCACCAGAACCCTGTACAAATGCAAAAGGACATCCTTGCTCTTGTACTCAATTCCCCTTGTAATAAAGGCCAACATTCCATTTGCCCTCTTCACTGCCTGTTGCACTTGCTCATTCACCTTCATTGACTGATGAACTAGGACGCCTAGGTGTCTTTGCATTTCTCCCTTACCTAACTCTACACCATTCAGACAATACTCTGCCCTCTTGTTCCTGCTTCCAAAGTGGATAACTTCACATTTATTCACATTGAATGACATCTGCCAAGTATCTGCCCACTCACCCAGCCTATCCAAGTCTCCCTGTATTCTCCTAACGTCCTCTTCGCATGTCACACTGCCACCCAGTTTAGTATCGTCAGCAAACTTGCTGATAAAGTTTTCAATGCCCTCACCTAAATCGTTGACATAAATCGTAAAGAGCTGTGGTCCCAATACAAAGCCCTGTGGTACCCCACTAGTCACCTCCAGCCAGTCCGAGAAACACCCATTCACTGCTACCCTTTGCTTTCTATCTGCCAACCAGTTTTCTATCCATGTTGAAACCCTGCCCCCAATGCCATGAGCTCTGATTTTACTCACCAATCTCCTATGTGGCACCTTATCGAATGCCTTCTGAAAATCTAGGTATACTACATCCACTGGCTTACCCTCGTCTAACATCCTTGTTACACCCTCAAAAAACTCCAACAGATTAGTCAAGCATGATTTGCCCTTGGTAAATCCATGCTGGCTCGGCCTAATCCTATTACTGCCATCAAGATATGCCATATTTCGTCCTTAATAATGGACTCAAGCATCTTCCCCACGACTGACGTTAGGCTAACAGGGCGATAGTTCTCCGTTTTCTCCTTCCCTCCCTTCTTGAAAAGTGGGATAACATTAGCCACTCTCCAATCATCAGGAACTGATCTTGAATCTAAGGAACATTGGAAAATGATTACCAATGCATCCGCAATTTCCTGAGCCACCTCTTTTAGAACCCTTGGATGCAGACCATCTGGACCCGGGGATTTATTAGCCTTCAGTCCTATCAGTCTACTCATCACAGCTTCTTTCCTAATGTCAATCTGTTTCAATTCCTCTGATATCTTATGACCCTGGCCCATCCATACATTTGGGAGATTGCTTGTGTCCTCCCTGGTGAAGACAGATCTAAAGTACGCATTAAATTCTGTTGCCATCTCCCTGTTTCCCATAACAATTTCTCCCAATTCATTCTTCAAGGGGTCAACATTGTTCTTAACTTCTTTCTTCTTATCTTCTTTCTCTTCACATAGCTAAAAAAGCTTTTGCTATCCCCTTTTATATTCCTGGCTAGACTGAGCTCATACCTGATTTTTTTCTCTCCGTATTGCTTTTTTAGTTAAGATCTGCTGTTCCTTAAAACTTTCCCAATCATCTGTATTCCCACTCATCTTAGCCCTGTCATACTTCTTTTTCTTTAATGCTATACAATCTCTGACTTCCTTTGTCAACCACTGTGGCCCCTTCACCCTCTTTGAATCCTTCCTTCTCATTGGAATGAACTGCTTTTGCATCTTTTGTATTATCCCCAAGAATATCTGCCACTGCTGATCCACTGTCTTTCCTGCCAGGGCATCTGCCCATTTAACTTTGGCCAGCTCTTCCCTCATGCTCCGTAGTCTCCTTTATTTAATTGCAACACTGACACCTCTGATCTGCCCTTATCCCTCTCAAATTGTAGATAAAGACTTATCATGTTATGATCACTACTTCCTAATGGCTCCTTTACTTCAAGATCACTTATCAATTCCTGTTCATTACACATCGCCAAGTCCAAAATAGCCTCGTTCCTGGTTGGCTCAAGCACAAGCTGTTCCAAAAGTACATCCCTTAGACTCTCCACAAACTCCCTATCCTGGGGTCCAGCACCTACCTGATTCTCCCAGTTCACCTGCATGTTGAAATCTCCCATAACAACTGCATTACCTTTAGCACATGCCAATGTTAACTCCCTAATCAACTTGTACCCAATATCCACGCTACTGTTTGGGGGCCTGTACACAACACCCATTAGGGTCTTTTTACCCTTACTGTTCCTCAGCTCAATCCACACAGACTCTACTTCCCCTGTTCCTAAGTCACCCCTTGCTAAGGACTGAATCTCATTCCTCACCAACAGGGCCACCCCACCCCTTCTTCCCATATTTCTGTCTCTACGATAGCACGTATACCCTGGTACACTCAATTCCCAGGCCTGATCCCCTTGCAGCCATGTCTCCGTTATCCCAACAATATCGTAGTTCCCCATTTTCATCTGAGCTTCAAGCTCATCTGTCTTATTTCTGACACTACGCACATTCAAGTATAGAATTCTTAGCCCATTCCTCCTCTCTTTGCTTAAAACACTGTCTATTGTACCTAACCCAGCTCCTTGACCCCAAACCATGAATGCATGTGACAAACTGCAGAGCACAGATCCCTGCAGCCTACCAATATACACAGGTCCCCAATCTGACAGGGGTAAGTGAGGATGCAAATAGCCCACAGATGCAGGAGAGCAGGCATTTCAGTGTGTCATGGGGACGGAAGGAGATTGGTTACACAGTGTGAGGCTACAGAAGGATTAATATTTAACTAAGCTCCTCTTGATTTAATATATCTCTTCAAATTCACACTCATCTTCCTGTGCTCCAGAACAAACAATCCCACTCTATCTCAGTCTCCTCTTGTAACTCCAGCCCTCCAGTAACATCCCTGTGAAGCTTTTCTGCATCAATTGCAGCTGAATCACATTGTTCCTGTAGCTAGGTGACCAGAACTGCTCACATTACCCAAGTGCAATCCCACCACAACATCTTGTACAGTTGTAACACAACATCCTGACTCTCGTACACATTGTCCTAACCAATGATGGCAAGTGTGCCAATCGCTTTCATTGCCACATTGTCCACCTACATCTGCACTTTTTGAAATTATACCCACCAGTCTCTCTGTTCTGCAGTGCCCTCCAGGGCTCTGCCCTTTACTGTGTAATCTTCTGCCCTGATTTAACCAACCAAAAGGCTGCTCTTCAGATTTGTCTGAATTAAATTCCAGTTGCCATTTCCTTGCCTATATCCACAACTGACATCCATCCTCTTGTAGTTTACACCAACTTTGTTGTTGTCCATCAATGTTGGCATCATCTGCAAATTTATTAATTACGCACTTATAACCTCATTCAGATCATCAATATACCAGATATGACAATCCAACTGCAGACCCAGCACAGATCACCACTGAGCACAGGCTACCAATCTAAAAACAGTAATGTGCCGATATGAAAGGGGCCAGGGAGATAGGAGTGAGGAGATGTGGGAGTTTGCCAGCATGGGAAGTTTACAGAGGGGGTGTCGTGCTGAGGTTCAAGGAGTATGTGAGCCCAAGAATGGGAAACGTGAGGCTGGGAAATGTTTTAGTGTATAATGTTTCAAGATTCTAGGTAAGATAGAAATTTTCTGTGAGAATTTGGAAATGATTAAGACAGAAATCTTCTGGTTTTTCAATGTGTTTTGAAAGTGTTACTTGAATTTAAGCTGTTAAATAAAAACTGTGCTTTAAACTACATAATTAAATGCCACCATCTCCAAAAGGATCCTACCACCAAACATAACTTTTCCTCCATTCCCTCCACTTTCAGCAGGGATCGATCCCTCGTGACATCTTTGTCCATTCATTCCCCACCCACCCTCCCCCAACCAATCTCCCGCCTGACACTTAACCCTGGGAGTGGCCGAAGTGCTATACCTGTTCATCTACCTCGTCCCTTACCTCCATTCCGTACCCCAAAGAGTCCTTTCAGGTGTGGCACCACTTCACTTGTGAACCTACTGTTGTTGTCTATAGTATCCAATGCTCCCAATGCAGCCTCCTCTACTTTGGTGACATCCGTCATAGATCAAGACAATGCTTTCGAGCACCTCCAACTATCTGCCAATAGTGGAAAGAACAGGTGTCCCAAATTTTCATTTATAATTCCCATTCCCATTATAGCATGTCCATCTCTTTTGGCCTCGATGAGGCCACCTTCAGGGTGGAGTAGCAACACCTCATATTCCGTCTGACTGGCCTCTAAACTGATGACATGAATTCCGATTTTCCCATCTGGTGAAAAAACAATACCCTCCATCTCCCCTCTTCTATTCCCCAATCTCGCCTCTTATCTCTTCTCTCCTGCCTATCATCTGGTGCCCTTCCTCATTCCCTTTTTCCTATGGTGCACTCTCCTGTCTTCAGTGGTTGGGAACGTTTTGGAATCTATTATTAACAATGGGGTTTTGGATATTTGGAGACTAATGTTAAAATAAGTCAAAGTCAACATGGTTTCTATAGAGTAAAATCTTGTCTGACAAAGTTGTTAGTTTCTTAAGGAAGTATTAAGTGGGGTGGACAAAGGAGAAACAGTGAATGTCATTTACTTGGATTTTCAGAAGGCATTTGATAAGATGCCACACGTGAGGCTACTTATCAAGATAAAATCCTATGATGTTACAGGAAACATATTGCTATTGGTTGAGGAATCGCTGACAGGCAGGAGGCATCGAGTGGGAATAAAAGCGAATTTTCCTGCTTGGCTGCTGTTGACAAGGGGGTCAGTATTGGGAATGCTACTTTTCACTTTTTTTCCATGATTTGGACAATGAAGTTGATGGCTTCATGGCATAGTCTGTAGATGATGCAAAGATAGGTGAAGGGGTAGGTAGTGCTGAAGAAGCAGTGTGTTTGCAGCAGAACTTGGATAAATTGGAAGAATGGGCAAAAAAGTGGCAGATGGAATACAGTGCTGGGAAATGTATAATAATGAATAATAGAAACTGTAGTGTGGTGTTATTTATTTATTTAATTTGTTTGGGGAGTAGATTCAAACATTGGGGATGCAGAGGGACTTGGGAGTCCTCATGCAAGACACCCAGAAGGTTAATTTGCAGATTGAGTCTATGGTAAAGAAGGCAGTGCAATGTTGGCATTTATTTCAAGGGGAATAGAATATAAAAGCAAGGAGATAAGGAGACATTATAAGACACTAGTCAGGCCACACTTGGAGTATTGTCAACAGATTTGTGCCCCATATCTCAGAAAGAATGTGTTGTCATTGGAGGGAGTCCAGAGGAGTTTCAGAAGAATGATTCTGGAAACGAAGGGGGTTAACATGTGAGGTGTATTTGGCAGCTTTGGTCACGTACTGACTGGAATTTAGAAGATTGTATGGGCATCTCATTGAAACCTACCAAATGTTTAAAGGACTAGGTGGGGTGGATGTTTTCAATGAGGGGTGTCCACAACTCGAGGGCACAGACTCAAAATTGAGGGTGCATGTTAAGAACAGAGGTAAGGAGGAATTTTTCTTTGAGCAAGAGAGCAGTGAACCTATGGAATGCTCTGCCACGGACTGTGGTGGAGACCATGTCCATGGGTATATTTAAGGTGGACGTTGACAGTACCTTCATCAGTCAGGATATCAAAGGATATGGTAGTAAAGCAGGTGTATGGGGTTGATGTGGAACTGGGATCAGCCATGATGGAATGGCAGAGCCGTTCGATGTTTTATAGTCTTATGGTTTTATCAGATTGCTTCATCTTTAGCCCTTGACCATTCCTACCGACCTGGCTATCCTCCTTCCCTCCCCCACGTTTTTATTTTGGCTGCTTCCCCCTTCCTTTTCAGTCCTGAAGATGTGTCTCAGCCTGAAAAGAATTCCACTTTTCCTCTGGTTGTTGCTTCAGCATTTTGTGCACATTGTTTTGGTTTTCCAGCATCTGAAGAATTTCCTGTGTTCATTATTTTAAACTACTTTGTTAGCTGGAAGTATCTTCTCCTTGGTAGGGAGACGGGACCCACCACTCAAATAGTGAGCATTGGGTGGTAAGCTCATAATGGAGAACATACAGGGAAGTAAACTAGTCTTTGAAGATTGGGTCATCACAGTATTATCTCCCTTTAGTGAGAGTATTCATGGCTATTAATATATGATGGGTCTTAACATCTTCACTTAAGTTTAGAAGTTCACAGTCAGCAAACCCGATGCTATCACAGAACTCAGGTCTTCAATTTCCACCGTCACTCTTCTAAATCTTCTTTGCACTCTTTGTAACCTATTATACTGTGGCTCTCATGAGGTTGACTAAAGCTACACAGTATTTTGGGTGTGGATACACAAAATGTACATCACATTCCAACTCCTGTGCTAATTATCTTTGCTGATGGAGGAGGCTGGTGTACCAAATACTGTCTTCCCCATCCAGTTTTGTAGAATTTTCAGAAATGAAAAGTTTAAAATTGCAGGCGACCAGGGTTCAATTCCTGCTGTTGCCCGTGAGGAGTTTGTACATTCTCTGGGTGTTCTTGTTTCCTCCTACAGTCAAAATACCTACCAGTTGGTAGGTTAATGGGACAATTTACAATGACTAATGATTAGGCTGGGTTTAAACTGGTGGATTGGTGGCCAGCATGGCTGAAGGGGGCTGCAGGGACTGTTTCCGTGCTGTATCTCAGTAAGTACAAACATTGTGTCCTGACAGAAAAGAGTGCAGACACTGTACAGTCACAAGTGGAACCAAACCTTTGAGAGCTGACCTTCTTTCTACTCTTTTCTGAGTGTGAATGTTCAGTAAGGCAGCCATTCCTCAGATAACACACAGTTGGCCAACGTTCCTGTGTAATTTTGATATCTTTCTCATTCTTTCTTTTAGTTTAAGAAAGTGATGGGAAGGATACAGTAGGTTAGCTCCACAGGTTAGGGCTGTGGACTGAGACAGGGTAATGTTGGGGGAATTAGTTACTCGCCAGGGTCGATTTGGAAAGCCTGTAAGAAAGAGAGTGTCTGGGAACAGAATGTACCTGTTAGGGTGAAGAGTAATCTAGCAGATTTAGGGAAACTTGGCAAATGTGAGATGCTGAGGTTCAGGTTTGGAAGTAAAAATAAAACATACACTTCATTCAGGAGGTTGGCATAAAACCAATCCCTTTCTGGTTACAAAAAGATTCAGGATACTCTGAGGAAGGAAATCAGGAGGGCAAAAAGAGGGAACACGATATGGATCTGGCAGGACGGATCAGGAATCTCCGAAGAGGTTCTCCTGTTGTGTTAAGAGTAAAAGGATAGTTAGGGAGAGATTCGGTCCCTTCAGAGACCAGCAGGACTACCGAGATCTTAAGCCGCAGGAGGTGGGTGAGTTTTGTAATGAATATTTCTCCTCAAAGAAGAAAAGTATGGCTCAAGATGGAAGGGAGGAAAACAAGAGATGTTACTGAGCTGGAAATCTATAAGTATAATAATCTATAAGTAACATGCGAGAAGAGAGGAAAACCTATGCTGAGAATTGGGCAGCGGGTCCATAGTTTGTGCCGTGACTATGCAGATATGAACGGTGTGTCAAAGAGAGAGTTAAAGGACCTAACGCTGTCACTGTCAACTCAATGCAAATTTATTGTCATTGACAATATATATGAATACCGTCAAACGAGACAACGTTTCTCCGAACTCGAGTTTACACACCGTACACACAGCACATAACTTATGATGGTAAGGATGAAATCTATAGATGGATTACACATAGAGCAACAAAGCGCGTAAATTAAATATTGTAAGATACAAAGCAGATAACCAATGACAACTTGAATGCGTTACGGCTGTGTTTGTGAGTCCGATCATGTCGCCACATTCTGCCGTCCCTCTTGTGGAATTTTTTTCTTAAAATTCCCCGAGACGGATGGCCCAGTTCCCCAGCTCACTCCTAAAATAGGAATCACCGCATTTCTTTTTCAGTTACTTTCAATATTTCAGTCGGAAAACAAAGAAAATGCGGCTGTCGCGGGAGAGAACGACGTTAGTGCAGCAGTTAAATTGGTTTGTTGAAATCCCTTGCTTCTAATTCGGCCCAAACTTTTTTTACAGCAAAGAATCCGGCCTCGGACACAGAGAGCGGTCTGGCTGATGCGTTTGCCCGGTTTTAATTGAAATGGGGGTGTTTTAATGAGAAAGAAACACAGACAGACGGAGCGGCCGGGAGCTGACTACAGCGAGTCTCCGCCCCGTCCGCTCGCTGCCTTTAAATTGCTCTGCACCGCTGCTTCTCGCTTCATTTCTCACTCAGTTCTGAGTTTTGAGAGAGTTTGTACAGAGTCGCCGACATGACTGAGACCGCAACTGCTGAAGTCGCTCCTCCAGCCGAGCCCGCAGCAGCAACCAAGGCTCCCAAGAAGAAGAAGGCGCCCGCTCGGACCAAGACAGCCGGTCCCAAACTGGGCGAACAAATCGACAAGATTGTGGCGGATTGCCGCAGTCACCGAGGGGTGTCCATAGTCGCGATAAAGAAGGAGTTGGCCGCAAACGGCGTCGATGTGGAAAAGCTCAAAAGTCAGATAAAGATGGTCATTAAAAGGAAATTGGAAAGCGGCTCCCTGGTTCACACCAAGGGCGCAGGTGTCTCCGGCTCCTTAAAAGCCGCTAAAAGGGACACTACCGCGAAAATCGCGAAAAAAGTGAAGAAAACAGCGGCTAAGAAATCACAGATCAAGAAGCCAGCGATCAAGAAAACCGCGACCAAAAAAGCAGCGAAGAAATCTCCCGCCAAGAAACAAAGTGTTAAGAAACCGACGGCTAAAAAAGCGGCAGCTAAGAAACCAGCGGCGAAGAAGCCTGCGAAGAAGCCCAAGAGCCCCAAGAAGGTCGCAGCTCCGAAGGCGAAGGGGTCTAAGAAGTCGGCAAAACCCAAACCGAAGGCGAAATCCGTAAAACCCAAGAAGATGGCGGCGAAAAAGTAAATTGAAAGCTCCAGACCTGAAACCAACGGCTCTTCTAAGAGCCACTCACATTTTCCACGAAAGGGCTCTAAAATTTACGGTTGTAGAAAAGTCGGGAGGCAACGGGAAGATAGAGGTATCGCTGTTCTATTACTCTGACGCTGTCTCCTTTACTTCCCTCTCCGTCGCGCGGGCAGGTCAGGATGGAATCAGTCAGTGACGGTGCTTATAAAATGAGACAGCGGCACTCGGTTTGCTATTCAGCAGTGTCTTGGAGATAGAACAGATAAGGAAGTTACTTATTTGGTTCTAATAAATGTTTTTATGGATATATCATGTGGTCCTTTTGAAAACTTTCCGGCTGCTTTCCCGAAAAGCCATTTAGTGAATGAATGCAGTAAAATCGATTTCAATTCTGCCTGCCTTCTCTTCGAGATGCTATTCAGAAAAAAATGCAAACTTTCAGCTAACGGAGTGAAGCTGAAATTTGATAAAACGTGATTCTATTATAAGAAAAGCGTGTGCTATTGAAACAAGATTTTCTTTTGTTGCTCTTGGAATTGGCGGGCAATTTGAAATTGAACCGGTATCCAATCACTAACAAGGATTGGTTAAATTCTGATCCTCAGTGACCAGCTTCCATATTTGGTCACAGATAATATCCCTCACATCCCCCTCCTCCACCCCACCACCAGCAGTGGCTGGCTTCAAACTGGCGATAGAAAAGCAGCCATTCAGAATGCTGAGTATCTGTAATAGACGTTTCTTGCAACCAATCACTGAGTAGGGCGGCCCTTTATCAACAGTTTAAAAGCCTGTTCCCAAGTTTGCTCAGATACTGCAAACGCGGTATTTGAAATTGTTTTTAGGTAACTGAAGGAGAATGGCCCGCACTAAGCAAACAGCGCGGAAATCGACTGGCGGGAAAGCTCCCCGCAAACAGCTGGCGACCAAAGCGGCGCGGAAGAGCGCTCCAGCCACGGGCGGAGTGAAGAAGCCCCATCGCTACCGGCCCGGCACCGTGGCTCTGAGGGAGATCCGGCGCTACCAGAAATCCACCGAGCTGCTCATCCGCAAACTGCCCTTCCAGCGCCTGGTGCGAGAAATCGCTCAGGACTTCAAGACCGATCTGCGCTTCCAGAGCTCGGCCGTCATGGCCCTGCAGGAGGCCAGTGAAGCTTACCTGGTGGGGCTCTTTGAGGACACCAATCTGTGCGCCATCCACGCCAAGCGAGTCACCATCATGCCCAAAGACATCCAGCTGGCCCGCCGCATCCGCGGGGAGCGCGCCTAAATCCGACCTCGGCACCAAGCTCAACAAAAGGCTCTTTTAAGAGCCACCAATTCGACGGTGGAAAGAGCTGTCACTTTTACACTGACACGTCAATCCTTTGTGATATAACCTCTCCCTCACTTTCATTGCGTGTTCGTGTCCCACACATCTGTCATACACTGCTGCATATCTTGTGGCAAGATTTCCAGGGATTTGCTGTTAATCGAGAATGGGCTTTGGTAAGTACAGATTTAATCTTTCCAGTCGATTCCAAGCTAGTTTCACGGGGATACAAACTGGGCTGAGCCCGCAGTTTGACGAGAGACCAGTGATGACGTATATTTACAGACCCAACGAGAATATAAACTGGATTGGCTTTTTGGAGCTAAATGGTCAGAAATATTCAAACAAGCCAGTTGCGCTGTTACCGAAAAATGAGTCTTGCTCGACTTAATCAGTCAATACATATTATTGCTGATTACAGTTGTTACTGTTATGCAGCTTTCCAGCCCTATTACTAGTGGAATCCATAAAAAAGTAGAATCTGACCCATCGTGTCTGCTCCCCATTCAATCATGGCTGATACTTTTTTTCATTTTCTCCTCTCAATCCCAGTTCCAGAGACCATGATAGATTCACGGGGACAACTCTACAGACGCTGGAATTCCGGTTTTTTCACCGAAATACTTTTTCCACGTTACAAACTCGCCTTAGACCGCAGTTTGCCAAGAGGGACCAGTGCATAATCTGATGAAGTTTGTAACCAGACCGAACACGAATATAAACAGTAGAAGCTAAATGCCCGGAAATATTCAGTGAGTGGAGTAGTACTTGTGCTGCTACTGTAAAATAAATTTTGATGGAATTAATGAGTCCAACCATAAGTTTGTAGGCTACGGATGAATGACTAACTTTTTCGGGCGGCTTCTCAGGCTATCTGGGTAACTGACAGTTACTATCGGCGATTTTCTTACTGCTTGCTGTTCTTTAGCAAATAAGGCGACTCTCTGATTCGCTTATTACTCTTACCGGAAGAAACTGGGAATTCAATCTGCAGACCCTTGGGTGTCAATGATTGCTTTCGTATTATGCATTGATTACAACAGTCTTAGATTATGCTGTGTTGCATTAATATATACATATATATAGCTCTGCTGGCTTCTCAGTTTTGAAATGTCTGGGTGTTATTCATGACCAGGCTTTACGTCTGTGTTTTGTTATAAGGTCGTCTGTTTCTGCTCTGCAGGGGGAAGTGGATCAGATGTCATAGTATTTGCGAAGATTAAAGATGTCTGTGAATTATTGACTAGACCAGTGGTCGTGTGGATGATCGTTCAACTCAGAATTTATTGAAAGACTGGAACATCAAGTTTACAAGATTTGCTGCTCTGGGTGGGATGGAAATGATCAGATAAGCTGAGACTATCCAATATGAGCCATTATTGCTCCCTGGCTATTTGCTTTACCAGGGGCACATTTCACTCTTCCGGAGAAGCTGTCAAAATTTGCTGGGTGTGTAGCTGAAGAGCTGGTGGTTGCACTATCTGTTCTTCATCAATATGACGAACTGGTTCCATTGTTTTCAGATGATTCCAAAGGCCCAGTGTCTCGTAACACCGGTGCAGCAGTCTATGTCCCAGCATATCAGGTGTCAATAAGAAAAAGGTTACCTAATGAACTCCCAGTTTATACTGTTAAAATGGTGGTATTCCTTCTTGTATTGCAGTGGATAGAGGATGTTGTCTGTTCTGATTCCTTCTCTGTATTGCATCGTTTTAAGATGGGTTTATCCAATAGTTGTCCAGATGTTTTGTTGGAAATCGGACAAATATTATTACAGCTGCGGTATTGAGGAATGTATGTCTGTTTTTTTGGGTCACACTTCAAGTCGGTCTGGATGGAAGTGAAATACTGTAGTCGATAGGTTGACCAAACAACTCATGAAGGATAGTGTTCCTGATAACAATATTATACTAAGTAAGAGAGAGGCAAAGATTTTAATTAAGGATCATGTTCTACATTGTGGAACATTCAATTGAAGGGGAAACATTTATATTAAATTCAGAAAAATATTACTTCACTTGTGTAGAAAAAAATCAACAATACTTCAGAAATTATAAAGCTCATTTGCTTAAAAAGAAATTCCTCAAAAAACTTTCGCAGTGACAGGGAAACTCCCGGGCACTCAGCATATGCGCAAAACAGCCCTTTCACAGACACTGTGAGTGGCTCTGAAAAGAGCCTTTGGGTCACTGGTCAGATTCTGTCTCTTCACTTGCTCGTTCCACCGGTTTTCTTGGGCAACAATACGGCCTGGATATTCGGCAGCACCCCGCCCTGAGCGATGGTCACCCCTCCCAGCAGCTTGTTAAGCTCCTCGTCATTGCGGACGGCCAGCTGCAGATGCCTGGGGATGATGCGGGTCTTTTTGTTGTCCCGGGCCGCGTTGCCGGCCAGCTCAAGGATTTCAGCCGTCAGATACTCGAGCACAGCAGCCAGATAGACCGGGGCGCCGGCACCCACCCGCTCAGCATAGTTACCCTTTCTCAGCAGCCTGTGAACACGGCCCACCGGGAACTGAAGTCCAGCTCGGGACGAGCGAGACTTGGCCTTGGAACGAGCTTTGCCGCCTGTTTTTCCTCGTCCACTCATTCTCACAATCTCAGCAAAACTTTCACAGAGAATGAGGAAATGCTTCCAGCCTTCGTTCATCTTATACCCTCTGAAGGAATACACTGTGACATTTGTGATTGGTACAACAACGGTTACTCTCATTGGATAAAACAAATAAGCCAATCTGACAACAGAATTATTACCAATCAAAATCAAACGCAAAAGCGCGGAAAATAACCGTTCGCTCTCCAAAAAAAATGATCTGAATTTTGTAACTGCCC
Organism: Hypanus sabinus; assembly: GCF_030144855.1. NCBI lineage: Eukaryota > Metazoa > Chordata > Chondrichthyes > Myliobatiformes > Dasyatidae > Hypanus > Hypanus sabinus. The sequence continues at coordinate 17,497,997 of NC_082729.1, read as the reverse complement.
GCCAAATATCCTTTGTTCAAACCTAGTCCAAGATCAAGTCATAGCAGGTCTGCTTTTCGATTTGGACTCCGCATTCACCCATTACTGAAGTCAGCCACTAGTATTGAGGAAGAGCCTGGGAATTTAATTCAACGATTTCCTGGCTCAGAACTAAAATCGATTCTTAGCTTCATTTCCCGGTTAGTCCTTGTGTGTGAATTATATCATGCTATGAACGAACTACGTCTGCAGTTTCAACAAATTATTGGTGAAAGAACCGGCTGGCATTGAAAGTTACCAAACTGCGACAGAAATTAATAAAGCAATTAAACGAGGAATAGGAAATATTCACTTCATTTACACAATTTGTGATTACTGAGACGAAGTGACGAGGAGGGGTAGTGTTTCCATGTGTACAGTAGTAAAACAGATGAGATATTAGGATAATACCGAGCAATGGACAGCGTATTCCGATTAACATTGATATAATATTAATCAGCTCAATAAGCAGCTCTGCTACTGAAATAGTGAGTGGCTCTTAAAAGAGCCTTTGGGTTTTCGGTTTGTTTTGGCGGCACTCTTCACTTGGAGCTGGTGTACTTGGTCACGGCCTTTGTTCCCTCCGACACGGCGTGCTTGGCCAGCTCCCCGGGCAGCAGCAGGCGCACGGCGGTCTGGATCTCCCGAGAGCTGATGGTCGATCGCTTGTTGTAATGGGCTAGGCGGGAAGCCTCGCCAGCGATCCGCTCGAAAATATCGCTCACGAACGAGTTCATGATGCTCATGGCCTTGGAGGAGATGCCGGTGTCGGGGTGAACCTGCTTCATCACTTTGTAGATATAGATGGCGTAACTCTCCTTCCTCACCCTCCTGCGCTTCTTGCCGGACTTGCCTGATGGCTTCGGCAGCGCTTTCTTAGCGCCCTTCTTGGGAGCAGTCTTCTGATCGGGCATTTCTTCTGTTCTCGTTGAGACCGTAATAGCAAAATAGCCTTCGGAGCGCGGATTAAATAGGCAGAGCCGACTGGGATATGGTAATGAGGAATTGGGCATCTGAGCATTTTCATTGGCTGCTTGGAGAAACAAATCTGTTAATTGGATATCACAAGGAATAAATCACAATGGCTTGCTCCACCAATCAGAAGCCACTCCCATTTGGTTCGAGTATTAGAGCGAACAGGGAATTTTGCCAGCCAGAGAGAGTACTAGGGCAGAATTGTGTAACTCTGCCTTTAGAATACTTCCTCCTCTTCAGGAATTTTATATCTTGCGCCTTCCAGGTTTCTCCTAGAATTTCCAGCTATTGCTGCTCAAGCTGTTTTCCCTGCCAGTGTTCTTTTCCTGTCAATTTTGCTGTTCCTCTTTTATGCTTCTGTAATCCCCTTCACTCCACTGGAATACTCATATATATGACTTCAGCTTCTCCTCAAATTTCAGGGAGAATTCCATCATATCATGATCACTAACTCCACCTTAAATTCTCTTATCACTTCAAGTTCATTGCACTATGTGCAAATCCAGCAATGTTCATCCCTTAGCGGGCTGAACCATGAGCTTCGCTATAAAAAACACCTCGTAGGTATTTTAGACATTCCCTAACTTGGGATCTAGCACTCACCTGATTTTCCCAATCTACCTGCATATTGAACTCACCCATGACTATTGTAACATTGCCCTTTTTACATGTACTTTCTATCTTTCATTGTGATTTACAGACCTTAATTGTTTGGGGTTGTATCCTTATACTTCGTAAACTCTACACTCAATGTTTCAAACTTTCTAGCCCAATGCCACCTCTGTGTAATGATATGATTACATTTTTTTACTGACAGAGCCACACCACTCCCTCTGTTGTGAGATGTACAAGTTTGGGATAATGAGGAGGAAGAAAGACAATACGACAAGGAAAAAGTGGCGATATAGAAGGAGATACAGACAGAAAGGATAGAGGTGGAACAGGCAAACTGAGAAATAAAAGAAGAGATTGAACGGATGAAATACTTGAGAGAGGAAAAGGAGTATGAGGAGTATCGGTTATACCATAGAAATAAACAGATTAGAAAAGAAAGTGTCTCATCAGAGCAGGAAGAGATGAGGCATTCAAGAGGAAGTGGAAAAAAGATAGGAGATGAGAGTCTTGGAGAAACACAAGAGAGAAGGGAATCAAGCACAAGTAAGGATCATGAGGAGTCCCTGCCACAGGTGTACAGACATGGACAGGAAGAAAGGTAAGGTGACTCATTGAAGGAGCAAGAGTTAAGTGGAGAGAGAGAGGATGCAAGAATTAGTGGGGAAGAGGTAGGAGGCAGAAGCCTAGAAGAGCAGAAGGAGGCAGTAGTTGAGTGACTTGCGGAAGTAGAGAGAGAGCTAGATAAGTTACTGAGAGGGGATTGCCAGAGGAGATATGAAAAATAGTCCAGGGGACAACCATGTATTGAATCAAGAGAGAAAGGAAGGACTCCACAGGGAGACCGAGGGAAGAAGAGGACCCCAGAGAAATTTGTGTGGGAGGCAGGAAAGACATACCCTGAGACAGATGAGGCGAGGAGGAGAGCCAGGGCAGGTGGGAAGAAGGAGGAAGAATGATGCCGTTGTTAGTTAACGGATCAGGAAAAGTGCAGTATATCCTTTGGGGATCCCAGGACCTAGAAGGGCTGAAAAACACTCTGCCCAATCTACATGAAGGAGCAGCGAAATGGATTAAAGCCTTTGAAGAAGAAACAGCAGGACAATTTTTGGCTATGGGAGATTTGAATGCACTATTGATAAGGTTGATGGGAACCTCCAAATTTAACGAACTAATGCAAATGGCTGGCATAGTAAACTCGAACGACCCGAGAACTGATGGAGGCGGGTTTGACAGAGTGAGGCAGAGGGTATGGCAGGCCCTCAGGAAGCTATATCTACCCAAAGTGGACCCCAAAGCCTTACAAGGGGATCCACTGGGATACACCGAAAACCCAGCAGCCTACATAGAAAACCAGTTGCAAAGGTGGAGACTGAAGACTGAGCAAGAGGTGGAAAATAGTTTATTTATCACCACACTGTCCCGACATAGCATTTTGGATGCAATGCCTCCGCAAGTAAAATCCAAACTGGAGGAAGTGGTTGGGCTGACGTCAATGACCCCACAAGAATTTAGAGACCACGTAGTCCATATGGTTGAGAAATACCGGAAAGACAAATGAAGGGTGGCTGAGCAGCAGGAAGAGGTGCAAAGAGTTAATACAAATGCAGCTCGAAGGACTCAAAAAGAAGGAAAAAGAGAAAAACAAAAAGATGCTGCCGTCAAGCACCGGTCCAAGTACAGCCATCGAACCGGATGAAGCACCGCTAAATGGAGGAACCGATCATACTGTAAGACAAGGGCCGGAAAACCCCATGCCGATAATTAACGCCTTTGGAGGAGCATTCCCACAAATGCCCTATCAGGAATAGACTAAATTCAAACAGCCCAGACAGGACTGGAAGTCCCAAGGACATGGGCAGAGAGGACCAGTGAGGAAACGGGGGAAAGAGAGGTAGAGAGATTGTGCTGGGGATGTAATCAGCCAGGTCACATGAGAAGAGATTGTCCATTTAAACCATGGCCTGTCACACACCAGCAGGAACCGATAAGAAGGGAACTAAAGTTTAGCCAAGGACCAGCCCCCTGAGGCTCAAGCAGACCTGTGAACCCCTATGCGAGGTATTAGGGGTGCCCTAAAAACTCGAGTGGGAAGGGACATTACCCAATGATAACAAGGGAGGCAGACAAGGAACCCATTGTTCAGGTTATGTTAGAAGGACAACTGACACCAATGATGATAGATACTGGAGCCACGTACACTTGTGTACAGCCGCCGTATGCCCTTCACCTTCCCATGTCAGGAAAGTTTATTAAAACTTTAGGGTTCTCGGGGAAAACACAGTTGACACAGTGCAAGGCTCCAGTGCGGTTGAGAGTGTGAAATAAAGGAATCGTTTTACCGGTGCTAGTATTTAAAGGAACTCTGATTAATTTGTTAGGCAGAGATGCCTTACGGAAACTGGAGTTAAAATTAGAATGCACCAGAAATGGGCTGAGTGTGGAAAGAGCAGGGGCTCAATTGATAGTGCGGGAAGACAAGAAGGCTAATGTCTTTTGGATATGAGACATCGCAGATCACATTCAGGAACCCTGGGAAAAATGGAAAAAGGGCGTGCAGGCTATCTTACCCAGGGCTGCAATGCCCAAATCTGAGCTACATTGTACATTGATTTTTGATGAGACTCAGAACAGGGAGTTAGAGGAGAGATGGCACCTGGAGGTATGTACCCAACAGCCCCATGAAGGGGAGGCTGTGATAATTGGAAAGCAAGGGGGGGCTTTACAAGTTAAGTGGAACACCTTTTTAGAAAAATGGTATAGGATACCGGAGGCTGCGCCCCACGTAATGTTGTTGGTAAACAAGGGATATCTAAAGACCTAGGACCCTTAGGTAAGAGTGCTGAAACCGTAACAGTGCGGAGGAAAATCACGCCAGAGGTGTGGATATCAGAAGACAACAATTGCAATAAAATAATGGTAAGTGTAGATATGGTAGGGACAGTGAGAGAGGTCGAAATAACTCCCCAACCACACATGCCATTGCTGGGAAAGGAAGGAGGCCAGCAGAAAGGTAGAAGGTTAGATGAGTTGCCTCTATTCTGTGGTCACAGCCTGACACGGACATAAGGAAAATAAAAACAGCTAGTCCGGTGGAAATAAGGCTGAAACGGGGAGCAATTCCACCCAAGAGTGGAATTCCACCCTCTAAGACCAGGAGCAGAAGAGGGAATAGCATTGACAGCACAGGGGTTGCTTGAAATAAGAGTGCTTAAAAGAACAAACAGTCCATGCAATATCCTGTTGCTTAAAAGCAGATAAATCTAAGTGGAGATTGGTGCATGATTTGCGAGCAGTAAATGATGTGGTAGAGGACTGGCCAACGGTAGTCCCCAACCCACACACACTTTTGACTAATGTTCCACCAGAAGCGAATTAGTTTTCAGTGATTGATTTGTGTTCGGCTTCCTTCAGCATTTCTCTGGCCGACCAGTGTCAGTATCTGTTTGCAATTACTTACAGAGGTGCTCAGTATACCTATACCAGAATGCCGCAAGGGTTTAAACATTCACCACATGTTTTTAATCAGGTGTTGAAGACAGACCTAGAGGGCTTACCATTGGAAAGTACAGTATGTGGATGACCTGTTGATTTGATCCCACAGTAAGGAACAGTGTGAGCAGGACACTATAACTCTGTTAGAGAAGCTGGTGCACGGAGGACATAAAGTATCCAAAAAGAAACTGCAATTTTGCACACAGCAAATGGAATACTTAGGCAGGGTAATCTCCAAGGGAGTGAAGGTGATAGCACCAGATCAGACTGAGGCAATAATTAAGGCCCCAAAACCCCAGACTGTAGGGCAGATGATGACGTTTTTGGAAATGGCAGGGTACAGCTCAGTTTGGATAGTAGAATATGCTGAGATTGTGGCACCTTTGAAAAAGATAATGAAAGAAGCAGGACATACAAATTTGAAGAACGGCTTAGCGTGGAATGAAGAGGCGGAGATAGCTTTCAATACTATTAAGCAGGAATTGCAGTCAGCACCAGCATTAGCTTTGCCTGACTACGAGAAGGTTTTTCATTTGTATGTATCCAACCGACAGGAGGGTTATGTCACAGCGGTTTTAACACAAGAGACAGGCACAGGAAAAGCAAAGCAGCCAATAGCATACTATAGTATGAGGCTAGATGAGGTGGATCAGGAGTATCCACCCTGTTATCAGGGATTGGCGGCGCTGTACTATGCATATGAAGAGGCATCATCTGTAATCCTGGGCTATCCTGGGATTCTGTACACACACCACAAAGTAGCAGAATTGCTGGAAAGTGGGAAATTTGTGCTGACGCCAGCCAGGATAGCAGCGTATCAGATGTTATTGACATTTCCAGACATAACTATACAGAGATGCACTACCAGTAATATAGCCGATTTTGTCCCTTTGGGCTATGAAGGAGAACTCCATGATTGTGTAGGAAAGATGATGGCATTTGCCAAATTGAGAGCAGATTTACAGTCAGAATCACTAGAGGATGCAGATAAAAAGGTTCTGTTCGTAGATGGCTCTTGTTATAGGGATTATGATGGAAATCATGCAGGGTTCTCGGTAGTGCAGCAGGATCAGTCGAGCTATAAGATTATTAGGATGGAGTACTGTCCCCAACCGTGTTCAGCCCAACTAGCGGAAATCAAAGCCCTGACAGCTGCATGTGAAATGATGGAAGGTGAGAAGGTAGACATCTATACCGATTCGCCATATGCTCATGGAGTATGCCATTTGTTTGGGGCAGTGTGGAAACAGAGAGATTTAAAAAAAAAAGCAGTGGAGATCCCATATAACATTGTCAGCAAATTCTAGATGAAACCGAAAGCATTGGCTATAGTAAAATGCCAGGCACATAAAAAGGGAAATGATGTAATAACAAAGGGAAATCAAGCTGCGGACGAGGCAGCCAGAAAAGTGTCTGGATGTACATCAGCTGTCATTGCCCCCCAGGTAGGCCTAGCTCCAGAACCTGTGGTAGAGGACCTAATTGAAATGCAACGTAAGGCAACCTTGGCAGAACAAGACAATGTGGAGACGAGGGCAGACCAAGCAGAACCCGGAAGGCTTGTGGAACATGGAAGACGGGTTGTTGCTAGCGCCCACCCCTCTACTGACGATTCTGATTTCAGAAGCACATGGGATTGACCCTTATGCAAGGGGGGAAGTGATAAAGAAAATAAAGGAGGATGGTTTTTGGTCACCTTATTTACAGGCTTCAGTGGACTTTGTCTTGTCACAGTGCGAGGTATGAGCACAGAATGCAGGGTTCAGACATCAGTTATTTGTCTGGTTAGAAAGTAGACTCGGAGGTTGGGGAGCATGGCTGACTAAAATGGCAATAACAGTCAGTATTGTATTGTCGAGCTGTGCGTTTGTGCTGTGCTGTTTTCTTCCTTGTCTCAAGTCTCTTGTGCGTGCTGCAACCAAACAATTTCCGATGCTCGTGGCAATTACTGAAGCAAGCTTAGTGGAGAAAGAAACACTGAAAATGTATTGTTACAGCCTACAACACCTGCAGGATGAACAAGCGCAAAACGACAGTGTGGGAGTAAATTGTAAGGGCTTTTGAGTTTTTTTTTTCCCTGTCTCAGGTACAAAGTTTTTGGCTCAGCGGCCCAGGGTAACAGGGAGAGAATACTTTGAGGTCTTGGCCCAGAAAATTATAGTTTAACCCAAGATTTGGGAATAAGTGCTTGAGTTTATTGGGGCTTTTGTGCGCGGACTCTTAGTCTTCTTTCTCTGTGTGAGCCCCTATGGCTCTCAAAGGGGGATATATTGGAGTATAAAAGTTGCATTGTTTGCTGTGTAACCAAAACTATGTAGTCAGCTTTGAGTTTGCTACTTGCTATGCATGTATCTAATTTAGTAGGAGAATGAAATCTTAAGAATGTAGAAGATAATGGGGTGTTAGTAAGAGGCTAGCTAAGAGAAGTAGATTAGAACATGATTAAGTCAATGGGTAGAAACAATAGTGGTGGATGTACTTGTGATATTCAACTGTAGACTGTGGATATGCTAATGCAAGTAAAAAGATGCTATGTACAAGGATCAGTGGGCAATCGGGCGACTAGATCAATGACTGTCTCAGCTTTGATTTGCAAATTAAAGTTTAATACTTCTTGAAGAATCTTCTGCATCTCCTGGTCGTTTGTAGGGCACGAAAAACCACGACAATAGGCAGCTAGAAGAGGAGACAGAGTGAAGGTGGGATGGGGGAAGTGATAGGGAGGGAATTATCGGAAGTTGGAGAATTCGATGTTCATACCAAGGGGCTGGAGACTATCGAGACAGTAGATGAGATATTGTTCCTCCAACCGATGTTTGGCCTCATCATGGCAGTAGAGGAGGCCAGGTATGGACATGTCTGAATGGGAATGTGAAAGAGAGTTGAAGTTAGTGGCAACCGGGAGATCCTGTCTGTTGTGGCGGACTGTAGGTGCTCACCTGTCTGTTGTGGCAGACAGTGCAACAGTACCCCACCACTAAAGACATCTTTCCCTGTCTATCCCTCTCTGTTTTTCGCAGGGATCGTTCCCTCCATGACTGCCTGGTCCACACGTCCCTACCCACAGATCTCCTACCTGGCACTTATCCCTGCAAGCGTAAGTGCTACACCTGTCCCTACACCTCATCTCTTACCACCATTCAGGGCCCCAAACAGTCCTTCCAGCTGAGGCAACGCTTCACTTGTGAGTCTGTTGGGGTAATCTATTGCATCCGACCGACTTCCGGTGCGGCCTCCTCTACATTGGCGAGACCCGACTCAGATTGGGGGACAGATTCGTTGAGCACCTACGCTCCATCCTTCACAAGAGAAAGGATCTCCCGGTTGCCACTCACTTCAACTCTCCTTTACAGTCCCATTTGGATATGTCCATACATGGTCTCCTCTACTGCCATGATGAGGCCAAACTTCGGTTAGAGGAGCAACATCTCATCTACAGTCTGGGTAGTCTCCAGCCCCTTGTTATGAACATCGCATTCTCCAACTTCCGGTAATTCCCTCCCTCTCTCTTCTCCCATCCCACCTTCACTCTGTCTCCTCTTTTAGCTGCCTATCACCTCTCATGACATTGCCTTCTTCTACCACCCATAGTGCTTTCCTTAGATTCCATCTTCACCTCTCCTGCCTATCCCCTCCCTGCTTCCCCTCCCCCACCTCTTGATCGTTCCTCTGATTCGTTTTCCACCCTCCCCCCACCTTCTTTATGGGGCCTTTGCCCGCTCCTTTAGTCCTGATGAAGAGTCTCGACCCGAAACGTTGATTGCTCCTTTCAACAGATGCTGCCCGACCTGCTGAGTTCATCCAGTTTTTTTGTATGTCCCTTCCCACAGTCTGATGATGTGAATGGCCTCTCCCCAATGTGAACTGACTGGTGTGTATGTAATTCCCTTAGAGCGATGAGACTAGATGAACGGCATCTCCCCAATGTGAAGTGACTGGTGTGTCAGTCATTGAGATGACTGAGTAAATCCTTTTCCTCAGAGAGCCACTTTCCAGTGTGAACTGACTGGTTCACAGATCTTCTCCTCGGGCTGAGGTCCTTGGAGCTTCTGTAGTTTTGGGCTTTTTTTACAGGATGGGGTTACTAGCCCCATATCCAATCCTCCTGTTTTTGCAACTGGGCTTGGGACTGTCCACGGCAGAATTGTGGAACACTGAATATGCTGAAGTACTGAGTTTACAGTCCTGGGCAGCCTGCAACCATGTCTCTGCAATAGCTGTAAGATCAAACAAGTTTGTCACAACACAATTCAATGCCTGCATTTACTACCCCTATCTATACCCCTCATAATGTTGTGTATTCTGCCAAATGTCCTCTCATTCTGCTGCACTCCAGGAAATAAAGTCCTCACCTGTTTAAACTTTCCTTATAATTCAGGTCATCAAGGTGATTAGATATGTTCCGCTAAGCTGTGCCAAAGGATTCATACAAGCCAACAGCAAACATATCTTTTGCCTAGAAAAGATCATTCATATGGTAGCTCAAATTTGAAGACAGAAGATAATATTAATAGTAAGACTCTTGACAGTGTGAAAAATCTGAGAGATGTTGGGATCTGTGTCCATAAGACACTAAAAGCTGCTGCACAGGTTGACAGTGTTTTTAAGAAGGTATATGGTGTGTTGGCCTTCAACTGTTCAAGAGCCCTGAGGTAATGCTACAGCTATCTAAGAACCTGGTCAGATCCTACTTGGAGTACTGTGTTCATTTCTGGTCACCTCACTACAGGAAGGATGTGGATACTGTAGAGAGAGTGCAGAGGAGATTTACAAGGATTGGAAGGTGTACATTTTGAGAATAGGTTGACTGAACTTGTCCTTTTCTCCTTGGAGTGATGGAGGTTGAAAGGTGAACTGATAGTGGTGTATAAGATGATGAGAGCATTGATCATGTGGATAGCTGAAATGGCTAACAAGCGGGTGCATGATTTTAAGGGGCTTGGAAATGGGTACTGAGGGGTTGCCAGGGGTAAAGTTTTCACACAGAGTATGGTGGGTGTGTGGAATGGACTGCAGGCAGTGTTGGTGGAAACGGATACAATAGGGTCTTTTAAGAGTTTAAAAAATAGAAGACAATGCACTAGGAAATTTCTAGGCAATTTCTAGAATAGCTTACATGGTCGGCACAACATTGTGGGCCAAAAGGCTTATAATGTGTTGTAGATTTCTATGTTCTATGTACCTCATCATTTGGAAACTTCTTTTTTTTAATTAGTTTTTTTTAATGCATTTTCTACATTGCTACAGATAAGAAAAAAAAATCAAAATGAAGAAAATGAATACAGTGCAAAAATAAAAGTGCAATAATAATATAATATAAAAAAGATAATTGAGAAAGCACCCAAATTGAAGACATATAAAATTGGTATCCTTCCCAAGCCCCACAACAACAAAAAACTCCAGACCAATCACAACACAATATAGAGAATATAAATCAGGACATTCAAACCCCCAAAACTGTAAATACACTTAAAAACAGAAGATAATAATGCCTACTACCAAAAAAAAGAGCTGAAAGCAAGGGACCGAAAAAAAAAACCTTAGTTAAGAGGAAGGTGATGAAAGTACTCAATGACAGGTCCCCAGACCTTATATCCAAATTAAGAACTGAATAATGAATTTTTTCAAGGTCTAAGCAGGACATAATATCATTAAGCCATTGAGCATGCGTGGGTGGGGCAACATCCCTCCATCTAAGGAGGATTAAAGGAAACTTCTATCAGGTCACCCCTCAGCTTCCTATACTCCAGGGAAAACAGTGCCAGTCGATCCAGTCTCTCCTTATATCTTGAACCTGGCAGTCCCAGTGACACCCTTGTGAATGTTCTCTTTGCAGCTGAAATAACATCCCTCCCGGGTCTCAGTGATGAAAACTGCATATAGTCGGCCAAGTGCAGTCTCACCAACATCTTGTAGTGCAGTTTTTTCACTTAAAGATACCATTCAGAACAGGCCCTTCTGCGTCAACCCAGAAGCACACCTATCTAACATTAGCCTAATCACAGGGCAATTTACAATGACCAATTAACATCCTAAAAGGTCTTCAGTGTGAAAGCATATGGGAGAAAACTAGAGCATCCAAAGGAAACACAGGCATTTACCAGGAGAATGTACCCTCCTTACAGATGGGGCTTAAATGGAACTCTGAAATGCAGAATGCCCTGAGTTGTAACGGCAGCGTGCTTAGCATGATATCCAAGGGATTGTATTCAATACTCTGACTGATGAAGGCAAATGTACCAGATACCTTCTTCACCATCCTGTCTACTTGTGTCATCACTTTGTCTCTGTTTACAACTCTGAGAGAGACCTGCCATTTGCTATATAAACCCTGCTCTGAAATAAATATCAAAATTAATCAGTTTGTAATTAGCTCATTTAAATCTCATCTTCCATTGCCTGTCTCTCACTCCTAAGTAGTTTGTATCTTGACATAATCTCACTGTCCATTAGAACACCTACATTGGAATTTTCTGATTAGTTTCTGATGACTAGTGGTGTTCCTCAGGGGTCAGTATTCGGACACCACTTTTCATATTATACGTCAGTGATTTGGATGTTTGAATTGACGTCTTTGTGGTCAAGTTTGCAAATTATTTAAAATCTGTAGATGGGCAGGTAGAAATGTGGTTGCAGGGAGTGTGGAGAATGACTTGGGCAGATTGGTAGAATGGATAAAGAAGTGTGGTGTAGCAAATTGTACAGTCATGCACTTTGGTAGAATGGAAAGAGGTGTGGACCATCTAATAATTGGAGAGAAAATTTAAAAGATCAGTGGTGTAGGGGGACTTGGGAGTCCTTGTGAAGGATTCCCGAAAGGTTAATTCACTAGTTGAGTCAAAGCTAAAGAACGCATATGCAGTCATATGCAGTGTTAGTGTTTGTTTCAAGAGGAATAGAATACAGGAGCAAAAAGATGATACTGAGGCTTAATGAGACATTGCTCAAATTTCACGGAGTATTGTGAGAAATTTTGGGCCCCTTATCTAAGAAAAAAATGTGCTGGCATTAAAGACGGTCCAGAGAATGTTCACAACAATGATTCGGGAATGAAAGAGTTAATGTATGAGGAGGGTATGATGGCTCTGGGCCTACACTTGGAGTTTAGAAGAATAAGGAGGGATCCCACTGAAAGGAATAGATAGAGTGGATGTGGAGAGGATGTTTCCTGTAGTAGGTGAGTCTAGGATCAGAGGATAGAGCTTCAGAATAAAGAGACAACCATTTATACAGATGAGAAGGAATCTCTTTAGTGGGAGGGTGATAGTCTTGTGGAATTCATTGCCATGCATGGCTGTGGTGGCCAAATCATTGAGTGTTTTTAAAGTGGAGGCTGATGGGTTTTTGATTAGCCAAGGCTTCAATGACTGATACATGTATGGTTGAGAGTTTTATATTGGCTTTACAGCATTAATTGTAAACTGTGGAAATTAAGCTGATGTCTCTGTCTCGAAAATGCTTTTAAATTATTTGTGTTGAAAGGATAATCTGGGGAAATACACACTTGTGAAGTCAATCATTTGGGTGAAAAAGGGTATAAATGCAGGGAGCAGTTCACACCAATTATGAATGGGGTAAGGAACATCAGGAATCCTGGAAGAAATACAGGGTGAACAAGAATCCATTCCTCCAGCTTTGGATTCTACGACAGACGATTTGTTTGTCTGTAACTTATTGGTATGTTCTTTTAGTTCACAAGAAAACTACCTGCATTTGGAAATCCTTCATGTTTTATATGTTTAAGAAATGCTTTTTGTTTTGGAAAAGGTTTGTGTTTTAGAAATGGTTTGTAATTTAGAAATATTGTAGTGTATAAAGTTTCAAGATTCAAGATAAGATTGAAATGTTCTGAGAGAATTTGGAAATATGTAAGATAGAAGTTGTCTGAGTTTTCCATGTATTTTTGAGTGTTGTCTGGATTTAAGTGATAATCAAAGTAAATAAAATGCATTTTTAAACGACTTTAAAATACATAATTCTCCACAACTTCCACCATCTCCAAAGGGATCCTACCACCAAACATAAGTTTACCTTCCTCCCCCCCCCCCCCACCGATTTTGTTGTCTATTTATCTACCCAACTAATTTCCCTTCTGCCACTTCTCCCTGCAGGCAAGCCAACATGCTGCGCCTGTCCTTTCTTTCAGCTTCCCCGTCACCTGCATTCAGGACCACAAACAGTCCTTCCACGTGAGGCAACACTGTACCCACGAATCTACCAGAGTAGATGCTCTGGATGTGGTGTCTACTTTGGTGAGACCCTTCATAAATTGGTGGACTGATTCAATAGCATCTCCACACCAAACGCCAAAAGTGCAACTTCCCATTGGCCCAAAATTTGAATTCCCCATTCCCATTCTGACTTTTCAGTTCCATGTCCTCCTCTTGTGCCACAATGAGGCCGCCCTCAGGGTGGAGGAGCAATATCTTATAATCCATCTTGAATATCCTCTAAATTGATGGCATGAATATCTATTTCTCCATCCGGTTAAAAGATATTCCCTCCTTCTCCCTTGATCTTCTATTCCCCACACTGGTCTCTTACCTTTTCTCACCCTGGTGCTCTTACTCATTCCATTTTTTCTATGGTCCACTCTCCTCCCCTATCAGATTGCTTCATCTCCAGCTCTCGAACTTTCCAACCCTCTTGACTTAACCTTCTAGCTATCTTTCTTCCCCTCACCCAGCTTTTTATTCTGTTATCTTCCCCCTTGCTTTCCAGTCCTGAGGAAGGGTCTCACCCTGAAAGATCAACTGTCTATCTATTTGCCATGGATTTTGCCTGACCTGTTGACTTCCTCCAGAATTTTGTGTATGTTGTTTTTGATTTCCAGCATCTGCAGAATTTCTTTTAAACAACTTTGTTGAATGCAAGTGTATTCTCCTTGGCAGGAAATAGTGGGTATAGGCAGCTAAACACCATGGAGAATAAACTATTGTTTGAGGATTGGGTAGTTACAGTATTTTCTCCATTTAGTGAGAGCACTTGTGGCTGTTGTCGTGGTTTTTCGTTCCCCAAAAACGACCAGGAGATGCAGAAGATTCTTCAAGAAGTATTAAACTTTAATTTGCAAATCAAAGCTGAGACAGTCATTGAGCTAGTCACTGACTGCCCACCGATCCTTGGACATAGCATTTTTTATAGCAATCTCCTGGTTTAGTTGCATTAGCATATCCAATCGGTCTACAGTTGCATATCACAAGTACATCCACCACTATTGTTTCTACCCATTGACTTAATCATGTTCTAATCTACATCTCTTAGCTACCTCTCATTAACACAACATTATCTTCTATATTCTTAAGATTTCATTCTCCTACTAGATTGGATACATGCATAGCAACTAGCAAGCTCAAAGCTGACTACATAATTTTGGTTACACAGCAAACAATGCAACTTTTATACTCCAATATATCCCCCCTTTGAGAGCCATAGGGGCTCACACAGAGAAAGAAGACTAAGAGTCCACGCACAAAAGCCCCAATAAACTCAAGCACTTATTCCCAAATCTCGGGTTAAACTATAATTTTCTGCGCCAAGACCTCAAAGTATTCTCTCCCCGTTACCCTGGGCCGCTGAACCAAAAACCTGTCCCTTTGTACCTGAGACAGGAAAAAAACTCAGAAGCCCTTACAATCTACTCCCACACTGCGTTTTGCTCTTGTTCATCCTGAAGGTGTTGTAGGCTGTAACAATACATTTTCGGTGTTTCTTTCTCCACTAAGCTTGCTTCAGTAATTGCCACGAGCATTGGAAATTGTTTGGTTGCAGCACGCACTACAAGAGACTTGAGACAAGGAAGAAAACAGCACAACACAAGCGCACATCTCAACAATACAATACTGACAGTTATTGCCATTTTAGTCAGCCATGCTCCCCATCCTCCGAGTCTACTTTCTAACCAGTCAAATAACTGATGTCCAAATCCTGCATTCTGTTTGACCTCCGTCCGCAGATTCTTTAATTTATTCATTGCTCTGGTGAAAGACCCTCTGGGCTAGTATTGTTCGGAATCTTTGCTTTAACCTCAGCGCTTGTAGTATCAATTTGACCACTTTCTGGATAAAAGCTGAACCATTGTCTGAGCTAACTTCTGTAGGTATTCCAAACCTTAGGATCACTTAATTTTTCAGAAATGTTACCACTGTCTTTGCCCCTTGATCTCTTGAAGGTACCGCCTCCACCCATTGGCTAAATTGATCAATTACTACTAGCATGTATCTTTTCCCTCTCACTGTCTTTATCATGTCTACGTAATCGATCACTAGATGTTTAAATGGTACTTCAGGTACAATAATGTGACATACTGGGGTTGTAATTCCCTTCCTAACATTATTATGTGTGCATACCTCGCGCTGTGACAAGACAAAGTCCACTGAAGCCTGTAAATAAGGTGAGCAAAAACCATCCTCCTTTATTTTCTTTATCACTTCTCCCCTTGCACAATGGTCAATCCCATGCGCTTCTGAAATCGAAATTGTCAGTAGAGGGGTGGGCGCTGCCAACAAACCATCTTCCATGCTCCACAAGCCTTCCGGGTTCTGCTTGGCCCCCCTTTGCCTCCACATTGTTTGTTCTGCCAAAGTTGCCTTACCTTGTATTTCCATTAGGTACTCTACCACAGGTTCTAGAGCTAGGCTTACCTGGGGGGCAATGACAGCTGATGTATATCCAGACACTTTTCCAGCTGCCTCGTCCACAGCTTGATTTCCCTTTGTTGTTGCATCATTTCCCTTTTTATGTGCCTGGCATTTTACTATAGCTAATGCTTTAGGTTTCATCATGGCTTTTATTAAGTCTAGAATTTGCTGACAATGTTGTATGGGATATTCACTGCTTTTTTCAAAACCTCTCTGTTTCCACACTGCGCCGAACAAATGGCATAATCCATGAGCATATGCTGAAGCAGTATAGATGTCTACTTTCTCACCTTCCATCATTTCACATGCAGCTGTCAGGGCTTTGATTTCTGCTAGTTGGGGGGAGCACGGTTGGGGACAGGACTCCATCCTAATAATCTTATAGTTCGACTGATCCTGCTGCCCTACTGAGAACCCTGCATGATTTCCATCATAATCCATGTAACAAGAACCATCTACGAACAGAACCTTCTTATCTGCATCCTCTAGTGGTTCTGACCATAAATCTGCTCTCAATTTGGCAAATGCCACTGTCATCCCTACGCAATCATGGGGTTCTCCTTCATCCAAAGGGACAAAATTGGCTATATTAATGGTAGTGCATCAATGCATAGTTATGTCTGGAAATGTCAATAGCATCTGATACGCTGCTATTCTGGCTAGTGTCAGCACAAATTTCCCTCTTTCCAGCAATTCTGCTACTTTGTGGTGTGTGTACAGTCACAGGATAGCCCAGGGTTACAGAAGATGTCTTTTCATATGCATAGTACAGCGACGCCAATCCCTGATAACAGGGTGGATACCCTTGAGCCACTTCATCTACTCTCGTACTGTAGTATGCTATCGGTTGCTTTGCTTTTCCTGTGCCTGTCTCTTGTGTTAGAACCGCTGTGACATACCCCTCCTGTCAGTTGGATACCTACAAGTGAAAAACCTTCTCGTAGTCAGGCAAAGCTAATGCAGGTGCTGATTGCAATTCCTGCTTAATAGCATTGAAAGCTATCTCCACCTCTCCATTCCTCTGTAAGCCGTTCTTCAAATTTGTATGTCCTGCTTCTTTCGTTATCTTTCTCAAAGGTGCCACAATCTCAGCATATTCTCCTATCCAAACTGAGCTGTACCCTGCCATTCCCAAAAACGTCACCTGCCCTACAGTCTGGGGTTTTGGGGCCTTAGTTATTGCCTCACTCTGATCTGGTGCTATCACCTTCACTTCCTTGGATATTACCCTGCCTAAGTATTCCACTTGCAGCGTGCAAAATTGCAGTTTCATTTTGGATACTTTATGTCCTCTGTGCGCCAGCTTCTTTAACAGAGTTATAGTGTCCTGCTCACACTGTTCCTTACTGTGGGAGCAAATCAACAGGTCATCCACATACTGTAACAATGTACTTTCCAATGGTATGCCCTCTAGGTCTGCCTTCAACACCTGATTAAAAATGTGTGGTGAATGTTTAAGTCCTTGCGGCATTCTGGTATAGGTATACTGAGCACCTCTGTAAGGAAATGCAAACAGATACTGACACTGATCGGCTAGAGGAACACAAATCAATCACTGAAAAGTAACTTGCTTCTGGTGGAACATTAGTCAAAGGCGTGTGTGGTTTGGGGACTACCGCTGGCCAGTCCTCTACCACATTATTTACCACTCGCAAATCATGCACCAATCTCCACTTAGAATAGATGGCAACTCATCTAACCTTCTATCTTTCTGCTGGCCTCTTTCCTTTCTCAGCAATGGCATGTGTGGTTGGGGAGTTATTTCGACCTCTCTCACTGTCCCTACCATATCTACACTTACCATTATTTTCATGCAATTGTTGTCTTCTGATATCCACACCTCTGGCATGATTTTCCTCCACACTGTTATGGTTTCAGCACTCTTAACTAAGGGTCCTAAGTCTTTAGACTGATATCCCTTGTTTACCAACAACATTACGTGGGGCGCAGCCTCTGGTATCCTGTACTATTTTTCTAAAAAGGTGTTCCACTTAACTTGTAAACCTGCCCCTTGCTTTCCAGTTATCACAGCATCCCCCTCCAGGAGGTGCTGTGTACAGGCCTGCAGGTGCCATCTCTCCTCTAACTCCCTGTTCTGAATCTCATCAAAAATCACTGTACAATGTAGCTCAGATTTGGGCATTACAGCCCTGGATAATATAGCCTGCACACCCTTTTTCCATTTTTCCCAGGTTTCCGGAATCTGATCTGTGATGTCTCCTATCCAAAAGATATTAGCCTTCTTTTCTTCTCGCACTATCAATTGAGCCCCTGCTCTTTCCGCACTCTGCCCATTTCTGGTGCATTCTAATTTTAATTCCAGCTTCAATAAGGCATCTCTGCCTAACAAATTAATCGGAGTTCCTTTAAATACTAGCACCGACGAAACAATTCCTTTATTTCCGATTCTCAACAGCACTGGAGCCATGCACTGTGTCAACTGTGTTTTCCCCGAGAAACCTACCATCTTAATCAACTTTCCTGACATGGGAAGGTGAAGGGCATACTGTGGCTGTACACAAGTGTACGTGGCTCCAGTATCTATCATCATTGGTGTCAGTTGCCCTTCTAACATAACCTGAACAATGGGTTCCTCGTCTGCCTCCCTTGATATCATTGGGTAATGTCCCTTCCCACTCGAGTTCTTGGGGTACCCCAATACCTCGCTTAGGGGTTCACAGGTCCGCTTGGGCCTGTGGGGGCTGGTCCTTGGCTAAACTTTAGTTCCCTTCTTTTCGGTTCCTGCTGATGTGTGACAGGCCATGGTGTAAACGGACAATCTCTTCTCATGTGACCTGGCTGATCACATCCCCAGCACTTTCTCTCTACCTCTCTTTCCCCCTGTTTCCTCACTGATCCCCTCTGCCCATAGTTCTGTCCCCCTCCTTGGGACTTACAGTCCTGTCTGGGCTGTTTGAATTTAGTCTGTTCCTGAAGGGCATTTTTGGGACTGCTCCTCCAAAGACGTTGATTATTGGCATGGGGTTTTCCGGCCGTTGTCTTACAGTATGATCGGTTCCTCCATGTAGCGGTGCTTCATCCAGTTCGATGGCTGTACTCGGACCGGTGGTTGCTGGCAGCATATTTTTGCTTTTCACTTTTTCCTTCTTTTTGAGTTCTTCAAGCTGCATTTGTATTAACTTTCTTAGCACCTCTTCCTGCTGCTCAGCCAACCTTCGTTTGTCTTTCCGGTATTTCTCAACCGCATGGACTGCGTGGTCTCTAAAGTCTTGTGGGGTTATTGACGTCAGCCCAACCACTTCCTCCAG
This sequence comes from Hypanus sabinus, assembly GCF_030144855.1. NCBI lineage: Eukaryota > Metazoa > Chordata > Chondrichthyes > Myliobatiformes > Dasyatidae > Hypanus > Hypanus sabinus. Next base: position 17,478,988 of record NC_082729.1, on the reverse strand, counting down.
TTTGGATTTACTTGCGGAGGCATTGCATCCAAAATGCTATGTCGGAACTGTGTGGTGATAAATAAGCTATTTTCCACCTCTTGCTCAGTTGCCAGTCTCCACCTTTTCAATTGGTTTTCTACGTAGGCTGCTGGGTTTTCAGTGTCTCCCAGTGGATCCCCCTTTAAGGTTTTGGGGTCCACTTTGGGTGGATAAAGCTTCCTGAGAGCCTGCCATACCATCTGCCTCACTCTGTCAAACCCATCTCCATCAGTTCTCCGGTCGTTCGAGTTTACTATGCCAGCCACTTCCATTAGTTTGTTAAATTTGGAGGTTCCCGTCAACCATATCAATAGTGCCTTCAGATCTCCCATAGCCAATAATCGTCCCGCCATTCCTTCTTCAAAGGCTTTAATCCATTTCCCTGCTCCTTCATGTAGATTGGGCAGAGTGTTTTTCAGCCCTTCTAGGTCCTGGGATCCCCAAGGGATATACTGCATTTGTCCTGATCCTTTAACTAACAATGGCATCATTCTTCCTCCTTCTTCCCACCTGCCCTGGCTCTCCTCCTTGCCTGCCTCCCCATCTGTGTCAGGGTATGTCTTTACTGCCTCCCAAACAAATTTCTCCGGGGTCCTCTTCTTCCCTGTGGAGTCCTTCCTTTCTGACCTGATTCAATACTTGGTTGGCCCCTGGAGTATTTTCGTATCTCCTTTGGCAATCCCCTCTCAGTAACTTATCTAGCTCTCTCTCTACTTCCGCAAGTCGCTTCCCTACCACCTCCTTCTGCTCTTCTAGGCTTCTGCTTCGTACCTCTTCCCCACAAATTTTTGCATCCTCTCTCTCTCCACTTAACTCTTGCTCCCCCAATGAGTCACCTTCTCTTTCTTCCTGTCCGTGTCTGTACACCTGTGGCAGGGACTCCTCATGATCCTTACTTCTGCTTATTTCCCTTCTCTCTTGTGTTTCTCCAAGACTCTGATCTACTATCTTTTTTCCACTTCCTCTTGAATGCTTCATCTCTTCCTGTCCTGATCCACTTTCCTTTCTAGTCTGTTTATTTCTATGGTATAACCAATACTCCTCATACTCCTTTTCCTCTCTCAAGTATTTCATCCATTCAGTCTCTTCTTTCATTTCTCAGTTTGCCTGTTCCACCTTTATCCTTTCTGCCTGTATCTCCTTCCATATCGCTGCTTTTTCCTTCTCGTATTGTCTGTTTTCCTCCTCATTATCCCAAACTTGTACTTTGCCCTGCATGTTTGCTGTTCTTGTCAGCAGGGGGCACTGCTTAGGGGTTACTTCCTCATTTCAGGGAGGGTTTTTTTTGTTTCTTTCATATCCAGGTATGGAGCTGAAGCCAGCTTTTCACTGTACCTTCCTCTCTCTCTCTAACCGGCTGTTTCTCCAGCACCTTAGTGTCTTCCTCGCTTGTAATCAATATTCTACCTGTCCTCCTCAGCCTTTCTCCCTCCGTTCTAAAGAGTTTTAGCACTTCCATGTCTCGTTCTCTTTCTTGCCCTCTTCTCTTAGATTTATCTTTTGGTTTGTAATTTTTAATTAGTGCCTCCATTTCTTCGCACAAGCTTACATCAAACGTTCCTTCTTTTGGCCATTTTGTGACCAGGTTTTTGGTTCTCTTTTCCCATTTTTCTGAAGTTTTTGTGATCTCATATTTACTTACCGGGATTTTTTTTGCTCAGAATCTCTACTGCCGTTCCTTTACCTGTCATGTTGTTCTCTCTTTTTAAGGTATTTCAGAGATTCACAGTTCGTTTACTGGATAATATTATTTACTCTATGCTAGTCTATAGTCCAGCGCTTTAAAACTATATATTGGACTGACCTTGTTTCCTATTCTGTTCTGCCCATACAGACCTCTATTCAGAGCGGTATCTACAGAATTTTCTCTTTGCACCTCGTCGATTTAGACCCTTATCTCTTAAGGCGGTATCGACGAGGATTTATCTCTATTTTCCTTTCCCTGCCCGTTTTCTTCTCTTGGCCAGTTAACCTTGTGGGGGTCCCTTTAGGACTGGGAAGCGTCCCCAATCTGCCGTTTCCTTTCCGCGGGTCTCTTTCCGGTCCTGACGCGGTCGCCAATTTTGTCGTGGTTTTTCGTTCCCCACAAACGACCAGGAGACTCAGAAGATTCTTCGAGAAGTATTAAACTTTAATTTGTAAATCAAAGCTGAGACAGTCATTGAGCTGTTCGCTGATTGCCCACCGATCCTTGTACATAGCATTTTTTATAGCAATCTCCTAGTTTAGTTGTATTAGCATATCCAATCGGTCTACAGTTGCGTATCACAAGTACATCCGCCACTATTCTTTCTACCCATTGGCTTAATCATGTTCTAATCTATATCTCTTAACTACCTCTCATTAACACACCATTGTCTTCTACATTCTTAAGATTTCATTCTCATACTAAATTGGCTACATGCATAGCAAATTGGAAGTTCAAAGCTGACTACATTGTTAGTTAGTAAATAACAATGCAACTTTTATACTCCAATAATGTCTGTATCAGATAGGTCTGAATGTCCTTTCTTGAGTCTAGAAGTGCACAGCCAACAAACCCAATACAATCACATAACTCAGGCCTTCAATTCCCACTGTTAATCTTCAAAATCTTCTTTGCATCATAATGAATGGCGAGTGGGAAGCGTTATGAAGTGGGACAGCAAGTGTCCGGGAACAGAATGTTCCCGTTGGGGTGAAGGGTAGCCTGGCAGGTTTAGGGGACTTTGACTGATGAGAGAATATAAGACTCGGTTTTCAAAAAAAACAGGAAACATGCACTCTATTAAGGAGGTTGGCATGACAGCATAGACTGGTGTCACTCTCGTTTATTGTCATTTAACAATATGCATGTATACCTTCAAAATTTATCCGGTCCAGGATGTAAAGCACCATAAACACACATAGCACATTATAATTTATGAAAGTAAGGATGAAACCTTCAGTTGGATTCCACATAAATAAACAAATTAATGTGCGTAAATTAAACATTGCAAGTTAAAGAACAATAAACCAGTGACACTTTGAATGTTGTGTTTGTGAGTCCGATCACATCGCCGCATTTCGTCGTCCCTCCTGTGGAAAATAATATAAAAAATAATAAAATGACCAGCTCAGTCTTGCGTGGGAATTAACCACAAATTTTGCTGGTTTCAATGTTACAGACGGAAAACAGAGAATGTGACAGCGATCGTTGGAGAGAACGAAGTTAATGCCGCGGTCAAACGGATTTATATGGAAACTGTTGACTTTAATTCGGACCAAACTTTTTTACATTAAAGAATCCGACAAAAACCGTGAGCGGCCCCGGTGTTGGGGATGCCGAATTTTGTTTGGAATCGGAGAGTTTTTGAGGAGAGACAAAGCAGCCGGGAGCTGACAGCAGGATGACTCCACCCCGTTCGCTCGCTGCCTTTAAATTGCTCTGCACCGCCGCCTCTCGCTTCATTTCTGACTCAGCTTTGACTTTTAGTTTGTACATAGTTGCCGACATGACCGAGACCTCAGCCGCTGAAGTAGCTCCCGCAACGGTACCCGCCACTACAACCAAGGCTCCCAAGAAGAAGGCGGCCGCCCGGACCAATCCAGCCGATCCCAAACCGGGCGAACAGATCGACAAGATTGTGGCGGATTGCCGCAGTCACCGAGGGGTGTCTATAGTCGCGATAAAGAAGAGATTGGCCGCTGACGGCGTCGATGTGGAAAAGCTCAAAAGTCAGATCAAGATGGTCATTAAAAGGAAATTGGAAAGCGGCTCCCTGGTTCACACCAAGGGCGCAGGTGCCTCCGGCTCCCTGAAGGCCGCTAAAAAGGACGGCGCGAAAATCGTGAAAAAAACGAAGAAACCAGCGGGTAAGAAATCACAGATCAAGAGAGCATCAAAGAAATCTCCCCCCAAAAAGCAAATTGTTAAGAAATCAGTGGCTAAAAAAGCGGCAGCTAAGAAACCAGCGATGAAGAAGGCTGCACAGAAGCCCAAGAGCCCGAAGAAGGTCGCAGCCCCGAAGGCGAAGGCGCCCAGGAAATCGGCAAAACCCAAGCCGAAGGCAAAATCTGTCAAAGCCAAGAAAATGAAAACGCAACTTGTAAAAATCTGAAACCAACGGCTCTTCTCAGAGCCACTCACACCTCTCAGGAAAGAGCTAGAAAAATTATGTTTGTAGTAAACTGTAATCGGCAGGTCAGGGTGGTATGTATAAAGAGACAGCGTAGCAGTCGGTTTTTCAGTGGAGCGGGAAGAGATGAAGAAGTTAATGATGTGCTCGTAATGAATGCTTTGTAGGTATATTGAGCGACATACATTTCAGTTCGGTGTTTATCCCTGTGGTCCTTTTGTTACTATTTTGCTCCAAAACCATTTAATAAATGCAGTAAAATCAAATCGATCACAATCCTCAGCCTGTCCTCCCGTTTCCGGCATGACTGAATTCACTCACCTATTCAGTAAGAATGCCAACATTCCGATTCTTCTGATTGAGGGAAGAAAAAATGATGATTTAATGAAGGAGAAATTTGTGATTCTGTTAATTGTAAGAAACCAGTTCGCTCTTGAAATTGGCGGGCGATTTGAAATTGAACCGGCATCCCATCACTGCACACTGATTGGCTGACACCTGACCCTCTGTCAGCAGTTTCCATATTTTAGTTACAACTAACATTTCGCACCTTCTCTCGCCATCGCCGCCGCTGGCCCGCCTCAAACTGGTGAGAGAAAATCAGCCATTCAGAACGCTGGGACCATTGTAATGGACGTTTCCCTTGCAACCAATTACTGAGTAGGACGGCCCTTCATCAACTCATAAAATGCCAGTCCCCGCATCTGCTCTGGTATTGCAATCCCAGTATTTGAAGTTGTTTTTCACTGCCAAAGGAAGATGGCCCGTACCAAACAAACAGCGCGAAAATCGACAGGCGGGAAAGCTCCCCGCAAACAGCTGGCGACCAAAGCGGCGCGGAAGAGCGCTCCAGCCACGGGCGGAGTGAAGAAGCCCCATCGCTACCGGCCCGGCACCGTGGCTCTGAGGGAGATCCGGCGCTACCAGAAATCCACCGAGCTGCTCATCCGCAAACTGCCCTTCCAGCGCCTGGTGCGAGAAATCGCTCAGGACTTCAAGACCGACCTGCGCTTCCAGAGCTCGGCCGTCATGGCCCTGCAGGAGGCCAGCGAAGCTTACCTGGTGGGGCTCTTTGAGGACACCAATCTGTGCGCCATCCACGCCAAGCGAGTCACCATCATGCCCAAAGACATCCAGCTGGCCCGCCGCATTCGCGGGGAGCGCGCCTAAATCCGACCTCGGCACCAAGCTCAACAAAAGGCTCTTTTAAGAGCCACCAATCCGACAGTGGAAAGGGCTGTCACTTCTTGTACACCGACATGGCATTCCCCTTTGACCTTCCCCTATGAAATAACTTCTCCCTCACAGTCAGCGCGTACTTGTCCCATATCCCTGTGCCGTTGATTACTTGTGGCCCGGTATGCAGGGAATTCAGGTTACTAATGTTACCGAGAATGGACTTTGGTAGGTGCTGTCTTATCTTTAGCAACCGGTCCTACTTCTAGTCGATTCCATGACCGCTTAACGGAAACATAGATGCTGTAATTCTATTTCCTTCACAGATCCAACATTTTTTAACGCGTTGCAAACTGGCCCATAGTTTGATATGAGACACCAGTGCATCACCTGATGACGTTTACGTACAGACCCAACGCGATTATGCACTGGATTGGATTTTGAGAGCTAAATGGGCTGAAACATTCAAACAGGCCAGATGGGCTAATGACAAAAAAAATTGCTCCAATGAATAAATCGGTGCATATTATTGCGGACTCCGGATCAATAAGTGACTTTTTCGGCAGGCTTTTAAAATTTCAGGTCAGCCCGTGGACGAACAGTTACTTACGGCGCTTTCCTTGCTGCTGTCTGTTTGGTGGTGAATAAGGCGACTCTCTGATTGGCTTATTGCGCTCACCAGAAAAGAATGAAATTTTATCTCCAGACCGTTGAGGAGTTAATGAGTTGTATTATATACAGCGAATAGAACATTTAGGTTATTCTGTGTTGCGTTGGGTCTGCTGCCCCCTCCTTTTTGAAATGGCTGGATGATATCCAAGCCTGGGGTTTACCTGTGATGATGTTTGGCCGTCTGTTTCTGCTCTGCAGGTGAAACATTGTATTGCAAAGGTTACACAAGGCTGTGAATTATTTGTGACACCTCAATGGTCATGAGGATGATCATCCAGCTCAATATATTGAAAGACTGTTGGGATCATCAAGATTGCAAAATTTGCATTTTTGAGTGGGAAGAAAGTGATCAGGCAGAAAACATGGCTCTGTCCACATGCTCCTAGTACATCTTTATCCACTATTCCTCACTGGCTGCTTCCTTTCCCTGGGGTAGATTTGACTCTTTGGGAGAGGGGTGTCAGAATGTGCCTGGTATGTAACTGAAGAGTAACAGGTGACTCAATCTGTGCATCATCAATATTGCGGAATGGTTCCATTGTTTACAGAAGGGTCTAAAATCCCAGCGTCTCAGAACAGCAATGCAGCTGTCTATATCCCAGAATTTCAGGTGCCAGTTAGAAAAACATTATCTAATGATCTTTCAGCTTGTACTGTTCAGATGGTAGCAATCTTTGGATAGATGATGTGTTTGACACATGCTGACACTCATCTGATTGCCTGACCAGACCGGTGCCATAAGACTATCAAATATACTATAAGAGCAGAATTGGGTAATTTGGCTCATTGAGTGTACTCTACAATTACATCATGGCTGATCCATTTCCCTCTTGTAATCTACTTTCTTCTCCCCACAACTCTTTAGGCCTTGACTAATAAACTATCTTTCAACTTCAGTCTTAGATCACTTGGCCTCCACAGCTGCCTGTTGCAAGGAATACCACAGATTTGCCTCTCACTGGCAATGGAATTCTTCTTATCTCTCTTCTGATTCTTTTTACAAAAAAAAATTTAATAGTTTATTTACAGAACAAATGCACCAAGTACAATCATTCAGTATTTTTAAGACAGTGCATAAATTCAGATTAACATCTAATTTACCACCTATAAAGCAGTCAATTCCAGGGGCCCACCGCTCCAGGAAATCCCCCACTGTACCTATTGTAACTGCATGCTCCCTCTCCAATGATAACTAGGTACACATGTATCCTCAAAGGAGGGGAAGGCAGATGGCCCTAGCAGAGCTCTCGACTTTCTGCTGCCTAGACCTGTGAATGGCCATCTTGGCCAGGTCCAGGAGCAAGCTCACCTCCTCGCTGGGTGCCCATATATGAGGAGCACAGGGCTGAAGTGCACCCAGAACCTAAACAGCAACCCCTTCAGAAACTCAAACTGGGGTGCAACTAGTCTTAAACTCCCCCATCATAGAAAACTTTACTCCTCATATCCACTCTATCTAGGCCTTTTAACATTTGATATCTTTTAATAAGGTTTTCTCATTCTTCTGCATTCCAGTGAGTAGAGGCTCGGAACCATCAAATGCTCTTCACATGCCAAGCCTTTCAAAGGTTCATTTAATGTCAGAGAAATGTACACAATATACATCCTGAAATGGTTTTTCTTTGCAACCATCTATGAAACAGTGGAGTGACCAAAAAATGAATGACAGTTAAATGTTAGAACCCCAAAACCACCCCCAGCTTCCCCCTCTCGTCCGTAAGCGGCAGCAAACAACAATTCACCTCCCCCAATGGCAAAAATAAAGTACACCTTTCTATTCCAGAATTATTTTTGAATTTCCTTTGAAACCTCTACGATATCAGCACATCTTTTCTTAGATAATGGTCCCACAACTGCTCATTGTGAGGACTTACGAAGCCTCAACATTACATCCCTGCTTTTGTATTCTCATCTCCAAAGCTTCAAACTGCAAATTAAACTTTAGGGAATCTTGCACAATCACAATTTGCTTTGCACCTCGATTTTTTGAATATTCTCCCATTTAGAATAGCCTATGTTTTTCTATTTTCTAACAAAGTGCATAACCATACACTTCCCGACACTGTATTCCACTCCTTTACACTTTCTCTTCATCTGTCGGTCCTTCTGCAGACTGTCTGCTTATGTAACACTATCTGCCCCTCTACTTATCGTTGTATCATCCACAAACTTGGCAAAAAGCCATCAATTCCATCCTCTGAATCATTGGCGCAAAGAGAAGCTGTCCCAACACATAGACTAGTGGAACAGCATCAGCCTCTTGCCTCTCTTTCACTCTTTGTATTTCAGAAGAAACTTTTCCTCTATAGTATTATTGGTTAGTTTACATTCCGATTCCATTGTTATGACTTTAGTTTCCTTTTCCAATCCTCTAACCCCACTATTTTTTGCTCTATTATATGCCCTTTGATGTATTTACCTTTTATTTTGCCGTTGTCTTCCTTTGTCCCCCTTTTCATTGGGGGAAAAAAACTTCAGGCTAAACTCCAGTCGCAGTTTGAAAAGAGTAACTTACTTATAAACTGATGCGGTTCATACATTGAGCGCGAACAAAACTTTATTCGTCGAAATAAATCGGCGAATTAAATCACGAGATATTGTTACAATAATAGCTACACTTAAATTAAATGCGGCAGACTTCAGAAATGGGTGAATGGAAAGACCAAGTCGACAAAGAGACCTGTATGAGTTGATTTTACATTAGGTTGAAACAAAGGATTTTTGGCGGGCTGTTTCAAATTCCAGTTTATTTTTTGGAGAGTGGCGGTTATTTTTCGCGCTTCTGCTGCCCTTTCTTGATTGGTGAATAAGGCAGCTCTCCGATTGGATTACTTTTTCTTTCCAATGATATGAAACGTTGTTCCACCAATTATAAACGATCTTCGCGCATTCTCCCAAAACATACAAGAACACTGAGGGCAGGAAGCATTTCCTCATTCGCTGTGAGAGTTTTGCTGAGATTGTGAAAATGAGTGGGCGAGGAAAAACCGGTGGCAAAGCTCGGTCCAAGGCCAAGTCTCGATCGTCTCGGGCAGGGCTGCAGTTCCCGGTGGGCCGTGTTCACAGGCTCTTGAGGAAGGGTAACTATGCTGAGCGGGTGGGTGCAGGCGCCCCGGTCTATCTGGCTGCTGTGCTCGAGTATCTGACGGCTGAAATCCTTGAGCTGGCCGGCAACGCGGCCCGGGACAACAAAAAGACCCGCATCATCCCCAGGCATCTGCAGCTGGCCGTCCGCAATGACGAGGAGCTTAACAAGCTGCTGGGAGGGGTGACCATCGCTCAGGGCGGGGTGCTGCCCAATATCCAGGCCGTGTTATTGCCCAAGAAAACCGGCGGAGCCAGCAAGTGAAGAGACAAAATCTGACCCAGTGACCCAAAGGCTCTTTTCAGAGCCGCTTACAGTGTCTGTGGAAGGGCTTCTCTACGGATGTCATGAGCCGGGGGAAAGGGCTCAGGTTCGCACTAGATTTTTACACAAATTGTTTGGCAAGATGCATTAAAATTGTCTGCTGCTGTGAAGCTCGCAGGGTTAGTGGTGAGTGTACAGTCTGAGAAAGCGGAGCTGGGTCTTCCGCCGGCTGTTGGAGTTGATCCGCCCCATTAAGGCTGCATTTATGCTATTGATGTCATGGATTTTAAACAGCTGGTTTTTCCCCACAATTGCGTGCGAGGTAAGCGTCATCTGTGCCCAGCTCCCGATGTGTATGACTCGCGGTCGGACTTCAGTCAGTTCGAAATGAGTCGCTGTCATTGGGAATAGTGATTTTTGCAGAAACATAAAATTTATCCTAACTTTATTTACATTTGCAATATCCCCCCCCCCCATTACCAACTATCTATACCACACCTCTGCGTTCAAAAATACCTAAATATGTACCGTAGGTGGAGGTGGAACTGTGTGGTGGTTTCTTTCGAACTTAACATTTTTGGACAATTTTTACTGTGCCCATGGTCTGTTTTCCTTTTTATCAATTATGATATTGTCTGCACTGTTGTAAATATATGTAACTATGTGGTTTAGTGTAGGTCTTGTAGCTTTAAGTTTTTGGTTTGTTGGATGGTAGAGTTGGTCTCCTGACTTGGTGTGCCTGGGTAGTCTTGTTTTGTCTGGTGTGTTCAGAGCTTCATTCCAGGGAACGCGTTAAGACGGCAGCGCGATATTAATACACAGCAGCCTCTCCGGACTCTGGATTTGGGTATTACCAAACGTTATGTGGATTTTCTGGTGTAGTCTGGTTTGACGTGAGCTTTTGTGATATCATTCTGGAGAACGTTGTCTCATTTTTTAACTGCCTTGTGTTTGTGGCTTCTAAATTACAATAAACTGAACTGAACTTAAAGGAACTATGAACAAACAAGTTAGCTTCGCCGATAAAATTACAAATAGCATCTGGGTCACTGCTCTCTGTGAGGTGGTGGGCGGCTCTTAGAAGAGCCTTTGTGTTGTGTTCAGGGGAACGGAGGTTTATTCAACCGCCGAAGCCGTAGAGCGTGCGGCCCTGGCGTTTCAGCGCGTACACCACATCCATGGCGGTGACTGTCTTGCGCTTGGCGTGCTCCGTGTAGGTGACGGCATCACGGATCACGTTTTCCAGGAAAACCTTCAGTACACCGCGGGTCTCCTCGTAGATTAGACCAGAGATCCGCTTAACGCCGCCACGGCGAGCCAGACGGCGGATAGCTGGTTTGGTGATGCCCTGGATGTTGTCACGGAGCACTTTACGGTGCCGCTTGGCTCCGCCTTTGCCGAGTCCTTTGCCTCCTTTTCCTCTGCCAGACATATTACCGCTTCACTGCAGACGCTGCTCAGTGACGAACTGACTGCTGCTGTCTTCTTTTATACACAGAGCTCCGACCTGCCCGAGAACTGTGCAAAAAGAGTGGCAGGAAGGGGTGGAGATAGAGTGACGCACAACGAGGTGTAGAGAGAGACGGGGAGGGATGGAGACAGGCTGATTTATACTTGTTAGACGGACGGGCATTGAGAGACCGGCCTCTCACTTTCCTGTCTACAACCGCCAATTCTTGACAGTTTATCCACAACGGGATACAATCTGTAAGATTACCACCAAATTCCCTGGGCAACTGAAGCCGTAACCTCTTGAGATTTGTCCACAATTCTCCGACAATTAAATGATAATCGTCAGAACACCACTAGTCACCGGCAGCCAACCAGAAAAAGCTCCCTTTATTCCAAATCTGTGCCTCCTGCCAAGCAGCCACTGCTTTATTCATGCTAGAATCGTTCCTGTAATACCATGGGCTCGTAGCTCGTTAAGCAGCTTCATGTCTGGCACTTTCTCAAAGGCCTTCTGAAAATCCAAGTGCACAACATCAACAGATTCTCCTTTGTCTGCCCTGCTTGTTATTTATTCAAAGAATTCCAACAGATTTGTGAGGCAATATTTTCCCTTGAGGAAAATCAGCCTTTTTTATCATGTGCCTCATTCTTAATAATCAATTCTAACATATTCCCAACGACTGAGCTCAGACTAACTGGCCTATAGTTTCCTTTAGAAACATAGCATACAAAATACAGGTTTGCTGTAGCACAATACAGGCCTTCACCCACAAAGCTGTGCCAAACATGTACTTACCTTAGAATACACAAAGTACAGTGCAGATGCTGTGGTCAAATCAACACATACAAACAAGCTGGATGAACTCAGCAGGTCAGGCAACATCCGTTGAAAGGAGCAGTCAATGTTTTGGGCCGAGACCGAATGCTTCCCAACCTGCTGAGTTTATCCAGCTTGTTTGTCAGTGTTGATCCTTACCTGAGAACTACATAGGCTTACCTATAGCCCTCTAATTTTTCTAAGCTCCATGTATCCATCCAGGAATCTCTTAAAAGACCCTATCATTTCTACCTCCACCACCGCCGCCGGCAGCCCATTCTATGCACTCAACACTCTCTGCATAAAAAAAAAACTTACCCCTGACATCTCCTTTCCAAGCACCTTAAAAATTGCCCTCCTGTGCTACCCATTTCAGGCCTGAGAAAAGGCATCTAATTATCCACAATATCAATGCCTCTCATTATCTTGTACACCTCTATGAGGTCACCTCTCATCCTCCATTGCTCCAAGGAGAAAAGGGCAAGTTCACTCAAACTATTCTCATAAGGCATGCTCCCCAATCCAGGCAACATCCTTGTAAGACTCCTCTGTACCCTTTCTATGGTTTCCACGTCCTTCCTGCAGTGAGGCAAGCAGAATTGAGCACAGTACTCCAAGTGGGGTCTGACCAGGGCCCTATATAGCTGTAACATTACTTCTCGGCTCTTAAACTCAATCCCACAATTGATGAAGAAGAATGCACCGTATGCCTTCTTAACCACAGAGTCAACCTGCATAGGTTTGAGTGTCCTATGGACTCAGGGCCCAAGATCCTTCTGATCCTCCACACTGCCAAGAGCCTTGCCATTAATGCTATGTGCTGCCATCATATTTGACTTACTAAAACAAATCACCTCACACTTGCATACCAAGCCTTCTTACTTTTTCAATAAGCCTTGCATAGGTACCTTATCAAATGCCTTGCAAAAATCCATATACACTACATCTAAGGCTCTACTTTCATCAATATGTTTAGTTACATCCTCAAAAAATTTAATCAGGCTCATAAGGCATGACATGCCTTGAACAAAGCCAAGCTGACTATGCCGAATCATATTATGCCTCCTCAAATGTTCATAAATGCTGCCTCTCAGGATCTTCTCCATCAAATTACCAACCACTGAAGTACGACTCATTGGTCTATAATTCCTGGGCTATCCCTGCTCCCTTTCTTGAATATGAGAACAACATCCACAATCCTCCAGAACCTCCCCTGTCCTCATTGATGATGTAAAAATCATCGCCAGAGGCTGAGCAATTTCCTCCCTTGCTTCCCACAGTAGCCTGGGGTATATCCCATCAGCCTCAGTAACATCCAACTTGATGCTTTCCAAAAGCTCCAGCACATCCTCTTCCTTAATATCTACATGCTCAAGATTTTCAGTCCAGTGCAAGTCATCCCTACATTCACCAAGATCCTTTTCTGTAGTGAATACTGAAGATAAGTATTTATTAAGTACCTCTGCTATCTCTTCCGGTTCCAACACTCTTTTCCACTGTCACACTTGATTGGTCCTATTCTCTCATATCTTCTCCTCTTGCTCTTCACGTACCTTTAGAATGCCTTAATCCCATCTGCCAAGGACTTCTCATGGCCCCTTCTGACTCTTCTAATTTCTTCTGCCCTTCTCCCTTCTTGAAGAGTGACACTTGCAAATTTTCAGTTTTCGAGAACCATTCCATAATTGAGTGATTCTTGAAAGATCATTACTAGTGCCTCCACAATTTCTTCAGCAACTTCTTTCAGAACATTGAGGTGTAAACCATCTGGTCTATTTACCTTTAGACCTTTCAGTTTCCCAAGAACCTTCTCTCTAATGATGGCAACTTCATACACTTCATGACCACTGGAAATTCTTCCATACTGCTAGTGTCTTCCACAGTGAAGATTGTTGCAAAATATTTCTTCATTTTGTCCTCTATTTCCTTATTCACGATTGCCTTAAGCTTCCTAATCAATTCCAGTTTGTTGCATAACATGCAATCCAGAATAGCTGATCCCTAGTGTGCTCCTGCATGAACTGCTCTAAAAGGCCATCTTTTAGGCACTCTAGAATACCCCCTCCTGGAATCTAGCACCAACCTGATTTGTCCAATCTACCTGCATATTGAAATCTTCCTTGACTATTGGAACATTGTCCTTTTGGCATGCATTTTCTATCTCCCATTGTCATTTGCAAAGGGCCTCCTTCTCCTCCTTATACAACTCCTATCAGGCTCATTTTACTCTTCCAGTTCCTTAGCCCTAACCATAATGATTCAATGCCTTTTTGACGCTATGTCATCTCTTTCTAATGATTTGATTTCATTTTATACTGAAAGGGCAGCACCACCCACTCTGCCTTCCTGCCTGTCCTTTTGGTATAATGTCTATCGTTGGACATGAAGCTCCCAGCTATAATTTTCATTCAGAAATGATTCAGTGACACCTACATCATATCTGCCTATCTGCAATTTTGCTAAAATTTCATCTACCTTATTCTGTATACTGTGCGCATTCAGTCCTGTGTTCACTCTTTTCAATTTTGTCTGCCTTTTATGTTGCAAATTTGCCCCATCAGCAGACTCTTCTCACTATACATTGCCTCTGTTTGTAAATCAGCTACCTCATCTTCAGTACTATTAACCACCTTCCCTATGATACCTCTTGCAGTGATATATATGCAGCTCAGCACACTAGTTGCCCCATGCTTAATCTTTTAATTTCTAACTTACGTCAAATCTCCATAACTTCTCCACTTACAACCGTGTAGTATGATCAAGCCTTCCTGCTAGGATATACATTCCCCTCTAGTTCAGTACAAACTGGGCCATTTGTACCAGTCCCACCTTCCATGGAAAATAATCTAATGATCATAAATGTTATGCCCTCCCTCCTACACCAATTCCTTAGCCACATATTAAACCAGCTAATCTTCCTACTTCTGGCCTCACTAGCATGTTCCATGGGTAACAATCTGGAGATTACGACTCCGGAGGTCCTGCCATTTAACATGGCACCTAACTCCCTGAACTACCGATACAGAACCTTGTCACTCATCCTGCCCATGTCATTGGTACTTACGTGCAGCACGACTTCTGTGTGGGAGCCAGGATGGGAGGAGGTTACACAGGACCAGAATCAGGTTTATTATCACCGAGATGTGACATGAAATTTGTTAACTTAGCAGCAGCAGTTCAGTGCAATACATAATCTAGCAGAGAGAAAAAAATAATAAATAAAATAATACATAAAAATAAATAAACAAGTAATCCTATTGTGTATATTGAATAGATTTAAAAAAACATGCAGAAGCACATATACAGTATATCTAATAAAAAGTGAGGTAGTGCCCAAAGCTTCAATTTAATTTAGGAATCGGATGGCAGAGGGGAAGAAGCTGTTCCTGAATCACTGGGTGTGTGTCTTCAGGCTTCTGTCCTCCTACCTGAGAAAAGGGCATACCCTGGGCACTGGAAGTCCTTAATGATGGATGCTGCCTTTCTGAGACACCACTCCCTAAAGATGTTCTGGGTACTTTGTAGACTGGTACCCAAGATGGAGTTGACTAGATTTACAACCTTGTTTTGGTCCTGTGTAGTAGCCCCTCCATACCAGACAGTGATGCAGCCTGTCAGAATGCTCTCCACGGTACAAATGTATACGTTTTTGAGTGTATTTGTTGACATCCCAAATCTCTTCAAACACCTAATAAAGTATAGCCACTATTTTGCCTTCTTTATGACTACATTGATATGTTGGGACCAAGTTAGACACCTTGATACCCAGGAGCTTGAAGCTGCTCACTCTCTCCACTTGTGATCTCTCTGAGGATTGGTACATTTTCCTTTGTCTTACCCTTCCTGAAGTCCACAATCAGTTCTTTTGTCTTACTAATATTGAGTGCCAGGTTGTTTCTGCGGCACCATACCACTAGTTGGCATATCTCACCCCTGTACACCCTCTCATCTGAGATTTTATCAGCAATAGTCGTATTGTCAGCAAATTTATAGATTTCAAGGAGGAATGTAATCCCAACAGTGAGAATGGGAAACCTGAGGCAGGGAGGCGGTGCAGTAAAGCACAGACAGCCACTCACTGTTCCTGGTCAGCAGTCAGGATGAGAAGAGGCAGATGCCTACAGTGGAGAAAAAGTCAACTCCCCCAGTCCATCCCCACATCTACATAGCAAAGGGAAAGAGCAAGGAGCAGCTCAGCGGATCCATTTGCCACCTTCTCCATCCCTCTCCATCAACCTGCAAACCATAGAAGCTAGTACATCACCACTCACTTTGCAAAACAACATGAGATATGGACTGACCCCACCTCAGTCCCTGCCACACTGCCAGGAGTGAAGACTCACCTCCAGCCCCAGGTCCCGGTAACTCCTGCAACCTCTGCCCAATGGCTAAGCATCATTCAAGCACACCAAGCACTCTTCTGGAAAGTATTCCACCACAGTCCCATTCACATTTGTATCAGTACAACCCCATATAGTACTAACATCATTAACATTTCCATACCTTATTAACCTATCTCTTCCACTTCCACCCACACCCTCCAAACCATCAGGTGTTAAATTTCCACAATGGTCATGAGGTATTTTTTTCCAATTTTCAACCACAGTTGACTCATAAACAGCGCCAATTTCCAAAATTCCGTGGTATCCTAGTTTTGACAAAGGTAGCCACTGCTCTTCCGTTACCAATTTTCCAATCATGTCTTCCATCAATGTAACCTTCTGCATGTGATAAGGATTTTTTTTCTGTCTTTCATTACCAAACAGCTTCGACCTTTGTAGCGAGTTTAGATTTTTTTATAATAAAATTATTACAATTCAAATTACAATTTAATTAATGTACATGTTTGATTATGCATATAGGGTACTGTGATTGCAAGTGTGATTTAAATATAATGTATTTGGTACATTCTTTTTTTTGATTCATAATATATATCTTCGTGTACTCTGTATTCTTCTATGTAAAAATTAATACAAATATCAAAGAAAAGCTTGTATTGTAAAACATGGTCAAGACCACGACCAGGTTTCCTGTACACATATAACATCAAGATTATTTGGTAAATACACACTGGGCCATTGCGACACCACCATCAAGAATGCCTACCGTGCTATTCCATACCCTCACTTCGGGATGTCTGATCACCTAGCTGTACTTCTACTCCCTGATTATAGGCAGATACTGAAGACTGCAGCACCAGCAGTGAAGACCAGAAAGGATTAGACAAGGAAAGCACAGAAGCACCTATGGGACTGCTTTGAATCAGTGAACTGGACAGTATTCAGGGATTCATCTTTGAATCAGGATGAATATGCTGCGGTTGTTACTGACTTCATTAAAACCTGGGTGTGCCTACAAAGACTTACTGTACATTCCAAAACCAAAAGCTGTGGATGAACCAAGAGGTGCATCATCTACTGAAAGCTTGGTCTGTGACATTCAGATCTGGTAACACAGGCCCTGTACCAGAAAAACAGGTATGATTTGTAGAGGGCTATTTCAAAAGTGAAGAGGCAATTTCTAATGATGTTGGAGGCGATATCAGATGCACTGTAACTCTGGCAGGGTCTGCAAGACATTACTTCCTCCAAAGTGAAACCCAACAGTTTGAATGGCAGTGATGCTTCACTACCAGATGAACTCAATGCCTTCCATGCACGCTTTGAAGGGCAGAACACGCCTACAGCTGTGATGATCTCTGCTGCACCTGATGACCCCGTTATCTCCATCCCAGAGGCCGATGTTAGACTGTCTTTAAAGAGAATGAACCCTCACAAGACAGAAGGTCATAGTCGAGTAACTGGTAAGATTCTGAAGACCTGTGTCATCCAACTAGCAGAAGTATTCAAGGCCATTTTCAACCTCTCATTACTATGGAAGAAGTTCCCATTTGCTTCAAAAAGGCATCAATTATACCAGTGCCAAAGAAGAATAATGTGGGCTGCCTTAATGACTATCAGCAGTGATGAAATGCATTAGAGAGGTTGGTTATGACTAGACTGAACTCCGGCCGCAGCAAGGACCTGGACTGATTGCAATTTGACTATCGCACAGTAGGTCAATGGCAGATGCAATCTCAATGGCTCTCCACCTGGCCTTAGACCACCTAGATAACAGAAACACCTACATCAGTATGCTGTTCATCGACTATAGTAGCTCAGCATTTAATAACATAATTCCCACAATCCTGATTGAGAAGTTGCAGAACATGAGCCTCTGTACCTGCCTCTGGAATTGGATCCTCAACTTTCTATGCAGCTTGGTGATAACATATCCTCCTCGATGGCACACCACAGGGGTATGTGCTTAGCCCACTGCTCTACTTTCTGTATACACGACTGTGTGGCTAGGTATAGCTCAAATACCATCAACAAACTGCTGACGATACAACCATTGTTGGTAGAACCTCAGATGGTCATGAGAAGGTGTATAGGAGTGAGATATGACAACTAGTGGAATGGTGCTGCAGCAAAAATCTGGCACTCAATGTCAGTAAGATGAAAGCTCATTGTGGACTTCAGGAATTTAAGACGATGGAGCACATACCAGTCCTCAAAGAGGGATCAGAAGTGGAAAGAGTGAGCAGCTTCAAATTCCTCGCTGTCAAGATCTCTGAGGATTTAACCTGGTCTCAACATGTCGATGTAGTCATAAAGAAGGCAAGACAGCAACTATACTTTATTAGAAGTTTAAAGAGATTTAGCATGTCAACAAATACACTCAAAAATTTATACTGTTGTACCTAATGCAATCATTCATATCACCTAAATTAACACTATCCAGCAACTTTTTTTTCCATCAAATTTAATCAAAAAGTGGGGGTAGTGTCATGACTAGCACAATGCTTTACAGTAAAGGTGACTAGGGTGCAATTCTCAACGCTGTCTGTAAGGAATTTATGCGTTCTCTTCCACCCCCCGCCCCCCCCATGACTGTGTGGGTTTCCTCCAGGTGCTCCAGTTTTTACCCACAGTCCAAAGACATACTGCATGGTAGGTTAATTGGTCAATATTACTTGTCCCGTGATTAGATAGGAATCACATCACATTTTACCCTTACAAACAGCTGCCAAACTTCTGGCGATGAAAACACCTCATAACTGATATAATTGAAACATATAACCCATATTACCTTAATTAATATTATCAGACAACTTTGTTCCATCAAATTTAATCAACACCGTTGAGCGGTCTATTCTAACTCTACCTTGAAACACATTTGGCATCCACAACTTTTCCCCAAAATAAATTATTTTTATCTAGAGACATTTCTGTGATTACTTCCCACTGTCATTCCATAAACTTACTTGGTGTTACTTTGTTTCTTACCACAGCTTTTAACTGCAAAGCTTTCGCACATTGGTTCCAAACGTTTAACTGTCATTCATACTTTGGGGCGCTCTTCTGTTTTTGTTGATGTTTGCAAAGAAAAAGAATTTCAGGATGTATATTGTATGAATTTCTCTGACATTAAATGTACCTATTGAAACCTATCTTTAAAGAACACTAATACCGCCTCGTCCCTTAAAGGTTTTGCACCCACAATATCTCTTTCAGTTTCTCTCTAGATACCCTCTCCCGAATCTGCTTCTAGATTCTCTTCCTTCCCACCTTTTTATTCTGGCATATTCCCTATTCCTTTCCAGTCCTGATGAAGGGCGCGAAATGTCGACTGTTTATTCCTTTCTATAGATGCTACCTGACCTGCCGAGTTCCTCCAGCATTTTGTGTGTGTTGCTTTGACTTCCAGCATTTGTAGAACTTCTTGTGTGTTTTTAAACTCTTCCTTCCTACTTCATTTAAATCCTGTTTTCTACCCTCCTCTTCCTTTTTTTAACGATTATCGTTAATTGTCACATGTGCTTTGAAACAGCTGGCAAAATGTCTCGTTTCCTTTTTTATTTAAATCCTGTCTACTTACCTACGTGACCGAACGTTAAACCACGACAATCCTCAATCTGTCGCTGATTTTCCCGTTTCCTAGAAACATGCCACTCGCATTGCTCCATACAACTCATAATATAGTCCGATCCTCAACAGCTCTGCTTCCGGTACCGGGACTTGCCCCCTCACTGGCCGGTTGCTGGGGGATGGCGGCAGGACTCCGATCGCTTTGTGATGTCGGCTCACAAATTGTTCGGCAAACGCAGTGCCTCGCGTGATTGGAGCCAAAAGAGGGGCGGAGCAAGCTGCCAATCAGAGGAGCCGTTGAGACCTATCGTAAATCACTTAATGAAGCTTTCTAACAAAATAGGTTCTTCATAGGGAGATATTTCCATGCAAAAGCGGTATCTGGGGAAGGAAATCGAAACTAAGCAAAACTGTACTGGTAGTGAAGGGGTTAATGGTGAGGTGGATGTAATGGTAGTGGAGAGGTAAATGGGTGGCTGTGTTGATCACCCTGGAAGCTTAAGAGAAGCAACTATTACTGAGTTTAGTGCTGATGCTGTGTTGCCTCTTCTCTGATTGGAGTCGGACAAACAGTCCATACGCAGATTAAGGATCCTTCATGATATTGCTGGCTTTCTTTTGGTATCTTTCTGCTATATGCCTTTGATAGCTGTTGACCCCAGGGGATCACGGGTTTGCACCTCTGGTGGACTGTGTTCTCTCCAGGGCAGAAGCCTGTGTGTGATGATTTGAAGGGCTGGCTGTTGCCCAGGCAGCAAGTTCCCTCTCTCCGCGTCACTGATGCAGTCCAAAGGAAGGGCAAGCGACGATGCAGCTTGGCAACAGTGTCATCACAAACGTTATCAAAGTGAAGTTGTAGACAACATCAAACTGGCTTAGGGACCACACCTCTGGTTTTCTTCCTCAGGGTTTACTCCTGGAGCCTTTCCCACTGGTGTTTATGACGGCAAGGCAGCAGAGGTTTAACATCAGAGTTTTCCTAGACTGCTGTCCAAGACAATGAGCTCCACCTGCCCGAAGCAACTGGTTTTGAGGCACCAGTGGTCCACCTTTGCCCCTCCTCGTCAGCAGAAACAGTTGTGCGTGCCTCGTAGCTAAGCCACATGTGACGGCCAAGAGTTGGACTTTGTTGTCAGAGGCTATAAGAGTCACACACCATTTGGAGCACTTTGTAGGTAGTGGGGGCTTATCCCCACTACCATCCCAGCTATGTCAACCTTAGGAACCTGTCTTTGATGGTGGGTAGGCTATAGATGGTAACTACAGCCACAAAATTAAATGGCACTTACTTCTAGGGAGGGCAGGAATGGAGCTGGAATGTGGAGGTGGGAGTGGGGACTACTGCACAGAATTGAAATAAGCTGCAGAACATTGAGATAAAATTAACAGTTTTATCATCAGTACTACCCTCTGTAGTATCCAAGACATCTTCAAGGAGTGGTGCCTCATAAAGGCATCATCCATCATTAGGACACTCCACCCCGGACATGTCCTTTTCTTACTATTATCATCACGAAGGAGGTACTGGAGCCTGAAAACACACATTCAGCAATTCAAGAACAGCTTCTTCCACTCTGCAATGTGATTTCTAAATGGACATTGTACCTGTGAACAGTATCTCACTACTTTTTTTGTTTCTGTTTTTGCACTACTTATTTTAATTTCTTCTTTTCAAAATATATCTATCATGTATTGCATTGTACTTCTGCTGCAAGTGATGCTATTGATAATAATTCAGATTCTATAAAAAAAACACTGACACTATTCCAAACATCGTGAGCTGCCAGAGCACAGCACCGGTCATAGACTATTACAACATGCAGCTTTCTAATAAAAGTACATAAATTTAACAAAATATAACACTGATAGCTGATAAACATCATTGGCATCATACTATAAAGGTACAGATGTTTACTACAACCAGTTGTAGAAACACATGAAATTCAAATGAGCTGCAACTGTCAGATATCTAAAACAAAAACGGGAACAGGTTGATTGCGAGAGGCTGTTTCCAAGTGAAGCGATGACTGTCAAGTGGAGGATTTTTTCCACCTAGGTGTTCAGGCTCAGCATTTTCCTGTTAGAGTGAAAGACAAAGTGCCAATGTTTAGAAGCACTCAGTAATGGGGGATACATGTGCAGTGCTTAGAGAAATGGAGGAGGCAGATGTCAGTTATCTGCAACTGGTATCAAGTGAAATCCATGAACAGGGTAAGATGTGTAAGAATACAACTCAGAGGGAGATCATGTATATTGTGAGTCTTGTGTATAAACTGTATATACTGACAGCAAAAGTGTATGTAGAGAAAGAATAGGTCCCCTTAAGGATCAAGGTAGTTGTCCATGTGTGGACTCACAGGATATGGACAAGGTCTTATATGAATATTTCTGAACTGTATTTACTGTGAGCAAAGTCATGGAAATGAAGGAATTAAGGGAAATGAATAAAAAGTTGTGGGACATACCTGCATTACAAATGAAAAGCCGCTTGCAGTGTTCAGGTATATTAATACGCATGAACCACCACAGCCTAATCAGATGTATCCTCGGAAATTATGGGAGACTTAGGAAGAATTGAAGAGATCCAGGTAGAAATATCTGCACCATCATTAGACTTCGGAGAGGGTGCAGAAGGGGTTTCCCAGGATGTTGCCTGGATTAGAGGGTACGCACAAAAAGCTTATCGCGGCAGTCGAGACACTGGATTGACAAATCTGAATGAGAATGGGAAGTGAATTAAAATGGGTAGCCACTGGGAGATCCCACTTCCTCTAGCAGACACGCAGGAGCTCGACGAAGCAATCTCCTAATCTACAACAGATCTCACTGACATACAGGAGCCCACACTGGGTCCCTTGTCCATTCATCTCTCTGCCTTGCAAGCTAACCAAGTGCTGCACCTTCCCCTACACCTCCACCCTCATCGCCATTCAGGGCCCCAAACAGTCCTTCCAGGGGAGGCAAAACTTCACCTGTGAATCTGTTGGGGTCATATCCTGTGTCCGGTGCTCCCAATTCTGCAAAAACGCTGGAGGATCTCAGCAGGTCAGGCAGCATCTATGGAAAGGAATAAACAGAAAATATTTTGGGCCGAGAATACGTAGACTGTTCATTCCCTAGGTGTGGGCTGACCTGTTGAATTCCACCAGCACTTTGTCTGTGTTGCTCTATAGTTCCAGCACGTCCAGAATCTCTTGTCATTTAAATCTGCATTTGAAAATGGATCGGACTTTAACGTTTGACACATGGAATGCCTGTTTGAGTTATAGAGTCAAAGAAAAATAGAGTACAGGAACAGACTCATCTAGTCCATGAGAAACCATTTAAAATGCCTAGTCCCATTGACTTGCACCTGTACTAAAGCCTTTCAAATCCCTACCATCCATGTACCTATCCAAACTTTTCTCAAACGTTCTAACTGAGCTCACATCCACACCTCTACTGCAGCTTGTTCTACTTTCTCACCACCCTGTGAGTGAAGAGGTTCTTCTTCGGACATTTAATGGGGGTTGGCAGTCTAACTTAAAGGAGCATTACCACTACTGACTGGACTGGAGTGTGGTTTAGGGAATTGTGAAATAATACCCCTACTAGTTCTTTATCAGATGAAAACTATATTACCCCCAAAGCCCCAAATACATTGCAAATAAAGAAAGAAATTTAATGAATTCAAGTCACTTCCACGACTTAGTAAAATTTTAAATGAAAACTATTAGACTCCGAAGAATAATGGTTGAGTGAAATATGCATTTGATTTCTTTCAGCTATTTTAAAGAATCTGTTCAACTATTCCATGACAAAACCATCCGCCCAGAGCAAAGTTTTCAAACAAGATAGAAATAATTAAGAATAGTATGCCCAATTCTAAATCGAGTCTTCTTGTTGTACCCTCTTCTCCCATCAACCAACTCAACAGTTTTATGCATTCTGTAAAAGTGTCTCTCCTTATGCCCATTATCCCACACGTCTTGTCATAGGCTCCTCAGGTTCCCGTTAACTACTTCATCTTTCACTCTGAACCCATGACATTCCACCAGTGGAAAAGCCCGCTGTCATTTACCCTATCTATACCTCTCATCATTGTTTATGTCTCTAACAAACGTCGCTTCAATCTTCTACGTTCCCAGGAATCAAGTCCTGACCTCATCAATATTTCTATGTAACTTAGATCTGATGCATAGGCGAAGGTGTCACAGAGCGGTCCCAATATCGCGCATGCGCTCAGAGGATAAATGTCTCGGGAGGATCGGCAGCAGGTAGGAATGTGTCTCTGGAGTTAATCAGTACTGGTGTCAGTCCGGACACCGTGGCACCTCGAGAAGGTCTCGGTTGTTTCCATCTTTCTCAGTCCCACGATCCGGACCCAAGCCCTTGGAAGCTTTCTGTTGAGGGGCGGAAATACTGGCGCTATTTTTGCAGCGCATGCCGCTGGGACTGTGATCGGTCTCTCGTTCGTCGGGATGGCTGGGTACAGAAGCGGCCATGGGGGAATCTTTCGCTGTCTTTGCTACCAGTCCGGTGGGAATGTTTGGAGGCACAGACGAAGTGAATGAGCACAGATAAATCTCCCAAACAATGCCGTGCTCTACCCATCTAAAGCCAAGGTTGAGGAACTCTGGACGAAAATATAGTGGGTTAATCTCGGATGAAGAGTATATTCCTGTCAATGAAAATGTCTCTTAGGATTGCGAGGAAAAAAAGAACAACATCCTTCCATCGGATTTAATTCTTAAGAAAATCACATTTGTTCGAGTTCCTCTTTTACTAGACTGTTCTATTGTGAGAACCTGTTTTCTCCCATTCTCTCTAGGTATATAATGATATCAAACGCCTTTGTCCTGGGTAATAAGAGACATGTTACTTCCACATCACAAAAGTGCCGCACTCCAATGAGAATTCATACTGCCCTCTCCTGCTTATTCATTGGTGTTACCATTGTTCAGATGATCACCAAAAATCACCGGGGGTGGGGGGAGGGTTGGGTGAGGCAGGGGGGGGAGGGGTGGGGGAAATGGGAGTAGTGGGGAGGGGGTTGAGTGGTGTCAGTAATTAGAAAGTCTCCAAGATCACTTGCTGTAATGGGTGAGCTGAGAGCTCAACCTAGAGACTAAAATTATCTCATTTAAAATATCATACTTCACACATTGATGTCTCTTTTTAGATTGGTAGCGACTGGGGACTTGCAAACACAACAACACGTCTGTTTTGCTGTTTCTGTCCAGATAATTATGAAGTGACCAGATATTTCCTTTGGATTATTTGTTATTGATCCTTGGAGATGACAAGTTATTTCATCCCAGTTGGGAATGTTCTTTGTATCTGAAATGAAGTTTTCTGTTGTAATTCAGTGAAATCGTCTGGAGCCAGGGAGCTGAGATCACATCAGCATTTGTTCACCAGAGATCCATCCTTCAAGTGCATTGACTCTGTGAGGGATTCACTTCGTCTGACATCCGACTTGATGCCAGAGAATTAATACAGAACTGTGCGAAAGGACTTACATGCTCCTGCCATCTGCAGAGACCCCAGCGAGTTCACACTGGGAAGAACCCTTTCACCATTCCAGATTGTGAGAAGGGATTTACTCGGTCATCTCAACTGAAGGTACATCAACGAATTCACACTGGGAAGAAGCCGTTTACCTGCTCAGACTATGAGAAGGCATTCAACTATTCATCTGACTTACTGGCACACCAGCATGTTCACACTGGGGAGAGACCATTCTCCTGCTCAGAATGTGGGAAAGGGTTCACTCAGTTAATCAACCCACACAGACACCAACAAGTTCACACTGGGGAGAGGCCATTTGCCTGCTCAGACTGTGGGAAGAGATTCACTCAGTCATCTCAACTATGGGCACATGAGTTAGTTCACACTAGAGAGAAGCCTTTCATCTGCTCCAATTGTGGGAAGGGATTCACACAATTATCCACCATTACACATTATCCAGACACCAGCGAGTTCACACTGGGGAGAGACCATTCACCTGTTCTATGTGTGGGAAGGGATTCACTCAGTCATCCAGTCTACATACGTACCAGTCAGTTCACTCTGGGCAGAGGCCTTTCACCTGTTGAGACTGTGCAAAGGGATTCACCCTGTCATTTGAACTGGAGATACACCAGTGAGTTTACACTAGGAACAAACCATTCACCTCCTTTTAATGTGGGAATACTCTCACTGATCCCACTTTGTGACACACTGCTGAGTTCACACTAAGGAAAACTTTAAGTAGGTGGCAAGCTTGATAGTGAACCATCGCAGTTGCTGCACTCTGGCATGGGAGGAAATTCTTCCGTCAATGTTTAATGGGACTGGATTTTCTTATTCTGGATCTGTGCCTAATATATCAGTGATATTTTAAACCCTCTCTAATGCATTTAGTGAATCTACAACACACCCAGTATACAGGAGAGAATCATCTCAGCCCAGCTGGTCCCTGTCAGTGTTTCCGTTTCCCAACAGTCCTTTTTAAAACCATCCCTGCTGTTCACCTCTCGCTCTCCCTGTGGTGATGGGTTCCTGATAAATGTTTCCCTTGTATTTCCTGCATGACTTTCTAAAGACTGAAGAAGACTACAAGCAGACTGCAGTTATGTCTGACATGTTCTTTGTCCCGCAAATTTCTTGACTGAGGAAAACCTATTGGTAGCTAATGTCCTCATTCCCAGCTCTTTTCAATGTTATGAGACAGTTTCACTGCTTCTAAAGTACTGAGTCTCACGAATACAGAGATCTTTGGATCAAAGTTCCTAGCTCCTTGAAAGTGGCTATACAAAATGGTATGTAAGAAGGCTTATAGAATATTTGCTTTTATTATAGAAGGCATTGCATTCAAAAGTCAGGAGGTTACATTGCAACATTATAAAACCATAGTTAGGCTGCACCTGGAGTGATTCATACAGTTCTGCTCGTCCTTCTACAGGGAGGACGTTGAGGCTTTGGAGAGGGTACAGAACAGGTTTATCAGGACACTGCCTGGTTTAGAGGGCATGCCTATCATAAGAGACCAAATAAACAGTTTACTTTCTCTGGATCGCCATAGGCTGAAGGAAGGTCTGATAGAGTTTTACAAGTTTACGAGAGGCATAGATGGAATGGACAGAGAGTATCTGTTTCCCAGCATTGAAGCATTGAAGCTGAGAGGGGGGAAGTTTTTTACTGAAAAATTGTCGATGTCTGGGATGCAATCCTTGGTATGGTGGTAGAGGCAAATACATTTGGGGACGTTAAGAGATGCTTGGATAGGCACATGGACATAAGGAAGATGGAGGGAGATGGATGTGTTGTATGTAGGAGGGATTAGTGTTTGGGTGTTTTTGATTTGCTTTTTAGCTGGTTCAAAACAATATTGTGGGTCAAATAGCCTGTTCCAGTGCTGCACTGTTTTATGTTCTATGTTGATGTTCCAGGGTTAAGTAGTGAGTCAATAAAATACCATTAGTGTAGATCTATTGTGCCACAGGCAAAATGGAACAAATCCAAGTCGCTTATCAAGCAAGAGTTGGTGTGCTTCATTATCAACCTCTCAAAGCACTTCATCATAGTGGATGTAAATGCTACTGGATGAAAAGCAATGAGACATATTACGACATTCTTCTTGGGCATCAGTATAATTGAAGCCTGGTTGTGGCAGGTGGGCACCTCAGACTGCTGAAGTGAGAGGTTAAAACTATTGGTAAGTTCTCCTGTACAGGGCCAGGACCAATAAACTCTCCTCAAACATTAACATTTTCATTCCCATAATAAATTTAGTGAAGCTCCTCTGGACACTCTCCAATGCCAGCACATCTTTTCCTAGATAACGGGTTCAAAACTGCTCACGGTACTCCAAGCTGAATGACAAATGCTTTATTATGCCTCAATATTATTTCCTTGCATTTATATTTTAAGCATCTTGAAATAGATACAAAGTTTTAATTTCCCTTCCGTACCACTGACATACCTTTCAAGTTAGCCTTCTGGAAACTTGCACAAGTCCAGTTGCCCTACTGATAACTGAATTTTCTCCATTGATCTGCTGCCCTTGGCCATGAAATAAGCAACTTACTGTACAGGTGCTCAAAAATGTTGCTAAGCATGGATATCTTCTTGAGATCCAAGATCATAGCTCCTTGAAAGTGGCTCCATCATCAGGGACCCTCACCACCCAGGACATGCTGTCTTCTCACTGTGCTATCAGAACAATGGTAAATGAGCCTCAGGACTCACACCATTGGTTTCTAAAATGCTTATTGTTCCTCAAACATCAGGCTCTTGAACCAAAGGGGATAAATTCACATCCTAATTGAAACGTTAACACAGCATGATCTCACTTTCAGTGACCCTTCAACTCATATTCTCAATGCGTATTGCTTAATAATTAATATTCTCTTTCCTTTTTATTGGCACAAGTTGCGTCATTTGCACACTGGTGGAATACCCACATTGAATACGGTCAACCATTTATTCTATGAAACCTAGTATTGTGTTACCCATGTATGGGGTATGCCCGCAAGAAATTGATTCATGCTTGTTGATGGTGACATATATGTACTTTATTAATAAATTTACTTTCACTTTTTCATCTGTGAGTTTATTTCAAGTCCATTTGTATTTAACACTTTCTTTGTTTAATGTCAGCCACAACTCTCGCTCTACACTCTTATCCCTTCTGCCGCAATAAACGGCATCGAGAAATGCCACAGGTTGGCAAGGTTCCCGTCCCGCAGACGGGGAGAGGCTTCTGATTGGTGGAGCGAGTGTCGATGGTTAATTCGCTTCTCCAAGCAGCCAATGAATATGCTCGGAAACCCCATTCCTTTATTAGCATACCACCGTCAGCATTTCCTATTTAAGTGCCGCTCCGTACGCTGTTCTCTTAGTTGAGTCTGACCAAGACAGCAGAAATGCCCGATCAGAAGCCTGCTCCTAAGAAAGGCGCTAAGAAAGCTCTGCCGAAGCCATCAGGCAAGTCCGGCAAGAAGCGCAGGAGGGTGAGGAAGGAGAGTTACGGCATTTACATCTACAAAGTGATGAAGCAGGTTCATCCCGACACCGGCATCTCCTCCAAGGCCATGAGCATCATGAACTCGTTCGTGAGCGATATTTTCGAGCGCATCGCCGGCGAGGCTTCCCGCCTAGCCCATTACAACAAGCGATCGACTATCAGCTCTCGGGAGATCCAGACCGCCGTGCGCCTGCTGCTGCCCGGGGAGCTGGCCAAGCACGCCGTGTCGGAGGGAACAAAGGCCGTGACCAAGTACACCAGCTCCAAGTGAAGAGTGCCGCCAAAACAAACCGAAAACCCAAAGGCTCTTTTAAGAGCCACTCAATCTTTCATTAACAGAGCTACATTGTTTCGTCGTATTATGTCAATTAAATTTCAATGCCAGACGGTATTTTCACCAATAATTTGTCTGAGCTCCAGCCGTAGTTTGAGAAGAGCTACTCGTTCGTAACATGATGCAGTTCACACAATGTCTGACCGGGGACAGTAACTGAGAATCGAATTTTATTCAGAGTAGGAATATCGTTAAATGAAAACCCCAGACGCAGCTTCAATTTCAGCGACACTCAAAACATTAAATGATGGCGGACTTCAGTAATTGGTTAATGCGCAGAATTATTTCACAAACAGATCTTCAATAATTTGATTTTAGATTAGGTTTGAACTAAGAATTTTTGGCGGGCTGTTTTCCAGTTTCAGCTAATTTTCGGCGGGTAAGAAGTTTTTGATTTTTGATTGGTAAATAAGTTGGCTCTCTCATTGGTTTATATTCTCTCTCCAATGTATTTAAGCGTTGTTGCACCAATCCTAAAATGCTTCAGTGCATCCCCACAGGAAATACAAGAAGGCCGAGGGCCGGAAGCATTTCCTCATTCTCTGTGTTGCTGAGCTGATTTTTTTTTGAAGTGAATGGACAAAGAAAAACCGGCGGGAAAGCTCGTTCTCGGCTGCACTGCTGTTCCCATTGGGTAGTGCTTATAGGCTCTTGAGAAAGGACAACTATGCTGAGCGGGTGAGTGTCGGATCCTTGATCTTTCTGGCTGCTGCGCTCCAGTGTCGGCTGAAATTCTTGAGCTGGCTAGCTACGTGAACGCAGACCACAAAGACAAGGAGCTAAGCAAGCTGCTGGGAAGGATGGCGAATGCCCAGGGCAGAGCGTTACCCTATATCCAGGCCGTGTTGTTGCCCAAGAAAACCGGCCGAGCTAGTAAGTGTGCAGACAGAATATGAAACCCAGCTTACCTAAAAGCTCTTTTCAGAGCCATTCACAGTGTCTGTGAAGGGGCTGTTCTGCGGATACCATGACTGCTGAGGAAAGGACTCGGGCTTCCCTGTCACTGCGAACAATTTCTGAGGAAGTTCTTTTTACAGAAACACGAAAATCATATTTATCTTCTACACGTTATTTTCTTTTCTAAACAAACTGAGGTGGTTTAGTGAATCGCTTCCGGAGCTGAGGATGCTTTCTGCTGTGTGTATGGATGTTCCCCGGAGAGATGATTAGGGTCAATTTTATTTTTACTCCGGTTCCATATTAAATGACTATATTACCGAATGTCCCGAATAACTGATATAAAAAAACTCTTCAGATTTGTACTCATTTCTCCGAAAATTAATCAATGATGTTCTGGAAAAAGAACAATTGCAGAGACCGAAGTCCTGAAATTCAGGTAAAACACTGCTCGGGTAGCAACTGTGAAAGTTTTTGGTCTTTCAGCCTCTTCAGATAATATTTTCTTGTCTGTGAACATTTAGAGAACATGCTTAATTGCATATTTAACTTGCAGAAAAGCATTTATTCCCACAATCTCCCCTCATTACCTCATCTTCACTACTTACATTCCCACCTCTCTTTGTAAGAGCCTCAAGTGTTTTCTGGGCAGATGTAGTTAGGTGACCAGAACTGCACGCAGTACTCTACATTAGGCCTTACCAATGTGTTATACAACATAACATCCCAACTTCTGTGCTCAATGTTTTGATTTATGAAGGCCAATGTGTCTAGACCTCTCTCTATGGGCTCACCTGTGACACCACCTTACTGAATAACTCCCACTGCAAGCTTTAATAGCTTCCTCGTTGTCTATTACATCACCAATCTTAGTGCCAATTCACAAATTTGTTGATCCGTGGTACAGTATTATCATCCAGATCATTGACGTAGATGACAAACAGACACTGACCCAGCACTGATCCCTGCTAAAGAGGGGAGATTGAATTAAATTCGCTTTATTTTTTATGTCCTTCATATACATGAGGAGTGAAAATCTTTATCTTACATTTCCATCTAAATGTGCAATGTGGAATCACAGTAATTTATAATAAATAGAACAGTCAATTAATATAGAGTACACACAAATCAGCAGGAATTCATCAGTCTGTTGGAAGAAGTGTCCCGGAACCTGTTGGTCCTGGCTTTTATGCTGCAGATCTGCTTCCCGGATGGTAGCAGCTGGAATAGATTGTGGTTGGGATGGCTTGGGTCCCCGATGATCTTATGGGCCCTTTTTACACACCTGTCCTTGTAAATGTCCTGAGTCATGGAACGTTCACAACTGCAGATACAGTGGACTATCCGCACAACTCTGTGCAGAGACCTGCGATAAAGGGAGGTAGAGTTCCCATACCAGGCAGTGATGCAGCCGGTCAGGATGCTCTCAATTGTGCCCCTGTAGAAAGTTATTGGGATTTGTGAGCCCATACCAAACTTCCTCTCCCGTCTGAGGTGAAAAAGGTGCTGTTCCTGCCCTTTTCATCACACAGCTGGTAAGTATAGATCACGTCAGGTTCTTGGTGATGTGGATGCTGAAGAACTTGAAGCTGTTTACCCTCACAACCCCAGATACATTGATCTTAACAGGGGTTAACCCATCTCCATTCCTCCTGTAATCCACAACCAGCTCCTTTGTTTTTGTGACATGAGGGAGAGGTTGTTTTCTTCACACCAGTTTGTCAGAGAAATGACTTCTTCCCTGTAGGCCACCACTTTATCATTTGAGATTAGGCCAATCAATGTAGTGTCATCGACATATTTAATTAGAACATTAGAGCTGTGGGTGGCTACACAGTCAATGGTATACAGGGAGTAAATGAAGGGACAGTACGCAGCCCCCAATGGGCTCCTGTATTGAGAGTTAGAGTGGTGAAGGTGAGGGGGCCCACTCTTACAACCCCTGGCGATCTGACAGGCAGTCCAGGATACAGCTGCACAAGACAGGGTCAAGGCCGGGCTCTCTGAGCTTCCTGTCGAGCCTCGATGGTATTGAATGCTGAACTGTCATCCAAGAACAGCATTCTCACATAAGCATCTTTATGTTGATTTCGGTATATAATATTATCGGGGGAGAGTTAGGGTAGATTGCAGAGTTTTCTCCCCATATCAGGAGTAGATAGACCTGCAGCACATGGGAGTTAGTTCGAGGGATGGTAACTGGAACACTCTACCAGACAGAGTTATGAAAACTGAGTAACTGATGGTAAGTTAGAAATGTCTTGTCATTCACTTGAATTACCCAGGCTACAGGACAAGAATTGGTAGAATGGATAAATATCGATGTAATGGGTCAAATGGCCTGTTGCAGTAAAGGTGGGAACCAATGAATCTCTGCTACTAGAAATGTGTGGAATTGATACAAATGATAACCCCATTAACCTGTTCCACCTGGATCTGTTATATACCGATATTAATTTCATCCCATCAATTTCTCCACCATTCTTTTCTGCTAATTAAACAAAAGCTTGCTTTACCCTCACTTTCCAAATTCTGACCTGAAACCTTCACACCCTTCAGTTTTCAGTGCTGATCCTGAGGTTGCTGACAATTTTGATAAGGGACACTAAAACTTTTCTCAAATATTGCTCTCATTCAGAAAGTTGTGTTGCTTGAATATGTCTTTCTCAAGTACCTTGCCTAGTAAGGGAAGCTTTGATCTAAGCCTGTAGTTAGTAAGTAGGGATTTTACAGCACAGTTTTGAAGGCACCTGGAAAAATTGCAGTTCAAAGGAAGTGTTAATAACTTTCCTAGCAGCTATTCAGAGGGTCGGGCAACCATCTGATATCCAAAGATAGGATTTGTCGTAATAATCCCGATGGTCATTCGTTCTCCATGTAGCCAATGAGCATACGCTGATACTCAATTCGTTATTAACATACTGATGCCATCGTTCCTATTTATGTGGCTCTCTGCGGTTTATCTGTTTACTTGAGTCTGAACTCCACTGGAGAAATGCCTGAGCAGAAAGTGGCTCCAAGAAGGGCGCTAAGAAAGCGCTGCCGAAGTCTTCAAGGAAGTCCGACAAGAAGCGCAGGAGGGTGAGGAAGCAGAGTTACTGCATCTACATCTACAAAGTCATGAAGCAGGTTCATCTCGTCATCGGCATCTCCTCCAAGGCCATGAGCATCATGAACCTTTTCGAGCGCATCGCTGGCTAGGCATCCCGCCTGGGCCATTACAACAAACGATCGACCATCAGCTCCCGGGAGATCCAGACCGCCGTGCGCCTGCTGCTGCCCGGGGAGCTGGCCAAGCACGCCGTGTCGGAAGGGACAAAGGCCGTGACCAAGTACACCAGCTCCAAGTGAAGAGTGCCGCCAAAACAAACCGAAAACCTAAAGGCTCTTTTAAGAGCCACTCAATCTTTCATTAACAGAGCTGCATGGTTTCGTTGTGTTCTCTGAGTTCAATTTCAATACCAGCCGGTACTGTAACCGATAATTTGTCCAAACTGCAGGCTCAACTCCAGCCATAGTTTGAGAAGAAAAACTCGGTCGTAACATGATGCAGTTCACACAATGTCTGACCGTGGGTAGCAACTGAAAATCGAATTTTGTTCCGAGCAGAGATATCGTTAAGTGAAATCCCGAGACATTGTTGCAATATTAGCTACATTAGATGTGCCGGAATTCAGTGATGGGTTGATGGGGAGAATTATTCCACAAGCAGATCTGCAATGATCTGATTTAAAATTAGGTTTGAGCAAAGGATTTTTGGCGGGCTGTTTTCAAGCTTCAGTTTATTTTCGGCGGGTAAGAAGTTCCTTCCGCGCTTTTGATTTTGCATGATAAGTAAGTGGCACTCTCATTGGTTTATTTGTTCTCCAATGAGCTTAAACTCTGTTGCACCAATCCTGAATGACTCCCTGCATCCCCACAGGATATACCAGAATGCCGAGGGCCGTATGTATTTCCTCATTCTCTGGCTTGTTGATGTGAATGGACAAAGTAAACCCGGCAGGAAAGCTTGTCCCCGGCCCAGTTCCCATTTGGCCCTGTTAATAGGCTCTTGAGAAAGGGCAAGTGTGCTGAGTCTGAGCAAGTGAGTGCCGGAGCCTCGGTCTTTCTGGGTTTTGTGCTCGAGTTTCTTGATCTGGCTGGCAACGCGGCCTGGAACAAGAAGAAGACCCACGTCAAATGGAGGAGTGACGATCGCCTGCTGTTACCCGATATCCAGGCTGTGTTGTTGCCCAAGAAAAACGGCGGAGTCAGTAAGTGAAGACACAGAATATGAAACCACCTACCCAAAGGCTCTTTTCAGAGCCTTGCACACTGTCAGTGAAGGAGCTGCCTTGTGGATACCGTGAGTGCGGAGGAAAGGATTCGGGTTTCGCTGTCACTGCGGAAGTTCTTAAGATAGAGACTGCTGTTTGGTCACAGCGAAATAGAATGAGAATGTGCTTTTTACAGAAATACGAAAATCATACTAATTTATCTTCTACAAGTTATTTTTCTTTTAAAAAAAAACTAGTTGGGATGTGCTGAAATGGTTTTCTGAATCGTTTCCTGAGCTGAGGAAATTTTCAGCTGCGCGTGTGTGTTCCCCGGAGAGATGGTTGGGGTCAATTTTATTTTCACTCCGCTTCCTTATTGAAGGTTAGTCTGTAACATTACTACCGAGCATCCTGAATAACTGATATAAAACCTCCTCAGCCTTTCATCAAATATTTTGCTGTTGTGAACATTTAGAGAACATGCGTAATTGCATATTTAACTTGCAAAAAATGTATTTATTCCCATAATCTCCCCTCATTACCCCATTTTCACTACTTACATTCCGGCCTCTCTTAGAGCTTCAAATGTTTTCTGCGACCGATGTGAAACTGTCGGCAGGCGACTGGAACAGTACTCTAAGTTAGGCCTCATCAATGTGTAATGCAATTTCATTATAACATGTTAAATTTATGTACTCATTAATGAAGGTCAATGTGCCTAGAGCTCTCTCTGTGGGCTCGCTACCTGTGTCTCCACATTCACGCAATAATTCCCAGGTCACACTGCACGCTTCAATAGCCTTCCTCGTTTTCCACTACACTATCTATTCTGGTGTCATCCGCAAATTTGTTGATCGTTGTTACAGTATTATTATCCATACAGTTGATGTAGATGGCAAACATACACTGACCGAGCACTGAGGGGAATTGATTTAGTTGTATGAAATTATCAGGGGTTGAATAGGGTAGGTTTCAGAGAGCATTCCCCATGTCAGGAGTCGATAGACCAGCAGGACATGGGAGGTAATTCATGAGGGTGAGTAACTCGAACACTCTACCAGAGAGAATGGTCACAGCAGAGTCCCTTTGGTATTTTGGAAATGTCTTGTCAATTACTTGAATTACCCAGGTTACAGGACAAGTGCTGGTAGAAGGGATAAGTATGGATAGATTCTAGCTGATTGGTATTGATGTAATGGGTTCATTCCGAAAGTTGTTCATTCACCCCGATACCAGCATCTTCTCCAATGCCATCAGCATCATAAGCTCGTTCGTGAAAGACAATTTTGGGCACATTATGGGTGATGCTTCCCATTTAACCCATTACAACAAGGGGTCAACCATAAGGTCCCGGGAGATCAAGACCTCCGTGTGCCTGCTGCTACGGGGATGTGGTGGGGGGTGGTGGTTGGCCAACTATACCATGTCAAAAGGGACAAAAGCAGTGACCAAGTACAGCAGTTCCAAGTGAAGCAGCTGAGTACTGATAAGACAAACCCAATGGCAATTTTAAGAGCCACTTACAGTTTCCGTGGAAGAGTTGTACTCATAATTCAGTATTAGATTGCTACAAGCTTCTCTTGAAGGTTTTACACTTAGAGGTAAATATTTATGTTGAGTAATCTTTCCAATGCTTTGTACAATCTTGTTGTCGCCGTTCCTGCTCACTGATCCAACACAGACATCTTGCTGTCTTGCTTCAGTCTGTCTGTTTATGTGTGATTTTCTCACACAAAACTTTACAAATAGAGCAGATAGAGATGAAGATGTTTGCTGTTGAAGTGGTTTAAATGCTTTGAATATGATGTATTAACTCTTATGTTTCAACTTTATATAGCTCTGCTTCTGCCTCATCTGGAGTATTGCATACAGTTCTGGTTGCTTTATTATAAAAAAGAATGTTGAGACTTTGGAGAGGGTGAGAAAAGTGGTTTACTGCAAATTTCTTGACATATGGCAGTGATATTAAACCTGATTCTGATTGTGAATGTGGCCTGAATTAGAAGGCATGTGCTACAATGAGAAGTTGGACAAAATTTGGTTGTTTTCTTTGGAGTGGCAGGGGAGATCTGATAGGTTGATAACATTGCAAGAGACATACGTAGAACAAACAAATAATATCTTCTCAGGGCTGAAATGTCTAATCCAGAAGCAATCTCGTAAGGGGGTCCTTACAAAGGAGATGTGAGGGTTTTTGTTTACACAGTCTGGTGCATGCTGGGGTCATGGTAGAGGCAGATATATTAGGGCCTTTTCAGAGAGTTTACATAGGTATGTGAATGTGAGGAAACATATGGGTAATATGTAGGCACACTTTTCTTTGGTCATTTGATTACTAATTTAATTAGGTTGACAAAACTTTGTGGAACAAAGCACCTCTCCCTGTCTTGTGCTGGTCTATGTTCAACACTTCATCCTTTCTTACATAAGGAACTCATAACTGCTCACAATACCCCAAATACTGTCTGACTAGTGCCTCACAGAGCCTCAGCATGACATTCCTGGTAAAACATTTTTGTGCAGGAAGTCTCAGCCTGAAATATTGACTGTTTATTTCTTTCCAGAGATGCTGTCTAACCAGCTGAGATCTTCCAGCATTTTGTATGAGTTAATCTCGATTTCCACAATGCAGAATCTCATTATATTCTTGCTTTTATATTTGAGTCCTCTGGAAATGAATGCGAACATGGCATTTGTCTTCCTTCCCACCAATTAAAGCTGCAAGTTAAATTTTACAGGATCCAGTCTTATTGCAACTCTGAATTCAAAATTTGCTAAACATGAAAGATCCTGCAGGGCTGGAAATACAGAGCCACATTCAGTGCTGGAACTCAGCAGGTCAGATATCATCTATGGACATCAATAAACTGTCAGAGTTTCAGGCTAAGACCCTTCCTAAATGGTCCTGCCCTAATGCTGTCCTATAAACCCCTTGGAACATTGTCTATAAACGGGATATAAATGCAGTGGGATGCTCACGTCTCCTCTGGTAACATTTGGCTAGTGTGTCTACTGGGTCAACTCTGTAAACACCTATAACACTGATTGCATTTTTCAGTTCCTCACTTGTTTCCTCACCATATCATTGTATATCTGGCAAAGCTGAGTGTACATTTGTGTGTAAACACATTATAATCAATTTCCTTCCTCAGAGTCATCTAGGCCATGTATTATTCTCTGATGACTAGTTGCTTGGAAAATCTCTCAAGGGTAGTCTCCGAGCACATACCTCCCAATATCCTTAGTAATATCTCTAAGCTGTTGTACCCCAAATGGTGTGGTGTATGCTATATTCTGATTTTGATTTGCTCTCCCTGTTCCCCCCCCCCCCCCCCCCGATAGTAACTAGGGGTGCCAATCATGCAGACGGTAGGATTGGCTGCCATTGGTAGGGTGTCGATGGGAGTTCCTCGGGATTTGGTGCTTTGGAATTATCATAACCATATCCAGTAGAACCGAAGAGCAGGAGCCAAAGAATGGGAATACTGGAGGCCTCTTCTGGTTAGCTGCCAGTGGCTGGTGGTTTACTGCCAGGTTTAGTGTTGAGACCACTACTTTTCATGTTATATGTAGTTGATTTGGATAATGGAATTGATGGCTTTGTGGCCAGCTTCTGAATCAAAACCAGAGTCATGTTTAGTATCACTGACATGTGACATGAAATTTAATACCTGAGCAGCAGCAGTTCATTGCAATGAATAATCTAGATTAAAACAACTAAAAAATAATTAATAAATCAATAAATGAATGAAAGTATGCATATGTTGAATAGTTTTTAATGAAAGTGCAGAATACAGAAATATATTATATTAAAAATTGAGGTAGTATTTAGGAATCAAATGGCAGAGAAACTGTTTAAGGAGCTTTTCCTGAATCGTTGAGTGTGTGCTTTTTGGCTTCTGTACCTCCTCCCTGATGGTCACAGTGAGAAGAGGGCATGCCCTGGGTGCTGGAGATCCTTAATAATGGACGCTTTCTTTTGAAACACCACTCTATGAAAATGTCTTGCATATTTTGTAGGCTAGTAACCAAAGTGGAGCTGACTAGTTTTATAACCCTCTGCAGCTTCTTTCAGACATTGTAATGGATGAAACAAATATAGATGGACAGGCAGTCAGTTTTAAAGAAGCTGGGAGTCTGCAAAAGGTCTTAGACAGATTTGAAGAATGGACAAAGAAGTGTCAGTTGCAATAGAATGTTTTGAAGTGTTTGGTCATGTACTTTGGTAGAAGAAAAGGCATAGATTATTTTCTAAGGTGGGAGAAGATTCAAAAATCAGAAGTGCAAAGAGACTTGGGAGTACTTGTGCAGGATTCCATAAAGGACATCTTGCTGGTTGAGTCTGCAGGGAAATTCAAAGTTGGTATTCATTTTGACTGGGCGAGAACATCAAAGCAAGACATAAAGATGAGTCTTTTTTTTATAAGGCTTTGGTTAGACCATACTTCAGTATTGTGAGCAGTTTTTAGCCTATTATCTAAGATGAGTTGTGCTGGCATTCAAGAGGGGCCAGAGGAAGTTCACAGCAATGACTCCAGGAGTACTTGGTGGCACTGGGCCTCAACTCATTGGAGTTCAAAAGAAAGAGGGGTGATCTTATTGAAACTTATCAATAAGGATTTTTCCTGTAGTGGGTGAGCATAAGACCAAATGGCACAGACACAGAATAGAGATTACTATTGAGAACAGAGATGGGGAGGAATTTCTTTAGCCAGTGGGTAGTTATTCAGTGGAGCTCGTTGTTACAGACAGTTGTGGACTCTAAGTCATTGAGCATATTTAAAATGGAATATAATAGGTGCTTGACTAGTCAGAGAGTCAAAGGTTACAGGGAAAAGGCCGAAGAATGTGATTGATAGGGATAATAACTCAGATGTGATGAAATGGCAGTAAAATAGATGTACTGACTGACCATTTTCTGTTCTTATGGCCTAATTCTATTCAGGAGTATTCTGGATGAGGCCTAACTAGTCTCTTACTGGACTTTCATACTCTAATCTTCTTTGCCTTCATTCTGAATACTGATGCTTGCTCTGTTGTTTGCATGAATTGATTTGTTTTTTTTTATTATCTCTCCATAGATTGGGTGTTGATCTTTTCTTTAAATTGAATACACTTCCAGAAGAGACCTAGATTCCACTCCAGGGATGGCCTAGCTATTTTTTTATTAGCATAACACCACCCAGGTCATGCTCTCTTCTCAGTCTGCTATCAGGACAAAGGCAAAAGAGCATCAGGACTCACACCATCAGTTTCAGGAATTATTATAATGCTCACAAGAAAGCGAATTGTGCTTGGTGACATATATGTACTTTAATAATAAATTTACTTTGAATTTATCAACAGAAAGTAAGTTTTTAATTTGTATTACTACTTTACACTTTCCTCTGTTTAATATCAGCTACAATCTCAGGATTACTGGCTGTGCCATGTGACAGTGAGTATAGGAATAGAATGACGAGGAGGATAAATGCAAGGCTGAGGGATTGATGCAGAGGCTAGGTATTCAGTTTTCTGCATCATTGAGACCGCTCCTGTGTGGTGTGACGTACAAAATCACTTGAATCTGCACGAGGTTGCACTTGAATCTGAGGGAATAAATATCCTGGCGGGGAGGTTTGCAAAGGCTATTGGGAAGAGTTTAATCTAGAATTGCTGGGGGGTGGGAACCAAACTGAAGTAATGGAGTTTGGCCTACAATAGAGAAAGCTTGGGGACAGTGAAAAAGGGACGATAGGCAGATAGGATGATAGAGAAGAGACAATCTCAGACAGCTGGTTTAAGGTATGTCTATTTTAATACAAGGAGTATTATGAATAAAGTGGAGGAGCTTAGACCGTGGATCAGCATTTGGAGCTATGATGTTGGGGCCATTACAGAGACTTGGATGGTGCAGGGGCAGGAATAGCTACTTCAAGTGCCAGGCTTTAGATGTTTCAGCAAAGACAGGGAGGGAGGCAAAAGAGATGGGGGTGTGGCACTGTTGATCACAGATAGTTTCACAGCTGAAGAAAAGGAGGAAGTCATGGAGAGGTTGTCTATGGGGTCTCTGTGGGTGGAAGTTAGGAACAGGAAGGGGTCAATAATTCTACTGGGTGTTTATTTTTTATAGACCACCCAATAGTAACAGGGACATTGAGGTGCAGATGGGAGACAGATTCTGGAAAGGAGTAATAATAACAGGGTTGTTATGTGAGAGATTTTAATTTCCCAAATTTTGATTGGTCTTTCCCTAGAGTGAGGGGTTTAGATGGGGTGGAGTTTCTTAGGTGT
This sequence comes from Hypanus sabinus, assembly GCF_030144855.1. Lineage (NCBI taxonomy): Eukaryota > Metazoa > Chordata > Chondrichthyes > Myliobatiformes > Dasyatidae > Hypanus > Hypanus sabinus. The sequence continues at coordinate 17,438,745 of NC_082729.1, read as the reverse complement.
GTCCAGGAAGGTTTCTTGACACAATATGTACATGAGCCTTCAAGAGGAGAGGCTGTACTTGATCAGGTATTGGGAAATGAACCTGGTCAGGTGTCAGGTCTCTCAATGGGAGAGAATGTTGGAGATGCTGATCACAATTCTATCTCCTTTACCATAGCATTGAAGAGGCATAGGAACAGATATGTTAAGGAAAGGTTTAATTGGAGTAAGGGGAAATATGAGGCTATCAGACAGTGTCGTAGAGGCATAAGTTGGAAACATATGTCCTCAGGGATACATACGGAAGGAATATGGCAAATGTTCAGGCCATATTTGCATGGGGTTCTGCATAGATACATTCTAATGAGAGAGGGAACGGATGGTAGTGTACAGTAACCATAGTGTATAAATGTTGTTGTAAGTTTAGTTAAGAAGAAAAGACGAGCTTACGAAAGATTCAAAAAAACAAGGTTATGATAGCGATCTAGAAGATTATAAGGCTAGAACGAAGAACCTTAAGAATGAAATTAGGAGAGCCATAAGGGGCCTTAATAAGGCCTTGGTGGACAGGATAAAGGAAAACCCCAAGGCATTCTACAAGTATGTGAAGAGCAAGAAGATAAGTCATGACAGAATAGGACCAATCAAATGTGCTAGTGGAAAAGTATGTATGGAACTGGAGTTGATGGTAGAGGTACTTAATGAATACTTTGATTCACTATTCACTATGGAAAAGGATCTTGGCGATTGTAGAGTTGACTTGCAGCGGACTGTAAAGCTTGAGCATGTTGATATTAAGGAAGAGGATGTGCTGGAGTTTTTGGAAAGTATCCAGTTGGATAAGTCACCAGAACTGGATGAGATGTACCCCAGACTACTGTGGGAATTGAGGGAGTAGACTGCTGAGCCTCCAGTGATGATCTTTGATTCATCAATGAGGACAGGAGAGGTTCCGAGGATTGGAGGTTTGCAGATGTTGTTCCCTTATTCAAGAAAGATAGTAGGGATAATCCAGGAAATTAATGACCAGAGAGTCGGTGGTTGGTAAACTGATGGAGAAGATCCTGAGAACAGAAATAAGGAGGAATTTCTTGAGTCAGTGTTAGTAATTCCGTGTTATTTTTGTCACAGACAGCTGTGGAGGTCAAGTCATTGAGCATATTTAAAGCACAATATGACAGGTTTTTTATTTGTCAGGGAGTCAAAGGTTACAGAGAGAAGGCCAAGAACTGTGAAAAATGTAACTCAAATATGTTGGAATGACAGAGCAAATCAATGGACTGAATGATCTATTTCTGTTCTTATGGCCTGAATCCTCTCCAAAGTCTGGAATTATATAATCTAATCCTCTTTGGCTTCAAGGTTTATGGACTCAATTTCATTCTGAATGCCGATGCTTGCTTTATTGTTTGCACAAATTGATTTGTGTTTTTTTTTAAATCTCTCTGTAGATCTAAAATCTTCATTTTAGATTGGGCTTTGTGGTTGCCTGTAAACTGACAAATCCCAAGATTGAATAATATATACAAACTTTGATAATAAAATGTACTTTGAACTTTAAACTTTGAGAAAGCTGAACTAGATTTTTAACAGCTCTCCAGAGAAGTCTTAGCTAGACTTTTAGCTCTTCTCCACAGCAGTCCTATCTAGAGTTTTGTACGACTCCAGAAGAGGCCTAGACTTCACTCCAGAGAAGGTCCAACTAATTTTTTTAGTATAACACCACTCAGGATATGCTTTCCTCTCAGTCTGCTATTCAGACAAAGGTTCTGCCTAAGGACTCACACCATCTGTTTCAGGAATGGTGCTTATGCCCGCAAGAAAATGAATCATGCTTCTTGATGGTTACATATATATACTTTGATAATAAATTTACTTTAAACTTTTCATCTGAATGTGATTTTATTTCTTCTGCAACTGTATATTACGTTTTCCTAAGTTTAATGTCAGCCCCAAATTTCTCCCTACCCTCTTACCCCTGCTGTCGGAGAGAAGTGCATTAGATCTGTCATTGGCGGTAAGGTTCGCGGTCCAAAAACTAGGAGAGGCTTCTGGTTGGTGGAACAAGCAATCAATGATGTCTAAATATAGGATTTATAGAAATAATTTCGATGGCGATTCGCCTCTCTAGGTAGCCAATGAATATTCTCTGATACTCTATTCCTTGATTAGCATATTGACGTCAGCGTTTCCTATTTAAGGGACGCTCACGGAACTACTGCTTATTTGAGTCTAAACTTCACCGGAGAAATGGCCGATCAGAAGCCTGCTTCCAAGAAGGGCGCTAAGAAAGCGCTGCCGAAATCTTCAGCTAAGTCTGGGAAGAAGCGCAGAAGCAGGAGGAAGGAGAGTTACGCCATTTACATCTACAAAGTGATGAAGCAGGTTCACCCCGACACCGGCATCTCCTCCAAGGCCATGAGCATCATGAACTCGTTCGTGAGCGATATTTTCGAGCGCATCGCTGGCGAGGCTTCCCGCCTAGCCCATTACAACAAGCGATCGACCATCAGCTCCCGGGAGATCCAGACCGCCGTGCGCCTGTTGCTGCCCGGGGAGCTGGCCAAGCACGCCGTGTCGGAGGGAACAAAGGCCGTGACCAAGTACACCAGCTCCAAGTGAAGAGTGCCGCCAAAACAAACCACAAACCCAAAGGCTCTTTTAAGAGCCACTCACTATTTCATTAACAGAGCTGCATTTCTTTGTCATATTCTGCGAATTCAATTTTAATGCCAGAAAGTACCCTCACTAATAATTTGTCAAAACTGCAGGCTAACTTCCATCCATAGTTTGATAAAAAGCACTCGGTTGTAACATGATGTTCACACAATGACTGACCAGGGGCAGCAATTGAGAATCGAAATTTGAGTAGAGATATCGTTCAATGAAGTCCCCAGACAGCTCTGCAATATTACCTGCACTCAAACGTTAGACTTCAGTAATGGGTTAGTCGGGGGAATTATTCCAGAAGCAGAGCTGTAGATTCAGTTTGAACAAAGGATTTTTGGCGGGCAGTTTTCAAGTTTCGGTTTACTTTCGGCGGGTAAACTGTTCCTTCCGCGCTTTTGATTTTGATTGTTAAATAAATCGGCTCTCTCATTGGTTTATTTGTTCCCCATTGAGTTTAAGCGTTGTTGCACCAATCCTGAACGTCTCACTACATCCCCACAGGACAGACAAGAATGCCGGGGGCCGGACGCATTTCCTCATTCTCTGGGTGTTGCTCAGTTTATAGAAATGAATGTACAAAATAAAACCAGCAGGAAAGCTTGTCCCCGGCCCAGTTCCAATTAGGCCGTGTTAATAGGTTTTTGAGAAAGGGCAACTATGATGAGTGAGTGGGTGCCGGAGCCTCGGTCTTTCTGGCTTCTGTGCAAGAGTATCTGTCAGCTGAAATTCTTGAACTGGCTGACATCGCGGCAAGACCCAACTTAAGCACTTGGGTTTGTAAAGTATCTCACTCGGCTTCAAATTTTTGCCTGTGGTAATATATTTTGCTGGGCTTCTACTTTATGCCAACATTCATTTTCCGATTCTAATCTGTGCCATTCTGCTTTAGTATTTTGTCATAACTCTATCAAATCCTCAATTAAACAGCCAGCTGCTACTGGTTTTTGTAATTGTTTAAACTTCCCGTTCAATAGCTTCCCTTGGGGGATTTTCCATAGGGCATCACCAGCAGTTTTCCCTTCACAGCCAGTGTGACTAACGAACTCCTCATATTGTGGCCACTTCCCCCAATGCAGGAGGAATCCTCTCGAATCAAAAATTTTCCTGAATTCTTCATCCTGGGCCTCTAACTGCTAACTAGCCAGCCCCAGATCTCTGTACCTCACTCACGAGGTCTGACTCGAGTCTCCCGCAGAGCAAAGAGCTTTATCCACGAGCCCACCCGGGGATGCCAATGCTGTTACAAGAAATGCCCCTTGTAATAATGATCAGTAAGGCACAGAAAATCTTTATTTGCCAACAAGTAACTTTTATTTTTTCAACTAAAAAACATGCTGGTTGAGACTCCAATCTACCTGTGTGCTCCGTACTAGAATCCTGATACTCCATGAACAGTCAATGAAGAGAAAATGTATTAACCAGGAAAGGAGTCTACCCCGAACAGGCGTTCCTCATGGTCCCAATCTCCACATGTCCATGGGGTCCTCCTTATCCACAATGGTTGGTCTTTGGCTGCTGGAGAATTATTATACCTTTGTATTTTGATCTCCTGCATCTAATACTGTTCCTCATCAATTATACATCTCCATTCAGTTGGCACAAGGTCACCTAATCTACCTGGGTCACTGTTTACTGATCATTGTACAGAGTGACACCCAACATTGTTTCAAGACTCTGCCCATCCCAACCCTGTGTATTTATGCACAGGTCCAAACCAGTTAAATGAGGTTTAACTCATTTGTGCACAGATCCAAACCAGTTAAACCAGACAGAGTCTAATGAGACCATAGATTGCAATTCTGGCATTTTACTAGACAAGTAGCTACTCCTCTGAAAATGGTCTCGGGTTTGTTGCTCTGATTAGATTGTCCCAGAGTCAAAAATCAGATCAGAGTCCATCCCCTTATATAACAAATGGCTACTTGTTTGGGAATGGTCTCAGTTTTAGCAGATCATTACTTGAACCTGTGTCCACACTCAGTTGCTCTGATTAAGATTATCCAACTGCAAGAATCAATTCAGAGTCCATAAAAAGGGTGAAACAAAGACATCTGGATTGTCTGCTTCCCCTGTCCTTGTTTCGACTGCAGTTTCCTCTAGCCAACAACTTTGTGCACCCATGCTGAGCTGATCAATATCAGGTAGTAACAAGGGACAAGGGAATTAAAGATCAACTAAAAATTACTTTTTCACAGTTTTCACTGTAGAAGAAACTAGTAGTATAACAGAAGTTGAAGAGAGTCAGGGGACATAAGTGACAGCAGTTGCTATTGGAGGGAGAAGGTGCTTGAGCAATTGGAATGTCTTAAGGTAGATAATTCAACTGGACCAAATGAGATCTGAAAGGATTAGCCAAAGAGATTGTGGAGGCAATAATAATGATCTTTCAAGAAACACTAAATTCAAGAATATTTCCAGAGAACTGGAAAATTGAAAATGTCATTCCACTTTTAAGAAGGGAGGGAGGCAGAAGGAAGGAAATTATAGACTAATTAGTCTGACTTCAGTGGTTGGGTAGATGTTGGAGTCCATTGTTATTGATGAATTTTCAGGGTACTTGAAGGCACATGATAAAATAGGCAAAGTTAGCAGGGTTTTCAAAAGGAGAGATTTGCCTGTCAAACCTATTACAAATCTTTGAGGAAATAACATGTGAAATGGACAAAGAGAGTCAGAAAATGATTATTATCACGGGCTTGTGACGTGAAATTTGATAACTTAGCACAAGGAGTTCAATGCAGTGCATAATCTAGGAGAGAAAAATAAATGGACAAAATAAAAATTAATAATAAATAAACATGTAAATCAATTACAGTATACATAGAATAGATTTTTTAAAGTGCAAAAAACAGAAGTACTTTATATTTTTTAAAAAAGTGAGGTACTGTCCAAGGATTCAATGTTATTTAGTAATTGACTGGCAGAGGAGCTGCTTCAGGAGCTTTTCCTTAATCACTGAGTGTGTGCTTTCAGGTTTATGTACCTCCTACCTGATGGTTACAGTGAGAAGCGGGCATGCCTTGAGTGCTGGAGGTCCTTAATAAAGGATACTATCTTTTGAGACACCTCTCTCTGAAGATGTCCTGCGTCCTTTGTAGGCAGGTACCCAAGATGGAGCTGACTAGATTTATTACCCTCTGTAGCTCCTTTCGGTCCTGCTAATGGATGATGCAAAAATAGATGGAGAGGTAGGAAGTTTTGAAAAAGCTGAGAGTCTGCAAAAGAACAGACAGACTTGGAGAATGGACAAAGAAGTTACAGTTACAATATAGGCAAAACACACAAAATGCTAGTAGAATGCAGCAGGTCAGGCAGCATCTATAGGGAGAAGCACTGTCAATGTTTCGGGCCGAGGCCCTTCCTCAGGACTAACTGAGATCTCTACTATGCTGCCTGACCTGTTGCATTCCACCAGCATTTTGTGTGTGTTGCTTGAATTTCCAGCATTTGCAGATTTCCTCGTGAGATGCAATATAGTATATTAAATTGTATGTTCATATACTTTGGTAGAAGAAAAAAAGCACAGACTGTTTTCTAAAGAACAAGAAGACTTAAAAATCAGAGGTGCAAAGGGACTTGGGAGTACTGTGCAGGATTCCATAGAGCACATCTTGCTGGTTGAGTCAGAGATAAGGGAGGAAAATTCAATGTTATTCATGTTTGTCAGGACGAAAACAGAAAAGAAAGGATGTAAAGCTGAATCTTTTATAAGGCATTGGTTAGACTGCACTTGAGCAGTTTTTAGCTTATTATCTGAGAAGAGTTGTGCTGGCATTCAAGAGGGTCCAGAGGAGACTCAGAAGAATGATTCTAGGAGTGAACGTTTGAATGTATTTTGTGCATTTGATGGCTCTGGGCCTCAACTCATTGGAGTTCAGAAGAATGAGGGGGAATGTTATTGAACCCTATTAAATAATAAAAAGCCTGAATACAGTAGATGTGCTGAGGATGTTTCATGTAATGGGTGAGTCCAGGACCAAATGGCACAGCTACAGAATAGAGAAATTGCTATTGAGAACAGAGATGAGGAGGACTTTCTTGAGCCAGTCAGTAGTTATTCAGTGGAGTTCAATGTCACAGACAGTTGTGGAGCTCAATCATTGAGCATATTTAAAACGGATTATGATAGGTGCTTGACTAGTCAGGGAGTCAAAGGTTACAGGGAAAAGGCCAAAGAATGTGATTGACAGGGATAATAACTCGAATATGATGGAATGACAGAGCAAAATCAATGGACTGAATGACCTGTTCCTGTTCTTATGGCCTAAATCTATTCTGAATCCTCTCCAAAGTCTTCACTTCTTTCCTATAATGCCCCAACCAGACTTGAATGTAGTTTTCCAGAGAAGGCCGAACTGGACTTTTATACTCTAATCCTCTTCAGCTTCAAGTCTATAGTATCAATTTCATTTTGAAAACTGACACTTACTTTATTGTTTGCAAGAATTGATTTGATTTTTTAACCTTTGTTGATTGGGTGTTGATCTTTTTTATTAAATTGTGTTTTGCGGCTTCTTGTAACCAGGTGAATCCCAAGATTCAATAATTTATACATATGTTGATAATAAAATGCACTCTGAACTTTAAACTTTGAGAAGGCTGAATAAGATTTTTGAACTGCACTCCAGAGAAGGCCGAAGTAGAATTTCAGCTGAACTCCACAACAATCCTAACTAAACTATAGACTCCATTCCAGAAGAGGCCAAACTAGAGTTTTATATGACTCCAGAAGAGGCCTAGACTCCACTCCAATAACAGCCTAACTAAATTTTTTATTAGTTTAACACCACCCAGGTTATGCTGTATTCTCAGTCTGCTATCAGAACAATGGTAAAAAGATTCAGGACTCACAGTATCAGTTTCAGGAGTGGTTATTATCCTTCAACAGTCATGTTCTTGAACCAAAGAGGATAAATGTTCTTCATCATTGAAACGTTTCTACAACTTGATTTCACTTTCAGGGACCCTTCAACTTCTCTCTCTCTCTCTCTCTCTCCACAATTTGTGTCTTTTGCACATTGGTTGAATGCCAAATTGATATAGTCTCCCATTTATTCTACTTTAGAGTGCATTCTGTTTTTCATGTACTAAATATGCCCACAAGAAAATGAATCATGCTTTGGTGATATATATGTACTTTGATAATAAATTTACTTTGAGCTTTGCTATGAAGGTGAGTTTATTCCAAAAGCATTTTTATTTTACGTTTTCTTTTGTTTCATGTCAGCCACAGCCCTCTGCCTTCCTATCCTCTCTGTCGCAATAAACCGCACGGAGCAGTCAGGGGTGGGCAAGGTTCTCTTTCCTCAGACTGGGAGAGCTTCCGATTGGTGGAGCGAGCGAATGTCCTTAAACCCTCTGATATCCAATGATAGGGGTTGTCGTAATAATCCCGATGGTGATTCGTTCTCCATGTAGCCAATGAACATCGTCTGAAACTCCATTCCTTGATTAACATACTGACGTCATCGGTTCCTATTTAAGTGGCACTCTGAATCAAATCTGTTCACTCGAATCTGATTTCGACCGACGAAATGCCTGAGCAGAAGGTGGCTCCCAAGAAGGGCGCTAAGAAAGCGCTGCCGAAGTCTTCAAGCAAGTCCGGCAAGAGGCGTAGGAGGGTGAGGAAGGAGAGTTACGGCATCTACATCTACAAAGTGATGAAGCAGGTTCATCCCGACACCGGCATCTCCTCCAAGGCCATGAGCATCATGAACTCGTTCGTAAACGATATTTTCGAGCGCATCGCCGGCGAGGCTTCCCGCCTAGCCCATTACAACAAGCGATCGACCATCAGCTCTCGGGAGATCCAGACGGCCGTGCGCCTGCTGCTGCCCGGTGAGCTGGCCAAGCACGCCGTGTCGGAGGGAACAAAGGCCGTGACCAAGTACACTAGCTCCAAGTGAGAAGTGCCGCCAAAACAAACCAAAAACCCAAAGGCTCTTTTAAGAGCCACTCAATCTTTCTTTAACAGAGCTGTGTTTTTTCTCATGTTATCTGAATTCAATTTTAATATCAAGCAGAATTTTGTCAACTGCAAGCTAAACTCCAACTGTAGTTCGAGAACAACTCGTTCATAACATGATGTAGTTCACATAATGACCGGGAACAACAACTGAGAATCCAATTTTATTCTGAGTACAGATGTTGAATTAAATCGCCACTTAAAGCAATTTTAGCTACGCTCAAACATTAGAGGTGCCGGACTTCAGTAATGAGTTAATACGGAGAATTGGTCGACAATCAAATCTGCCATCATTTGATTTTAGAATAGATTTGAACAGGATTTTTGGCGGGCTATTGTCAAGTTTAAGTTTATTTTCGGCTGGTAAGCAGTTACGTACTTGCTTTTGATTTTAATTGGTATATATGTCGGCTCTCTGATTGGTTAATTTGCTCTCCATTGAGCTAGGGTGTTGTTGCACCGATGCTGAAAGTCTCACTGTATTCCCACAGGACACAAAAAAAAAGGCAAGAGGACCGGAAGCATTTCCTTATTTTCTGGGTGTTGCTGAGCTTGTTGAAATGAATGGACAAAATGTACAGAAACACGAAAATCATACCACTTTTATCTTCTACAGGTTATATTTTTTCTAAACAAGCCGTGTTGGGATGTACCGAGGTGGTTTTGATCAATTTTCTTTTCACTCCGGTTCCATATTAAAGGTTAGTATGTAACATTACAACATAATGTCCTGAATAACTGATACAAACCCTCTTAAGATTTGTACTCAAAACTCCGAAAACTACACCGTAAATCATGGTGCCATCCGCAAATTTATTGATCGGTATTACAGTCTGATAATCGTTGATGTAGTTGGAAAACCTACACTGACCCAGCTCTGATCCCTGCTTTCGAGGAGAGATGATTCAGGTGTAGAAAATTATTATGGGTTGACATAGGGTCGGTGGCAGAGAGCTTCCCCCATATCGGGAGTAGATCGACCTGCAGGACATGGGAGGTTAGTTGAGGGTGAGTAACTGGAACACCCTACCAGAGAAAGGGGTGAAAGCAGAGTCCCTGGTGAAGCAGCTGAGTGCTGATAAGACAAACCCAATGGCACTTTTAAGGGCCACTTACAGTTTTCGTGGAAGAGTTGTACTCATAATTCGATATTAGATCACTAGAAGCTTGTCTGCAACGTTTTACACTTGGAGGTAAATGCTTCTGTTGATGAACCTTTCCACTGCTTCATACAATTTCATTGTCACTGTTCCTGCCCATTGCTCTAATACAGACATTTTGCGCTCTCACTTCAGTCAGTTTGTCACAATTTTCTCACACAAAACTTTACACATAGAGCAGATAGAGATGAAGATGTTTGCTGTTGTTGAAGTGATTTAATAGCTGTGAGTATGATGTATTAACTATTATATTTCAACTTTATAGAACTCTGGTTTTGCCTCATGGACTGCTGTATACAGTTCTTTTTGCTTGATTATAAGAAGGATGTTGAGGCTTGGAGAGGGTGAGAAAAAAGGATTACAACACATTTCCCAACATATACCAATGATATTAAAAATGATTATGATTCTGAATGTTGACTGAGTTAGAAGGCATGGGCTGCAATGAGAGGTTGGACAAAATTGGGTGGTTTTCTTTGGAGTGGCAGTGATTGAGGGGAGGTCTGATATCTTTATAAGATTGCGAGAGACATTGAGTAGACAAATAATAACTTCTCAGGGTGGAATTGTCTAATACCAGAGACAATCATGTAAGTGGAGCATTTCAAAGGCGGTGTGTGGGTTTTTTGTAACAGAGTATTGTGGATGCTGGGGTGATGGTAGAGGAAGATATATTAGATAGGTTAGATGGGATATCTATATAGATATATTAGATATTCAGAGAGTTTAGATAGGTACATGAATGTAAGGAAGGATATGGGTACTATAGAGGCAGACATTTATTTGTTCATTTGGTTATTAATTTAATTAGTTTGACAAAACATTGTGGGCCATAGAGCCTGTTCCTAAAATGAGCTGTTCCATGTTCAATATTCCATCCTTTCTTACATAAGGGACTCATAACTGCTCACAATATCCCAAATGCAGTTTGACCAGTGCTTCACAGAGCCTCAGCATGACGATCCTGATGTAATTTTTTATGCAGAAAGTCTCAGCCTGAAATATCAACTGTTTGTTCCTTTCCAGAGATGCTGTCTAACCAGCTGAGATCTTCCAGCATTTTGTATAAGTTATTCACGATTTCCACCATGCAGAATCTCATTATATCCTTGCTTTTATATTTGAGTCCTCAGGAAATGCATGTGAACATCACATTTGCCTTCCTTACCACCAATTCCAGCTGCAAGTTAAGTTTTACAGAATCCAGCATGAGGGTCCCCAGTCTTTTTGCAAATCTGAATTTTGAAGTTCCTAAACATGAGAGATCCTGCAGATGCTGGAAATCCAGAGCAACACTTAAATAAGAATGCTGGAGGAACAAGGCAGGTCAGGCAGCAATTATGGACATCAATAAACCGTTGGCGTTTCAGACTGAGACCCTCTTTAGGACTGAAATGAGAGAGGGAAATTGCCATAATAGATAGGTAGGTGGTGGTTGAGGGTGGTAGTAGGAACAAGGAATGGCTAGACAGTTATTGGTGATGGGTATGTGGAACAGCCCATGTTCCAAGCCTTCACAGTAATGCTGCCCGTCTCATCTTGCACCACATAATGATTGCATTGGTTCTGCTTCATGCACCCATGCTGAGCTTCTCAATATCAGGTAGTAATTGGGGGGGGGGGGGGCAAGGGAATTACAGATGAATGAAAATATTGTTTTGCATTAATCTGTACTGTAAAAGAAGCTAGCAGTATGATAGGAACTGGAGGGTGTAAGGGGACTTAAGTGAATACATTTGATACTGGAGGGAGAGGGTGCTTAGGCAACTAGAATGTCTTAAGGTGGTTAAGTCAACTAGACCAAATGGGATCTGAAAAAGTCAGCTGAAGAGATTGTGGAGGCATTAATAATGATCTTTCAAAATTCACTAGATTCAGGAATAGTTCCAGAGGTCTGTATAATTGAAAATGTCATTCCACATCTTATGAAGGGAGGGAGGCAGAAGAAAGGAATTTATAGACTGCTTAGTCTAACTTCAGCAGGGAAGATGTTGGAGTCCATTTTCAGAGTACTTGACGGCACATGATAAAATAGGCCAAAGTGCACAGGGTTTTCAAAAGGAGAAATCTTGCCTGACAAATCTGATGCAATTCGTTGAGGAAATAACATGCAAAATAGATAAAGGACAGTCAGCAGGTGTTGTTTATTTGGATTTTCGTAAAGGTTTCACAAGTTGCTGAATATGCAGTTGCTTAAGAAGGTAAGAACCCATGGTATTATAGGAATGGTATTAGTATGAATAGAAGATTGTTCAACTAGCAGGAGGCAAAGAGGGGGAATGATGGAGGCCTTTTCTGGTTAGCTGCAAGGTTTGTTCATGAGACTGCTCATTTTCATGTTACATGTAAATGATTTGGATGATGGAATTGATGGTTTGTGGCCAGGGTAATGGATGATAAAAATGTAGGTGAAGAGGCAGAAAGTTTTGAAAAAGCAGGGAGTCTGCAAAAGGACTTAGAGAGATTTGGAGAATGGACAAAGAAGTTGCAGATGCAATATACTGCATGAAAGTGTATGGTAATGTACTACGGTAGAAGGAAAAAAAAAGAATGTACAAAGACATGTCAGTTGCAATAGAGTGTTCTGAAGTGTTTGGTCATGCACTTTAGTAGGAAAATAAAATGGCATAGACTGTTTTTTTAAGGAGGGAGAAGATTCAAAAATCAGAAGTGCATAGAGACTTGGGAGTACTTGTGCAGGACACTGTAAAGGGTATCTTGCCAGTTGAGTGAGTAATAAGAAATGGAAATTCAACGTTAGTATTGATTTTGACAGGATGAGAACATAAAAGCAGGGATGTAAAGTTGAGGCTTTTTTTATAAGGCAATGGTTAAACTGCACTTGCAGTATTGTGAGCAGATTTTGGCCTATTATCTAAGAAGAGTTGTGATGGCATTCAAGAAGGTCCGGAGGGGGGCTCACAAGAATTATTCCAGGAGTGAAAGTGTGAATGTATTCTGAGCATTTGATGGCTCTGGGCCTCAGCTCATTGGAGTTCAGAAGGATGAGGGGTGATCTTATTGAAACCTATCAAATATTATAAGGCCTCAATACAGTAGATATGGTGAGGATGTTTCCTGTAGTGGGTGAGTCTTGGATTAAAATGGCATAGCCACAGAATGGAGAGATGTCTACTGAGAACAAAGTTGAGGAGGAATTTCTTTAGCCAGTGGGTAGTCATTCAATGGAATTCATTGTCACAGACAACTGTGGAGGGCCACATATTGGGCATATTTAAAACGGAATATGATAGGTTTTTGATTAGTCAGGGAGTCAAAGGTTACGTGGAGAAAGCCGAAGAATATGATTGACAGGGATAATAACTCAGCTATAATGGCATGACAGACCAAAATCGATGGACTAAATGTCATTAATCTATTCTGAATCCTCTTTCCTATAACGCAACAACCAGACTTGAATGTAGTATTCCAGAAGAGGCCTAACTACTGTCTTAGACTCTAATCCAGAGGCTGAACTGGACTTTCCTACTCTAACCATCTTTGGCTTCTGGTTTTTGGACTTATTGGCATTCTGAATGCTGATACTTGCTTTACATGTTTGCATGAATAGATTTGTTGTTTTTTTTATCTCTCTCCAGATTGGTGTTGGTTTTTTCCTAAAATTGTGTTTTGTGTCTGTCATTTACACGCAACCCTGTAAAAATATAAGCAGCAATAGAACACACCTGGAGAGAAAGAAAAAAAGGGAGGGGGGGAAAAACCTAAATATATCAGGGATGGGGTAAGAAGGGGAGGAGGGGCATTAACAGAAGTTAGAGAAGTCAATGTTCATGCCATCAGGTTTGAGGCTACCCAGCTGGTACATAAGGTGTTGTTCCTCCAAACTAAGTGTGGCTACATTTCCCACTCACCTCACTTTTTTTCTTTCTCTCTCTGCCCATCACCCTGCCTGTTCTCCATCTCCCTCTGGTGCTCCCCTCCCCCTTTCTTTCTCCCTAGGCCTCCCGTCCCATGATCCTTTCCCTTCTCTATCTCTGTATCCCTGTTGCCAATCACCATTCTGGCTCTCAACTTCATCCTACCTCCTCCAGTCTTCTCCTATCATTTTGCATTTTCCCCTCCCCCTCCTACTTTCAAATCTCTTACTATCTTTCCTTTCAGTTAGTCCTGACGAAGGGTCTCGGCCCGAAACATCAACAGTGCTTCTCCCTATAGATATAGAAGGAACTGGTTAGACAGCACTTGCAGTATTGTGAGCAATTTTTAGGCTATTTAAGAAGAGTTGTGCTGGCATTTGAGAGGGTCCAGTGGAGGCTCACAATAATGATTCCAGGAGTGAAAGTGAGATTGTATTTTCTGCATTTTATGGCTCTGGGCCTCGACTCATTGGAGTTCAGAAGAATGAGGGATGATCTTATTGAAACCGATCAAATATTAAAAGGCCTGAAAAGAGCATATGTGGTGAGGATGTTTCCTGTAGTAGGTGAGTCCAGGACCAAATGGCACAGCCACATATTACAGAGATTACTATTGAAAACAGAGATGAGGAGAAACTTCTTTATCCAGAGGGTAGCTATTCAGTGGAATTCATTGTCACAGACAGCTGTGGAGGTCAAGTCATTTACCATATTTAAAATAAAATATGATAGTTTTTGATTAGTCAGGGAGTCAAAAGTTGCAGGGACAAGGCCAAAGAATGCGATTGACAGGGATAATCGTGGATATGATGGAATAACAGAGCAAAATCAATGGATTGAATGACTTATTTCTGTTCTAATGGCCTAAATCTGTTCTGAATCCTCTCCAAAGTCTTCAAATCTTTCCTATAATACACCAACCAGACTTCAATGCAGTATTCCAGAGGAGCCCTAACTAGTCTCTTGGGCTACAATCCAGAGGAGCCCGAACTTGGCTTTTATACTCGCGGCTTCGAGGTGTATGATCTCAATTTCATTCTGAATGCTGTTGCTTGCTTTATTGTTTGCATGAATAATTTGTTTTATTTTCTCTCTATAGATTAGGAGTTCATCTTTTTTTTTAAATTGGGTTTTGTGGCTGCCTGTAAGCAGATGAATCCCAAGATTGTATAATTTATACATACTTTGATTAGAAAATTGTCTTTGAGGCTTTGAGAAGGCTGAACTAGATTTTTGATCAGCACTGCAGAGGAGACTTAACTGGTATTGTAAACTCTACTCCAGGGAAGGGCAAACTAGACATTTGACTCAACTCCGCAGGAGTCCTAACTAGACCTTAGACTCCACTCCAGATAAGGTCTAATTAGAGTTTTAGGCTACTCCAGATATGGCCTAACTAGTTTTGTTTTTATCCTGAAGAGGTCTAAGCTACTGCAGTGGAGGCCTACCTAGACTTTTAGATTCCATAGCAGGTCTAACTGGAGTTTTTGACTCTACTCCAAGGGAAGTCTAGAAAGTACTCCATAGAAGGCCTAACTAGACTTATGGACTATTCCAGAGGATGCTCAGACAGTACTCCAGAGCTGGCCTCAGTATATTCCAAACTAAAACTACAACATAACTTCCTGACTCCTGCAGTCACCTCAGCTGATCAATTCAAGCAAGTAAAACGCCTTCTTTACCAGGTGAACAACATGTGTAGCCATGGATTCGGACTCCAACATCCCTCTGCATATCAACATTGCTCAGAGGTTTCATAGGTAAATTTAATGTCAGAGAAATGTTTAGAATATACATCTTGAAATGTTTTTTTCTTCACAACCATGCATGAAAACAGAGGAGTGCCCCAAAGAATGAACAACAGTCAAATGTTAAAACCCCAAAGTCCCTCCCACATGTAAGCAGCAGGAAGCAACAAACCTACTCCCCCACCAGCAAAAAGGAAGCATCAACACCTGCCACCGAGCACTCAAGTGTGCAGCGAAGCAACAGGAAAATCACGGACTTGCAGTTACCCCAAAGGCTGCATTGTTCACCCAGATTCGACGTACCACAGGTTCTCTTTCTCCCCAATAAGGGAGAAAGAGGTGTGTCCGTTTTCACAGTGAGTGGGGAGACATAACAAACAACTCGCTGGTTTACTGTGTTAAAAGTCCACTGCGTTGCTTTTTTCGAGCTCTGTACCCAAAGAGCTCGAGTCTCTGGGCACAAAGCTGCAGATATTCTGACTCACCGATGACATTCAGGTCTCCTGTTGTGATAATGACCTTCGATCTGGCCATCTCTGGCGGTCCAAAATCCTAGGCCTCCAAAGCCGAGCCACACACTTAAACCAAGCCCCTGGTGTGCAGAACAGCAGCCAGTCCTGAAACCCCAAGAGTGTGTCCCATTCCCGCAAAGAACCATAGTTAGCATGTAACTTCAGGTCAGGGTCTTCCAGAAAGGGAAAAATAAAGATATTAAAGATGGAAATAGAGCTATTTCCAAAGACAAGGGTGTTGCCAAACACTGTGTACTTTCCTTGCACTGCACACTCTCTTAAGATATAATGATATATTCTGCATTTTGATTTTGTTTTTCCTTTTCTACTACCTCAATGTACTTGGGCTTAGAATTACTCTCGTTGAATGAACTTGGGGATCTAGGCATGTATATCGATTTCTCCTTCAGGTAATTATTTTCCCTCTCCCATCCCTCTTCTGTTCCTCACTCTGTCCCCTTATCTCTTCTTCTCATTTGCCTGTCACCTCTGCCTGATGCCCTCCTATTACCTTTCTCCCATGGTCCACACTCGTTTCCTATGAGATTACTTCTTCTCCATCACTTTACTTTCCCCATCAACCTGGCTTAACGTATCACCTTCTAGCCATTCCTCCTTCCAATCTCCCTACTTTTTTTTTATTCTGGCATCTTCCCCCTTCATTTCCAGTACTGAATAAGGACTTTGCACTGTAATGTTGATTGTTCATTCATTTCCATAGAAATGACCCGCTGAGTTCCTCCAGCATTTTGTGTATGTGTGTGTGGATTTCCAATTTGCAGAAAGTCCTGTGTTTATAACAATATGTTTGACTGAGAGTCTCTTATGTGATTAACTGGACTCTGAAACATTGCATCATTCCTCAAATACAATCTACTTTATTGAGTAAATTGTTTTGTATTATATAGGGAACAGCTTGGCCCTTTCAGATTCTGAAATCTGAAAAAAACATTGCTATTTTTATTCTGAAATCAATTTGCTGTATACCGATATTGGTTTGATAGATACTGCACTTTTGAATTGCATCAATTTCCTGTTTAAGTATCAATCATAACGCATAATGTATGTATTAGAGGCCAATAAGGCTTGAGAATTAGTGAAATAACTGTCACTGAGTAGCTGTTACCCTTGAATCATTTGTTTCCATCTTTATCATGCTATTCTTGGTGACCTTGATTCAGGAAAGTTGTACAAAGAAGAGTTAGGTTTTCAAGGGTCACGTTCACCTGTCTAATTGCACTATGTCCACACACTGTCTCTGACAGTTTATCATTGTGACTACAGCATAACTGAACTTTTACACTCACAAAGGCTGCACAGAGGGAAGCCCAGCTCTTGAAATTTTGTTTCAGCTTGTGACTGTACAGTGTCTGCCCTCAGTTCTATCACCAGTCTCTGGCTAAAGAAATTCATCCTCATTTCAATTCTATACGATCTTCTGTATATTCTGAGGTTGTTCCAGCTGGTCTCTGACTCCCCCACTACAGGAAACATCCTCTCCACATCCACTCTATCTGAGACTTCCAACTTTCAATAGGTTTCAATGAGATCCCCCTCATTCTTCTAAATTCAAGTGAGTACAGAGCTACTAAACTCTCCTCAAACATTAACATCTTCATTCCCATGATAAATCGCATAAATCTCCTCTAGATACTCTCCAATGCAACATATCCTTTCTTAGATAACAGGCTCACGGTCCTCCAAGCTGTCTGACAAATGCTTTGCTATGCCTCAATATTATTTCCTTGCATTTATATTTTAAGCATCTTGACATACAAATTAACTTTTTGGAAACTTGTGTAAATCCCTTTGCCCTTCTGATATCTAAATTTTCTCCATCAGCCCCTGCTGCCTTTGGTCACGAAGTAAGCAGTACAGGTCCTTAACAGTGTTGCCAAGCAGGGAATCCTGGGATCTAAGGTCATAGCTCCTTGAAAGTGGTTCCATCATCAGGGACCGCCCCCACCCAGGACATGCTCTCTTCTCACTCTGCTATCAGGACAAAGGTAAAAGAGACGAGTCCTCACACCGTTAGTTTCAGTAATGGTTTTTATCCCCCAAACATCAGACACTTGAACCAAAGGGGATAAATTCACTTCATCATTGAAACGTTTCTACAACGTGATCTCACTTTCAGGGCACATTCAACTCATATTCTCAATATATATTGCTTATTAATTATTAATATTCACTCTTAATTTTTTATTTGCTCAATTTGTTTATTTTGCACACTGGTTGAATGCCCAAATTGATAGGATCTCTCATTTACTCTACGAAACCTAGTATTCTGTTTTCCATTTATTGAGTATGCCCACAAGAAAATGAATCATGCTTCTAGATGGTGACATACATTGTACTTTGATAATAAATTTCCTCTGAACTTTTCATCTGAGTGTGAGTTCATTTCATCTGCATTTGTATTTTACGTTTTCCATTGTTTAATGTCAGCCACAACCCTCTCTTCCTCTTATCCCTTCGGTCGCAATAAATGCCACCGCGGACAGTCACGGGTTGGCAAGGATCCCGGCCGCAGACTGGGAGCGGCTTTAGCTTGGTAGAGCGAGCGATTGTGATTTGTTCCCTCTGATGTCCAAGTACAGGATTTGTCGTAAAAATACCGATGTGATTCGTCTCTCCAGGCAGCCAATGAACATGCACTGCTTCTCCATTCCTTGATTAGCATATCGCCGTCAGCGCTTCCTATTTAAAGGGCGCTCCGCCCATCATTTTGCCTAATTGAGTCTGAACACGACTGAAGAAATGCCGGATCAGAAGACTGCTTCCAAGAAGGGCGCTAAGAAAGCGCTGCCGAAGCCATCAGGCAAGTCCGGCAAGAAGCGCAGGAGGGTGAGGAAGGAGAGTTACGCCATTTACATCTACAAAGTGATGAAGCAGGTTCACCCCGACACCGGCATTTCCTCCAAGGCCATGGGCATCATGAACTCGTTCGTGAGCGATATTTTCGAGCGCATCGCCGGCGAGGCTTCCCGCCTAGCCCATTACAACAAACGATCGACTATCAGCTCTCGGGAGATCCAGACCGCCGTGCGCCTGCTGCTGCCCGGGGAGCTGGCCAAGCACGCCGTGTCGGAGGGAACAAAGGCCGTGACCAAGTACACCAGCTCCAAGTGAAGAGTGCCGCCAAAACAAACCACAGACCCAAAGGCTCTTTTAAGAGCCACTCAATCTTTCATTAACAGAGCTGCATTTCTTTGTCATATTCTGTGAATCCCATTTCAATGCCAAATGGTTCTTTGACGAATATTTTGCGAAATCTGCTGGCTAAACTGGAGCCGTAGTTGGAGAAGAGCAATGAAATCCCCAGATACATCTGTAATATTAGCTACACTCAAACATTAGATGTGGTGGACGTCAGTAATGGGTTAATGCAGAGAATTAGTCCACAAGCAGATCCGCAATTATTTGATTTTAGATTAGGTTTGAACAAAGGATTTTTGGCGGTATGGTTTCAAATTTCAGTTTATTTTCGGCGGGTAAACAGGTACTTCCGCGCTTTTGATTTCGTTTGGTAAATAAGTCGGCTCTCTCACTGGTTGATTTGCTCTCTGTGATGTACTTAAGCGTTGTTGCACCAATCCTGAATGTCTCATTGCATCCCCACAGGACATACAAGAAGGCCGAGGACAGGAAACATTTCCTCAATCTCTGTTGCTGCAGAGCTTGTTGAAATGATTGAACAAGTTAAAACTGGCGGGAAAGCTCATCCTCGGCTCAGTTCTCATTGCGCCGGGTTCACCGGCTCTTCAGAAAGTGCAACTTGAGCCGGTGGATGCCGGAGCCTCGGTCTTTGTGGCTGCTGTGCTCGAGTATCTGACGACTGAAATTCTTGAACTGCTGGCAACGCGACCCGGAACAAAAAGAAGACCCACAACGTCCGGATGGGCGACGATCGCCTAAGATGGAGTGTTACTCAATATCCAGGCCGTGCTGTTGTCCGAGTAAACCGGCGGAGCCGGTAGGTGAATCGATAGAATATGAAACCCAGTTACCCAAAGGCTCTTTTCAGAGCCACTCACAGTATCTGTGAGGGGCTGCCCTACGGATACAATGAGCGCGGAGGAAAGGACTCGGGTTTCACTGTCACTGAGAAAGATTTCTGAGGAAGTTCTTTTTACAGAAACACGAAAATCATACTAAATTATCTTATCCTAGTTATTTTCTTCTAAACAAGCTGCGATGGTTTTCTGAATCTCTTCCGGAGCTGAGTAAGTTTTCTGCTGCGTGTGTACGTTCCCCGGAGAGATGGTTGTGATCAATTTTATTTTCACACCGTTTCTATATTGAAGGTTAGTCTGTAACATTACTACCGAACGAATAAGGAATATAAGAACTCTTGAGACTTGTACTCATTTCTGCGAAAAGTAATCAATGATATTCTGAAAAAAGAACAAATTCGGAGACAGGAGTCCTGAAATTCAGGGAAAACACAGCTCGGCAACAACCGTGAAAGCTTTTAAACTTTCAGCCAGTTCATCAGATAATATTTTTGTTGTCTGTGAACATTTAGAAAACGTTCATTATGGCACATTTTCCCTGCCAAAATGTTCTTACTCCTGTAATCTCCGTCATTACATAAGGACATTAGAAATAGAAGCCAGCGATCGAGCCTGCCCGCGATTCAATAAGATCCTCGAGGTAAAGAGTAATTTCTAATGTTGAATTTTTGGCGTACTTGAAGCCACATGATAAAATAGGCCCAAGTCAGCAGGGTTTTCATAGCAACATAGAAACGTAGAAAACATATAGCACAAAACAGGCCCTTCAGCCCACAAAGTTGTGCCGAATATGTCCTTACCTTAGAAATTTCTAGGCTTACTCATAGCCCTCTATTTTTCTAAGCTCCATGTACCTATTTGAAAGTCTCTTAAAAGACCCTATCATATCTGCCTCCACCACTGTTGCCGGCAGCCCTTTTCACGCACCCACACTCTCTGAGTAAAAAACTTACCCCTGACCTCAGCACCTTAAATCTGTGTTCTTTTGTGGCAACCATTTCAGCCCTGGGAAAAAGCCTCTGACTATCCATATGGTCAATGCCTCTCATCAACTTATACACCTCTATCAGGTCATCTCTCTATCTCCCTCGCTCCAAGGAGATCACTCAACCTATTCTCTTAAGGCATACTCCCCAATCCAGGCAACATCGTTGTAGCTCTCCTCTGTATGTTTTCTATGGCTTCCACTTCCTTCCTGTAGTGAGGCAACCAGAACTGAGCACAGTACTACTTCAAACGGGGTCTGACCAGGGTCCTATATAGCTGCAACATTACCTCTCAGCTCCTAAATTCAATTCCATGACTGATGAAGGCCATGCAGAATATGACCCATCTACAACCACTCTTGCCAGTTCTGGATTCCCAAAGAAATGTCCCCTTGGATCCCATGCCTCCTTACTTTCTCAATAAGCCTTGCATGGGGTACCTTATCAAATGCCTTCCTGAAATCCATATGCACTACATCTACTGCTCTTCCTTCATCAATGTGTTTAGTCACATCCTCAAAAAATTCAGTCAGACTCATAAGGCAAAACCTGCCCTTGACAAAGCCATGCTGACTATTCCTAATCATATTATGCCTCTCCAAGAGTTCATAAATCCTGCCTCTCAGGATCTTCTCCATCAACTTACCAACCACTGAAGTAAGTCTCACTGGTTTATAATTTCCTGGGCTATCTCTACTCCCTTTCTTGAATAAAGGAAAACATTTGCAACCTTCCAATTCTCCGAACCTCTCCCGGCCCATTCATAATGCAAAGATAATTACCAGAGCCTCAGCAATTGCCTCCCTTGCCTCCCACAATAGCCTGAGGTACATCTCATCTGGTCCCGGGAACTTACCCAACTTGATGCTTTCCAAAAGCTCCAGCACATCCTCGTTCTTAATATCTACATGCTCAACCTTTTCAGTCTGCTTCAAGTCATCACTACTGTCTCCAAAATTCTTTTCTACAGTGAATACTGAAGCAAAGTACTCATTTAGTACCTCTGCTATTTTCTCCAGTTCCATACATACTTTCCCACTGTCGCACTTGATAGGTCTTATTCTTTCACGCCTTATCCTTTTGCTCTTCACATACTTGTAGA
Organism: Hypanus sabinus; assembly: GCF_030144855.1. Lineage (NCBI taxonomy): Eukaryota > Metazoa > Chordata > Chondrichthyes > Myliobatiformes > Dasyatidae > Hypanus > Hypanus sabinus. Next base: position 17,416,729 of record NC_082729.1, on the reverse strand, counting down.
ATGCCTTGGCATTTTCCTTAATCCTTCCTGCCAAGACCTTCTTATGGCCCCTTCTGGCTCTCCTATTTCCCTTCTTAAGCTCCTTCTTATTAGCCTTATAATCTTCTAGATCTCTAACATTAACTAGCTCTCTGAACCTTTTGTAAGCCTTTCTTTTCTTCTGGACTAGATTTATTACAGCCTTTGTACACCACAGTTTCTCTACCCCACCTTAAATTCCCTGTCTTATTGGAAAGTACCTATACAGAACTCCACACAAATATTCCCTGAACATTTGCCACATTTCTTCCCTACATTTCCCTGAGAACATCTGTTTCCAGCTTAAGCTTCCAATTTCCTGCCTGATAGCCTCATAATTCCCCATACCCCAATTAAACAATTTTCTGACTTGTCTGTTCCTATCTCCCTCCAATGCTATTGTAAAGGAGATAGAATTATGATCACTATCTCCAAAATGCTCTTCCACTGAGAGATCTGACACCCAACCAGGTTCATTTCCCAATACCAAATCAAGTACAGCCTCTCCTCTTGTAGGCTTATCTACATATTGTGTCAAAAAACCTTCTTGAACACACCTAACAAACTCCACCCCATTTAAACACCTTACTCTAGTCTAGGGAGATGCCCATCGATATTAGGGAAATTAACATCTCCCATCACAACAACTCTGTTGTAATTACACCTTTCCAGGATCTGTTTTCCTATCTGCACCTCGATATCCCTGTAATTATTGGATGGCCTATAAAAAAAACACCCAGTAAAGTTATTGACCCCTTCTTGTTCTGAATCTCCACCCACAGAGACTGCATAGACAATCCATCCATAGCGTCCACCTTTTCTGCAGCTGTGACACTACCTTTGATCAACTGTACCATGTCCCCATCTCTTTTGCCTCCCTCCCTGTCCTTTCTGAAACATCTAAAAAACAGCACTTGAAGCAACCATTCCTGTCCCTGAGCCAACCAATTCTCTGTAATGGCCACTACATCATATCTCCAAGTATTGATCCACGCTCTAAGCTCATCTGCTTTGTTCACAAAGGTGATGAGATATCTCCTTTTGGTTTTCAAAAGAAGATACCTTGCCTCACAAATTTGTTACAAATCTTTGAGGAAATAACAGACAAAATAGGTCAACAAAAGTTTATTCAGATTTTTAAAAAGGCTTGTGCAACTGGCTGAACAAGCGGTTGTTTAAGAAGGTAAGAACCCATGGTATTACAGGAAAGGTACTTGTATGGATAAAAGATTGTCTGACCAGCAGGAGGCAAAGAGTGGGAATAATCGAGGCCTTTTCTGTTTAGCTGTCAATGACTAGTGGTTTACTGCAAGGTTTAGTGCTCGGACCGCTCCTTTTCATGATATATGTAAATGATTTGGATGGTAGAATTTAAAAATGCAAACACAAGGAAATCTGCAGATGCTGGAAATTCAAGCCACACACACAAAATTCTGGTGGAACGCAGCAAGGCAGGCAGCATCTATAGGAAGAAGTATAGTCGATATTTTGGGCTGAGACCCTTCTTCCTATAGATGCTGCCTGGCCTGTTGCATTCTACCAGCATTTTGTGTGTGTTGGACGATGGAATTATTGGCTTTCCAGCCAGGTTCAGAATCTGAATCAGGTTTATTGTCACTGGTATGTGATGTGAAATTTGAAACCTAGCAGCAACATTTCAATGCAATACATAATCCAGAAAAGAGAAAGAAATAAAAATAATAAGAATAAACAAGTAAATCAATTACAGTATGTGTATATTGAATGGATTTTTAATAAAACATGCAAAAAACAGAAATGCTATATATTAAAAAAGTGAGGTAGTGTCCAAGGATTCACTGTCCATTTAGGAATCGGATGGCTAAGGGGCTGTTTCAGGAGCAGTTCCTGAATCGCTGAGAATGAGCCTTCAGGATTCTGAACCTCCTACCGGATGGTAACAGTGAGGAAAGGGCATGCCCTGGGTGCTGAAGGTCCTTAATAATGGACGCTGTCTTACTGAGACACCACTCCCTGAAGATGTCCTGGGTACTTTGTAGGCTATTACCCTAGATGGAGCCAACTAGATATACAAACATCTGCTGCTTCAATCAGTCCTGTTAAGGGATGATACAAATACAGGCAGAGAGACAGGAAATTTTGAAGAAGCTGGGAGTCTGCAAAAGAGACAAATTTGGAGAATGGACAAAGAATTGCATATGCAATATAGTGTATGGAAGTGTATGGTTATGTACTTTGGTAGAAGGAATAAAAGCATAGTCTATTTTCTAAAAAGGCAAAAGATTCAAAAATCAGAGGTGCAAAGGGACTTCCATGCAGGATTCCGTAAAAGTTAACTTGCCAGCTGAGTCAGTGGTAAGGAAGGGAAATTCAATGTTAGTATTCATGTTGAGAGGACGAGAAGATAAAAGGAAAGATGTAAAGCTGAGGCTATTTTATAAGGTATTGGTTAGACTGCACTTGCAGTATTGTGAGCAGTTTTAAGCCTATTATCTAAGAAGAATTGTGCTGGTGTTCAAGAGTGTCCAGAAGAGGTTCACAAGAATGATTCCAGGAGTGAAACCTATCAAATATTAAAAGGACTGAATAGAGTAGATCTGGTGAAGATGTTTCCTGTCGTAGGTGATTCTAGGACCAAATGTCCAGTCAATCATGGCTGATCCAATTCTTCCAGTCATCCCAATTCCCCTGCCTTGTCCGCATATCCTTTGATGAGGGCATGCAGACAATCACATGGAATACTGTACGTCCTTCTCCACTTCTTGCCTCCCTTGCTTTACATTTTGGACTCTGCTTTTCCCGTGCCCTTCTCAGCAGCTTTGGACGGCTTAGGCATTTCTTCAATCAGTTTAAGACACAGAAAAAATGGAAATTAAAAAATGCCAATTAAATAGGCAGCATAGGTCAAATATGATGGCAGAATATGGTATTAATGGTAGGACTCTTGGCAGCGTGGATGATCAGAGTTATGTTGGGGCCCGAGTCCATAGAACGCTCAAAGCGGCTGCACAGGTTGACTCTGTGGTTAAGAAGACCTATGGTGTATTGGCCTTCATCAATCATGGAATATAATTTAAGAGCCGAGAGGTAATGTTGCAGCTATATAGGACCCTGGTCAGACCCCTCTTGGAGTACCCTGCTCAGTTCTGGTCGCCTCACAAAAATTTGCAGATTTATTTGCCCTTAGGGTTGGTGGATCCGCCGGTTTTCTTCGGCAATAGTACGGCCTGGATATTGGGCAGCACCCCACTCTGAGTGATGGTCACCCTCCCAGGAGCTTGATGAGATCCTCGTCGTTGCGGGCAGCCAGCTGCAAACGTCTGGGGACGATGCCTGTCTTTTTGTTGTCCCGGGCCGCGTTGCCCAATTTTGGAGGAGGTAAGCGGTGGGAAGGTAGTTGCAGGTGCAGGTCGGGAAGCGCCCGGGCTGCTCTCGCCGTCACAGATCGCCCGCACGCAAGCGCCTCCCTCCTTGGTCCCAGCCCGGAGCTCCGCCGTGGGGCCCGCGCCTCCCGAAACGGCCGGAAGCGTCTGAAGCAACAGACACAAAATGCTGGCGGAAGAGTGACCTGTCTACGTTTCGGGATGAAGGGCCCGAATCGTCGGCTTTATACTTTCCCATTGACGTTGTCTGGCCTGCCGAACTCCTCCAGCATTTTGTGTGTGTTGCTTGGATTTCCAGCACCTGCAAACTTTCTCGTGGAAACGTTTGAAAGTGCTTTGCGTTTTCGCCGTGAAGTATGCCTGCGGGAAAAATAACCTCGGGCTTGTACGTGGTAATATTAAATTTCACGTTACACATTTGACCTTTGAACTCCCTCTCCGAGCTGGCCGCCCACGCGCAGTACAGCTGGGCAGATTAATATGGAGACCAGAGGCTCTGACGTTCCCGAACTGATGAGGGTTTCTTCCTCAGTATCACAGTGCAGGAGGCACTATTCACTGTTCCCTATCCCTCATTTTTGATCCACCCGCTTAAGCAGATTGATGGCTGCTGCAATAACATTAACAGTGAATATGAGGGTGACCGACCAATCTTTGTTTCGTTTCTCCAGTGTAGGCGAGACCACGGTGTGATCACCGAATACAGCGGACTAGACTGGAAAAAGTACGACTGGATTACCGCTTCACCTGGAAAAAAAAAGTTCAGGACCGTGGATTGGGGGGCGCGGGACAAGGTGAGAGCACAGAATCGGGTCGTTCGACCCATCTAGTTTGTACTGACCTGTTTTTCTCCCATTTTCCTGCACACGGACCATATCCCTCTCATGCATGTCGCTATCCAAACTATTCATACTTGGCTGCATTAAAATTCCTTCTGTCATTTTGCCAGCTGGTCCAGATCACGTTGCAAGCTTCGATACACTTCCTCGCTGTCCACTATGTCTCACATTTTATTGTCATCCTGATCCTGATCTAAATCGTCGATATAAATGATAAACAAGAATGGACCAAGCACCAGTCACTGCGGTGCACCAGTGTAACCGGCCTCCAGTTAGACAGACAACCATCTACTCCCACAATTTCCTCCTGTACGCTAAGCCATTTAACATTCAGGCTGTCATAGGCCTTGCTAATGTCCACTTACACAACGTTCACCGTCTCTCCTACATCAACCTTCTTCATAACAATTCAAAGTCTATATAAGGTTAGTTAGCAATGTACCTGATAGGGGTTTATCTATATTAACTATTCCTAATCGAGAGATGTCTAGCCAAATACTTATATGTTCAGTTGCAAAGAATACTTTCGAATAATTTACTCACAGCTGATGTCAGACTTTCCCGGTTTATTCTTAGAGCCTTTCCTAAACAATGGAACAGTTGCTGTCTTCCAGTCCACTGGCACCTCAGCTGTGGTATGGGTTTTTTAAGTGTCTCTGTTAAGCCCCATGCAACTTCTGGACTAGCCTCCTGCAAGGTGGAGGGAACACCTTGCAGGCCTTGGGGATTTATCCACCCTATTTGACTTCAGACAGCAAGCACCTCCTTTTCTGTGATTGTGGTAAGTTCCAGCACCTGATTACTCTTAAGCCTCAGTCGGTTTGATAGATCCTGTGTATTTCTTTATGGTAAATACAAATGCAAACAATTCCCTTAAGATCTTTCCCTTCCCTTTTGGTTCTGCGGGTAGATCTCCACACTGATCTTTCTTTATTTACTTGCTATCCTTAGTCTTTGATATATGTAAAGAAGCCCTTGGGATTCTCTTCCACCTTATCAGCAGAGCAACCTCATGTCCCCACCTAGCCTTCCTGATTTCTCCCTTAAGTTGCAGGGGGGGTGGGAACCAGAGTGCCGGAACAGATAGCAGAGAGGTTGTGGGGACAGATGTTGTTAAAACCTCAGTCAAAGTCAGGAATCAAAAGGCTGAGCATGATCTGACTAATAAGCTGAGCTGTGTTCAGTTCGGTGCAAGGAGAATTGCAGGAAAGGCAGATAAGCTCAGGGCATGGATCGGCACCTGGCATTATGATATTGTAGCATTAGTGAGGCTTGGTTGCAGGAGGGGCTGGTCTGACAGCTCAATATTCGGGGGCTCCGATGTTTTAGACACAACAGTGGGAGTGACAAAAGATGATGTTACTAGTTGGGGAAAATGTTCTGGCAGTGCTGAGTCACAACAGACTAGCGAACTCGTCTACTGAGGCGATATGAGTGGAACTGAGTAATAAGAAAGTTATGGCCACATTAGTGGGGCTATATTACAGACCACCCAACAGTCCGAGGAACTTAGAGGAACAACTTTGTAGAGAGATTGCCAGACTGTTGGAAGAATCACAGGGTTGTTTCAAACTCAGGTTGAATTTTTTTTTTTATTTTCCACGTATTGACTGGGACTCCCACACTGTGTAAGGACTAGCTGGGATAGAGTTTGTCAAATGTGTTCAGGAAAGTTTCCTTAATCAGTACGTCCCGATGAGACGTTGATTTTCAAGAGATACTGAGGCCCTATTTTTGAAAATAAAAAGAAGGTGCATAGGCAGGTTGAAAGGAATGAAGTGACTAGGGAGTGTAATAAAATGCAAGGGAACCCTTATGAAATCAGGGCTAAAAGAAAGTATGAGGTTGCCTTAGCAGACAAGGTGAGGGAGAATCCTAAGGAATTCTACAGATATGTTAAGAACAAAAGGATTGCAAGGGATAAAGTTGGTCCTCTGGAAGATCAGAATAGTGATCCATGCATGGACGCAAAAGAGATGGGACTGATCTGGAATGCACTTTTTGCATCTGTATTTACTCAGCAGACGGACACAGAGTCTATAGAAGGGAGGCAAAGCGGCATCAACTTCCTGGACCCAGTACAGGTTACAGGTGCTTGCTGTCTTGAGGCAAATTAGGGTGGATAAACCCCCCCCCCAGGGCCTGACAAGGTGATCCCTCAGACCCTGAAGAAGGCAAATGGAGAAATTGCCGAGGCCCGAGCGGAGTTGCTTAGATCATCCTTAGCGACAGGTGAGGTACCAGAGGATTTGATGATAGCCAATGTTTTTCTGATGTTTAAGAAGGAAATGATGGGCCGGTGAGCCTGACCTCAGAAGTGGGAGAGTGTTCTAAGGGATTGGATACTTGAATATTTGGATGCCTGAATACACCAACCTACAGAAAAGATGTAAATAGGGTTGAAATAGTACAGAGAAAGGATGATGCTGAGTCCAGAGGACCTGATTTATAAGGAAAGATTGAATAGATTGCGACTTTATTCATTAGAATATGGAAGACAGAGAGGAGATTTGATAGAGGTATATAAAATTATGAGGGGTATAGAGAGGGTAAATACAGCTGGTTTTATCCACTGAGGTGGTGTAAGGTTGTGTGGGACTACAACCAGAGGTCATGGGTTGGAGGGTGAAGGATGAAGAGGTTAAGGTGAACATGAAGGGAAACGTCTTCACTCAGATGGTTGTGAGAATGTAGAAGCAGCTGCCAGTGCAAGTGGTGCTTGCAAGCTCGATATGGGGAGAAGGCAGGAGATTGGAGCTGAGAGGGAAAATGGATCATTCATGATGAAATGATGGAGCAGACAATGGGCTAAATGGCCTAATTCTGCTCCTATATCTTATGGGGTTACTTTGGATGTCCAGCATCTGCAGACTCTCTTAGGTTTGCGGTTTCATCAGCATCATCGGTGTCTGCACCTCTGTCGAGGGGCAATTGCTCCGAGCTTAGGATACACCGTGGTTCTGCAAACACCGGATCCCTGTCTCTCAGCCCCACAATCTGTACCCAGGCCTCAGGAGCTTTCGGCTAATGAGCGAAGGTACTCATGCTATTTCTGTGGCACATATGGATCATTGCAAGCATGATGGATAGACTTGTCACTCATTTGTGGAGGTCTATGGGTATAAAGGCAGCCATGGATGACACTTCTACTGCTTTCCCTGCTATAGGGCATGTTTGGAAGCGTAAACAGGGAATAGGAGTGGATAGATCTCCCAGACACTGTCATGCTCCATCTATTTAAATCCAAGGATTAGGAACTTGAAACAAAAATATAGTTCTGAGTTTATCTCGGATGGAGAATCTACGAATAAAAAATATCGGTTAATGCTGCATGGAAAAACAGAACAAAATCATTCCACCGCCTTTAGTTCTTGAGACAATCACCTTCATTCTATCTCCTCGTATTCTGGACCTTCTACCCATGAGAATGTGTTTTGTACCATTCTCTCTGGATACACAGTGTTATCAAACACTTTTGTCCTGGGTAACAAGTGACCTGTAGCTTCCGCATCATACAAGGGCCACACTCCAATGAGAAATCCTAGTGCCTTTCCCTTCGTATTCATTGGTATTCCCCACCATCAATCACCTGGTGTGGTGGGGGGGGTCAGAGTAATTAGAAAGTCTCCAGGATCAGCCATATGATAGCATGTGTTCTCTGCAGCGCTGTGAGGCGTGAGCAGAACTTGAAATGATACTAATGGAGAAAGAAGTCACAGATGGTGATGGGCAAGAATGTCCATTCTTAGAGTTAGACAATTTGATGGGTGGTCTAGATGCCCTGAGCTGTTAAGGAGCTGTTCCTCCAGCTTGGGTTGAAACTTATTGTAACAGTGTGCTGTCAGAGCTCACCACAGAGTCCTAAAATCTCTTCTGAAATGTTGTCTTTCATCCATTGATGTCTGTTGTTGATCTTTTTACAGATTAAACACGACAAAGGATTGGTGTTTGGGGACATCAAACACAACAGCAACTCAGATTTGCTGTCTCAGTCTAAATATTTAAGGAGTGACCAGATATTTTGTAACACCAATATTTCTGTTTTTTGATTCTAGGAGATGAAGAAGCATCTCATTCCAGCTGGAAATAGGTTTTGAGTCTGAAATAGAGTTTTCGTCTGTAACTCGGTGTAATCCACTGCAACCGGGGTGCTGAGAACACAACAGCATTGGTTCATTAGAGATCAGTTCTTCAACTGCATTGACTGTGTGAGGGATTCACTACGTCTGACATCTGACTGCACGAATTGTCAGAGAACTGAAAGCAAGCAGATATCATTCAGCTGCTCTCAGTGAGGGAAAGGATTCTCTCATGCAGCCGACCCCCAGACACAGCATTGAGGCCATTTACTTGATCAGACTGGGAAGGGACTCAATCAGTCATCTGACTTACTGGCACACCGGTCAGTTCACATTGGGGAGATGTCTTTTACCTGCTTAGACTGTGGGAAGGGATTTACTCGGTCATCTGACCTGAAGGAACATCAGCGAATTCACACTGGAGAGAGGCCGTTCACCTGCTCAGATTGTGGGATGAGATTTACTCGGTCATCTCAACTGAAGGGACATCAGCGAGTTCACACTGGGGAGAGGCCGTTCACCTGCTCACACTGCGGGAAGAGATTTTGTCGTTCATCTCAAATGAAGGAACATCAGCGAGTTCACACTGGGGAGAGGCCGTTTACCTGCTCAGACTGTGGTAAGGGATTTACCCGGTTATCTCAACTGAAGGAACATCAGCCAGTTCACACTGGGGAGAGGCCCTTCATCTGCTTACACTGTGGGAAAGGATTTCCTCGGTCATCTCAACTATTGGAACACCAGTCAGTTCACACCGGGGAGATGCCATTCACCTGTTCACATTGTGGGAAGGGATTCACTCGGTCCTTCAGCCTACAGAGACACCAGTCTGTTCACACTGGGGAAAGGCCATTCGTGTGTTCCATGTGTGGAAAGGGATTTACTCGGTTACCTGACCTACTGGCTCATCAGTCAGTTCACACTGGGGAGACGCCGTTCACCTGCTCAGACTGTGGGAAGGGATTCACTCGGTCATTTCACCTGAAGGAACATCGACGACTTCACACTGGAGAGAGGCCATTCATCTGCTCAGACTGTGGGAAGGGGTTCACTAAGTTATCCCACCTACAAACACACCAGCGAGTCCATAATGGGGAGAGGCCATTCACCTGCTCAGACTGTGGGAAAGGATTTACTCAATCATCTCAACTATTAGGACACCAGCGAGTTCACACTGGGGAGAGGCCATTTACCTGCTCAGACTGTGGTAAGGGATTCACTCGATCATCTCAACTGAAGGTACATCAACGAATTCACACTGGGGAGAAGCCATTTACCTGCTCAGACTGTGGGAAGAGATTCATTCGGTTATCTCAACTGAAGGTACATCAGCGAGTTCACACTGGGGAGAGGCCATTCATGTGTTCAGTGTGTGGGAAGAAATTCACTCGGTCATTCAGTCTGCAGAGACACCAGCGAGTTCACACTGGGAGAGAGGCATTCACTTACTCTGACTGTGGAAAGGGATTCACTCCATCATGCAGCCAGTAGAAACGCCAGTTGGTTCACACTGGGAGAGAGGCCACTCACGTGTTCTGTGTATGGGAGGGGTTTACAACAGTCATACAACTTCCAGAAACACCAGCAAGTTTACACTGGACAGAGGCATTTCACCTGCTCAGAATGTGGGATGGGTTTCACTGGATCAACTGATCTACTGGCTCACCAGTCAGCTCATACTGGGGAGAAACTATTTACCTGTCAGACTGTGGGAAGGGATTCACTCAGCCATTTCAGCTACTGACACATCAGCGAGTTCACACCATTCACCAGTTCTGAGTGTGGAAGGTGATTCACTCGGTCATCTCACTTTGTGATGCACTATTCGGTCCACACTGGGGAAAAAGTTTAAATCGGCTGCATGTTGGACATTTAACCATTGTGGTTGCTGAATCCTGAGGCAAGTTCAAAAGTAATTGTTGGTGGCAAACTCTGCAGTTATTGCTGCTGCTCGTCACACCCAGTTCTGCACCCTGTTCACTGGGCATGGGAGGAGTTTATTATGTCGATGTTCACTAATAGGACTGGAGTTTAGTATTCTGGATCTGTGACGAATAAACCAGTTCTATTTTAAACTCTGTCTCAGGTACTTAGTGAAGCTACAACACACCCAGTGTACAACAGTGAGTCAACTGAGCCCATCTGATCCCTGCAGGAGTTTTTGTTCTGTAACAGTCCTTTAAGTCCATCCCTGCCGTCCACCTCTGGGTCTCCCTGTGGAGATGGTTTCCAAATAATCACCACTCTGTGGGTGAAGAGGTTTCATCTGAATTTCCTGCATGACTTTCTGCAGATTGAAGAAGACGAGTTGGCTGCAGTCATGTTTGGCTTGTTCTTCATCCTTTGAATATCTGGGCAAGGAAGAATGACATTGATAGATAATGACCTTTTTCCCTGTTCATTTCAATGATATAGGCCATTTTCACTGGTTCTAAAGGGCTTTCTCACACAGATGGGTTGTTAGGATACACACTGTCCTCCAAAGTCCGAAAGCAGAATGGAGGACCAATAGTTGTATGTTCAGTGGAACATGGTCAGAAACCAGAGACGGGTCAGCAGAGGACAGAGTCTGGGGCTCTGGTCAGTGGTAGGGTTAAGAGCATATGATGAGGAACAGGGAAACAGAGCAGGGGGTGTGGCAACAAATGGCAGGGTAGCAACATTTGGAAGCTGATTGACAGAGGAAAAACATTAGGTTGACTTTGTTGATACACTATGTCTGTTGTCATTGAGTACATTGCTTGTGGGAACTTGCTATGTTAAACTGGCTACTGAGTTCTCATAAAAATATTGACTTGATTGGTGACATTTGGGCACAGAGGAGGCGATGCTTGTAAATGCTTTCGAGATATTATTCTTCCCCAGAAATTTGAGTTTTAGAAGGTACAATCACTGTGTGTGCATGTGCTGAGTCTGTTGAATCTGTTTGTCATTTTCTTTGCAGTTTTCAATTAGTTATCTGCTTGTATTTTGAGTAGCCTTTGTATACATAATAGTTTACTATGCATGTACAAAGTATAATTCTGGGACTTACATAAATAAGTATTTCCTCATTGGTTAATTTGTACTGCAATATTGACCAAGTACTTTCTTATTGGATTATTGTTATCATAGATTTGAATGGAAATTTTTATTTGTGTATGAAAGTAGCTGTGTTACACAAGAGTCCATATTTTGTTTCTCTTGCTGCTTCAAGTAGTAGACCCCTTTCACTGTTCTGTTCCTGTTCTATCATCTTTTAATAAAGCAATCATGAAGCAACATGTTTTATGTCCCATTCCTGACTTCTAAAAGAATCTTAGATTTAAACTTCCAAAATCCATCAATTGCAATAGTCAGCAGGATATAGAGCTTGGAATAATCCAAGACAAAGACTGAATGTTTGGTTCCTAAACAAAATTTCAAGATCCTGGTCAGGAGCAAAGGCGCAACTTCAAAACGAAGGGTCTTAGCCCAAAACATTAACTGTTTAGTCTTCCACAGATGCTGCCGTGCCTGCCGAGTTCCTCCAGATGTCCTGTTCATGACGCAGCCGGGACACTGCTGCTGGTACTCGGCCTCAACTGCATCTCTTTCATTTCATGCATATCTACTACCACCCCATCCTTCCGCCACCTTACCAGGGATAGGGTTCCTCTTGTCCTCAGCAGCCTATCAGCCCCTGCATCTAGCACATAATGCTCCACAACTTCCGCCATCTCCAACAGGATCCCACCACCAAGCTCACCTTTCCCTCTCCCCAACTTTCTGCTTTCCACTGGGATTGATTCCTACATTTCTCCCTTGTTCATTTGTCCCTCCCCAGTTATCTCCCACCTGGCACTTATCCTTGTAAGCAGAACAAGTGCTACACCTCCTCCCTCACTACCATAAAGGCCCCAAATAGTCCTTCCAGATGTGGCAACTCCTCATCTGTGAGTCCGTTGGGGTCATATACTGTGTCCGGTGCTTCCGTGGTAACCTGTATGTCAGTGAGACCCTACGTAGACTGGGAGACTGCTTCGCTGAGCACCTACGCTCTGTCCGCCAGTAAAAGTGGAATCTCCCCGTGGCCACTCTTTTTAATTCCACTTCCCATTCTCATTCCGATATGTCAATCCATGGCCTCCTCCACTGTCACGATGAGGCCATACTCAAGTTGGAGGAACAACACCTTGTATTCCGCCTGGTTAGCCTCAAACCTAATGGCATGAACGTTCATTCCTCAAGCTTCCCCCAGCCCTTCACCATTCCCCATTCCCTTTTCCCTCTCTCACCTTCTTCCTTTGCTCGCCCATCGCCTCCCTCTGGGGCTTCTCCCCCCTTTTCTTTCTTCCATGGCCTTCTGTTCTCTCCTATTAAATTCCTTCTTCTCCAGCACTGTATCTCCTTCACCAATCAACTTCCCATCTCTTTACTTCACCCCTCCCCCTCCTGGTTTCACCTATCAGCTTTTGTTTTTCTCTCCCCTCCCTACGTTTTACCTCTATACCTCAACTTCTTTATTCTCCAGCCCAGCACATCTGTAAATGTGACCTTCCCACTGTTCAGGACATCTGCAAAGACAGGTGTGTAAAAAGTATCATAGTACCCAACCACAAACTGTTCCAGCTGCTACCACCCCAGAAACAGTACCGCAGCATAAAAGCCAGGACTGACAGACTCCAAGACAGCTTCTTCCATCAGGCCATAAGACTGTTTGATTCATGCTGCTACAATTTTATCTCTATGTTGTATTGACTGTCCTGTTGTACATACTATGTATTACAAATTACTATAAATCACACATTTAGACAAAGATTTTTACTCCTCATGCATATGAAGGAGGTAAGTAATAAAGTCAATATAATTCTGTCCTGCTGTCGGGTCTTGGCCCGAAGCATTCACTGTAGTCTTTTTCATTAATGTTAGTTCCTCCAGCATTTCGTGTGTGTTGCTTCGATTTCCAGCATCTGCAGATTTTCTCTTCTTCATGATTTGACCTACTTCTCAAGCTTCGCTCTGGGAAACATAACAGTCTGTCTATTTAGCGCCACCATCCAAATTCTAGATTATAGCAGACAGTTTCCTTTCACAGCGCCTCCATACAGACTCCATGGTATTACATCTGTCTCCTTGTATAGCGCCTCTATACAAACGCCAGAGAATTGCATCAAACTGTCTCCCTATACAGCGCCACCATACAAACTCCAGGGAATTACATCAAACTGTCTCCCTGTACAGAGCAACCAGACCACCTCCAGAGAATTAAATCAAAGAGTTTCTAATTCTGGAGACAGCGTCAGCATCCGAACTCCGGAGAATTACAGCCAACATCGGATGGTCCTCTGAGACACCTTTTTTAAAGTTAAACAAAATATACTTTATTCAAAAATAAAATTATATACAATAAACCATTCAATCCTTTACGACTGCTTCCAATACAGTCTACATTTTAACACTTTTCGCCACCCACGTGGCATTCTGTTAGTCCATATTTATATTCCCTTATTGAGGGGTGTACATCCCACCCCCCTAACCCTCAACTCCCGCGTGAGAAGAACCCTAGACTGTGGTCCTTCCCCACCCATCCCTTGCGATGGCTGCACCAAATGCGTCCCCATCAGCTGCGTTACAGAGGACTCTGATCTCCGGGCTGTTCCCGGGGACGCACACCGAGACCAACATCCTGTGCTGCTGGCAGATATCAACTCGGTCAAAGACGCTCTTTGGTCGGCCCGAAACTTGATGGTCTACCAGCACATGGAAATGTCCGTGGGGGAATGCTGCCGACTGGCACATTCTCGGCTGCAGGAGTACGTGCCGAGGCTAACGTACCCCTACTTAAGAAGGAAACGGGAAATTCTTGGGATCTGCAAGCCGCTGAGTCTCATCATTTCGCATTTCCCCCTCCCCCCACTACTTTTAAATCTCTTAATATCTTTCCTTTCGGTTAGTCCTGACAAAGGGTCTCGGCCCGAAACGTCGATAGTGCTTCTCCTTCTAGATGCTGCCGAGCCTGCTATGTTCTACCAGCATTTTGTGTGTGTTGTTGTTTGAATTTCCAGCACCTGCAGATTTCCTCGTGTGAGTCTCATTACAGTCGTAGGGAAATTGCTGGAGGAAATTCTCCATTGAGTATATAAGCATTTGGCCAAACTAGGGAGAGCCAGCATGGATTTGAGCACAGCAGATCGTGCCCTACCAAGCTGCTCGGGTTTTTTGACAAGATGATGAGAGAGGTTGATGAGGGTAGGGCAGTGAATGTTATTTACATGGACCGTTGTATATCACCTATCAGCTTTTTGTTTTTCTCTCCCCTGCCTGTGTTTTACCACTACACCTCATCTTTTTTATTCTCCAGCCCAGCATATCTGTAAATGTGAACATGTAAATGTGTAAATGTAAATTCAGGACATCTGCAAAGACAGGTGTGTAAAAAGGGCCCATAGTATCATAGTACCCGACCACAAACTGTTCCAGCTGCTACCACCCCAGAAACAGTAAAATAACTGTAAATAGCTGTAATATCTGTAATAGCTGTAAATAAGTTAGTCCACGACCGCTGGACTAAGTGTGTAAATGTAGGAGGGGACTATGTTGAAAAATAAATGTGCTACATTTCCTAAAATTGACTCCTTCTCCCTTAGGCCACAAACTTATCAATCACCCCTCGTAATTAATAGAGATTAACAGCATACATAACTATCATAATTCTCTTCTTACCTCTCTTTGCTATTTCTCTTTCTGTGCACCTATCACTCAGTGTAAAACAAAAACTGTCCCTGCACATGTCCCTGCAACCACTCCCCACTGAACATCGATGGCTCCTTGGTAGAGATCGTAAAGAGCACCAAATTTCTTGGTGTTCACCTGACAGAGAATCTCACCTGGTCCCTCAACACCAGCTCCATAGCAAAGAAAGCCCAGCAGCGTCTCTCCTTTTTGCGAAGGCTGAGGAAAGTCCATCTCCCACCCCCCATCCTCATCACATTCTACAGGGGTGGTATTGAGAGCATCCTGAGCTGCTTCATCACTGCCTGGTTCGGAAATTGCACCATCTCGGATTGCAAGACCCTGCAGCAGATAGTGAGGTCAGCCGAGAAGATCATCGGGGTCTCTCTTCCTGCCATCACGGACATTTACACTACACACTGCATCCGCAAAGGAAACAGCATTATGAAGGACCCCAAGCACCCCTCATACAATCTCTTCTCCCTCCTGCCGTCTGGGAAAAGGCTCCGAAGCATTTGGGCTCTCACAATCGGACTATGTAACAGTTTCTTCCCCCAAGCTATCAGACTCCTCAATACCCGAAGCCTGGACTGGCACCTTGCCCTACTGTCCTGTTTATTATTTATTGTAAGGCCTGCACTGTTTTGTGCACTTTATGCAGTCCAGTGTAGGTCTGTAGTCTAGTGTAGTTTTCTCTGTGTTGTTTTTTTTTTATTATTACGTATTTCAGTCTAGTTTTTTGTACTGTGACATGTAACACCATGGTCCTGAAAAACATCTCATTTTTACTATGCACTGTTCCAGCAGTGATGGTCGAAATGACAATAAAAGTTGACGACTTGACTTGACAGCTCCTTTAAAAATAAAACTATACCCTCTCATATTTGACATTTCCACCCCGTGGAAAAAATCAACACCAACTCCTTGATGTTAAAGTGACCAGAATATAAACATTCCCTACCATGCTCTCTGTCTCCTTCATGTCCTTGATGAATACTGATGTGACATACTTGTTCAGTATCTCACCCAATTCATCTGGTTCCAGTCATAAATTCCTTCTTTTATTCTTGAGAGTTCCTATGGTTTCCATTGCAACAATTTTGTTTTGAATATTTATATAAAATACCATTGAATTTTCTTAATCCTCATGATATTTAATATTCACTCTTGGCAATCCTAATTCATTTTTGGGTTTCTAGGAACATAGAACAAACTCAGAGCAGTACAGCATTGGACAGGCCATTTAGCCCATTATATTATTCTAAGCTTGATACCAATTTATACTAAACGCATCCTGTTTATCATCCATAAGAAGCACGACTTCCAGGGTTGTAATCTTGGGATTACGGGACCATAAGATACAGGAGCAGAAATAGCTACTAGGTCCATCGAGTCTGCTCTGGCCAACTTATTGTCCTTTTTAACCCCATTCTCCTCCTTTCTCTCTGTAACCTTTGACAGTTTTGCTTTTATATTCTAGTCCTCTTGAAATAAATTTCATGGGCATTTGCCTTCTTTACTATGAAGTATATTTAAAGTGGTGGACGGGTATATGATTGGTCATGGTGCGAAAGGTTAGAGAGAAGGCAGAAGGTTGAGATTGAGAGGGATATTAATCTTCCATGATGAAGTGGTGGAGCAAATTCAACAGGCCAAATTGCCTATTTCTGCTCCTGTGTCTTATGGTCTGGATCTGTTCGGTATCCTCTCCAAGGCCTTCAATTCCTACCTATAATGCAGCAACCAGAATTGAAAGCAGTATTCCAGAGGAGACTTAACTAGTCTTTTAGACACTGCTCCAGAGGAGGCCCAACTAGACTCCTAACTTCTGTTGCAATATAACTTCCTGCCTCCTTGAGTCACCTCAACTAATAAACTCAAGCATGGAATACAACATCTTAGCCACCTTATCAGCCTATGTAGCCACTAGCAGGGAGCAATGGACTTGGACTCCAAGATCCCTCTTCTATATAGACATTGTTAAGGGTCTTTTCATAAATTCTGTACTTTCCTTGCACTAAATTTTCTCTGCAGATGTAACAAAATATTCTGTGATCTGATTCTGTTTTTTTTTAATCCCTTTTGTACTACCTCACTGTACTGATCTTTTGAATTATTCTGCCTGAATAAACTTAGGGACTTGGGTATATGGCATAACAATTTCTCCTTCCCTCTCCATTGTTTCTTCTGTTCCCCATTCTAGCATCTTTAGTCTTCTTCTCACTTGCCTATCACATACCCGTGATGCTCCTCCTCCTTCTCTTTCTCCCATGGTCCACCCTTCATTCCTATCAGATTCCTTCTCCAGGACTTTACCTTTCCCACCCACCTAGCTTCACCTATCACCTCCTCCCCTTCTCCCCAACTTCTTATTCTGCTGTTTTCTCCTTTCATTCCCAGTCCTGAAGTAGGATCTTGGTCTGAAATATTGACTGTTCCAATATTCCTCCAGAATTTTGTGTGCAATGCTCTGGGATTTCCAGCATCTACAGAATATATTGTGTTTAGTAAAATAGATAACTTGAATGTCTATTCTGTAATTAACTGGATTCTGAAACCTTGCATCATTCCTTAATGACACTCTATTTTGATGTGCACAAGGAGAACAGCTTGGCCCCTATCACTACACTGTTCTGAAGCCTGAACAAAGCAATGCTATTTTTATACAGAAATTGACTCCTTGTGTACAGATATTGGTCTAAAAGATACTGCACTTCTGAATCCATCAATTTTCTGTTTAAAGTATTAAGCATAATACATATTTCAGGGGTTAACAAGCAATTAAATCTATGTGTTATAGGCCAGTAATGTTTGAGAATTAGTGAAATAAAATTCCAGTAGCAGGTGTTGCCATAGAATCATTCATTTCTACCTTTATCTTGCTATTCTTGGTAACCTTGGTTCCCAGGCTTAAATGGAAAAGTTGCACAAAGGAGAGTTAGGCTTTCAAAGCCCTTGTTCAGCTTGGATGACTAGACTATGTCTGTACCCTTTGTCAGCTTATCATCTTTACTGTTGCCTTACTGAACTTCCACACTCAGAAAGGTTGCACAAAGGGAAGCTCACCTCTCAAAGATTTGGTTCAGCATTTGCACTCTGTTTTTTTCAGCACACCATCTTAAGACCATAAGACATAGGAGCAGAATTAGGCCATTTAGTCGAGTCTGCTCAGACATTCCATAATGGCTGATATATTTTCCATCTCAACCTCTAGAGGGACTTCCTTATATTCTGAGGCTGTGCCCGCTGGTGTAAGATCCACCCACTATAAGAAACATCCTTTCTACGTCCACCCAATCTCTGCCTTTTAGTCTTCAATGGGTTTCAATTAGATCCTCTATCATTCTTCAAAATTCCAGTGAGTACAGGCCCAGAGCCATCAAATGTTCCTCATACCTCAACCCTTTCGTTCCCCTGATAATTCTCTTGAAAATCTTCTGGACTCTCTCCAATGCCATCACATCCTTTCTCAGATAAGGGGTCCAAAACTGCTAACAGTACTCCAAGTGCAGTTTGACCAATGCCTTTTTATGCCTCAATATTGCATCCTTGCTTTTATTTTTTAATCCTGTTGAAGTGAATGTTAACATTTCATTTTCCTTCCTTGCCACCGATTCGACTTGCAAGTTAAACTTTAGGAATCTTGTATGAGAATTCCCCAGTCCTTTTGCACCACTGATTTCTGAATTTCCACTCCCCAGAGCACCACATTGCCCCCACCTGATGGAGTCCGCTGTCCCCAGTAACCTCAGAGTCAGCAACAAAATCCAAAAGTCAGCCACAACCTGAGGCACTGTGGGTGTCTGTAGCCCACCCCACCTAACCCAATGGAGGCACTATTTGATGAGGCAAGAGGCAGCGCACTGCAGTGTCACTTCTTTCCTTCAGCCTCGCTAGGTCCATGGCAGCCGACCTAGTGAGACGAAAGGCAGTCGTGCTATAAGGGGACCGGCTGGAAATGGTGCCAGCCAGTCCCCCTTTAGCATGACTGCCTTTTGTCTCTTGCGACCGCACCCAGTATACCACATCGGAGATACGGTTGAGTACCTCATCCCGGCCACTTCCAAGCTTGAGGAATAGTGCCTTCTTCCGGGTGGGGCAGGAGCTCCCTACTGGGGCCCTCACCAGGTATTGCTGCATTCAGTCCATGCAAAAACACGTTGATCTCAACTGACATCTTTACTGGTGACAAGTACAAAACCCAGGGAGGGAACCCACTCAGTCACATACAGACGGGGGGTGGTAATTATTACACACTCTTCTATCTTGTCAATTCATTTATTAATTCATTCAATTCATACCTTTGTCTTTGCAATCTTTTTATTATTATTATTATTCAAAGATAACACAGGTACATCGAAGTAACAACACTTACAATGCCTCAAAAAAAAAAGAAATTATATTAAAGATTGAAAATTTTTGTGAATAAAAAAAAACCCTACTAAGCAAGAAAAGTGAGAAAAAAAAGAAACCCATTGGGGGTACAACCCCGGAGCCATGTGTCACACAGAAAGCTTCTAAAAATAAACATCAAACCACCAACAAGAAAGAAAAATATATTAAAAAAAAATTCACACTTAGATCATGGAGGAAATTTATCAGTTAACTTAAATGATAATAACGAGCAAATGAGCCCCATCTCTTCTCAAAATCAAATAAAGGTTCAAAGGTTCGACTTCTAATTTTCTCCAAGCTAAGTCACAGCATCACTTGAGAGAACCATTGTGACAAAGTAGGAGCTGATATATCCTTCCATTTCAACAAGATGGCCCTCCTAGCTATCAATGTAACAAACACAATAACATGTTGGTCAGACACAGAAATACCATGGATATTTTGAGGAATTATTCCAAAAAGCACAGTCAATTTATTAGGTTGTAAGTTGATCCTGAGTGCTTTAGAGATAGTTGAAAAGACTGACTTCCAAAATTGTTTTAATATAGAACATGACTAGAACATATGTGTCAGTGTAGCTATCTCAGTTTTACATCTATCACAATACTTGTCAACATTAGGAAATATTTTAGAAAGTCTCTCCTTCGTCAAATGGTAATGATGTACAATTTTAAATTGAATCAGTGAATGACTAGCACAGATCGAAGAAGAGTTAACCAGCTTTAGAATCCGCGTCCAATCCTCCCATATAAAAATCAAATTGAGTTCCTTCTCCCAATCTTGTTTAATCTTAAGTAAAGGACGCTTCTCTCATTGTAATAATAAATTATAAACTCTTCTGCACTGCAGAGCGCCACATTGCCCCCACCTGATGGAGTCCCCAGTAACCTCAGAGTCAGCAACAAAATCCAAAAGTCCTGGTGGTGGTCAACGCCACCACCTGAGGCGCTGTCGGTGTCTGTAGCCCCCCTCCCACCAACCCACTGGAGGCACTATTTGATGAGTCAAGAGGCAGGGTACTGCAGTGTCACTGCTTTCCTTCAGCCTCGCTAGGTCCATGGTAGCCGACCTAGTGAGACAAAAGACAGTCGTGCTATAAGGAGACCGGCTGGAAACAGTGCCAGCCGGTCCCCCTACAGCACGACTGCCTGTCGTCTCTCACGCGACCGCACCCAGTACACCACATCGGAGATAAGGTCGAGTACTTCTCCCGGCCACTTCCAAGCTTGCGGAATAGTGCCTTGTTCCGGGTGGGGCAGGAGCTCCCTACTGGGGCCCTCACCAGGTATTCCTGCATTCGGTCCATGCAAAAACACGCTGATTTCAACTGACATCTTTACTGTGACAAGTACAAAACCCAGGGAGGGAACTCACTCAGTCACATACAGACGGGGGGTGGTAATTATTACACACTCTTCCTATCTTGTCAATTCATTTATTAATTCATTCAATTCATACCTTTGTCATTGGTACCGGCATAGACACATACTGAATTGACAATGTTAAGATTTGTCTGTGTGTGCGCGCATGCGCGCGCACTCCAGCATATCATAAGCCAGCTGTCTACCAATTCCACCATATTTGAAATTTATTACTATCAGAGAGTCTTAGACATACAGAACATTCAGCCCATTGAGTCTGTTCTACCATTGCAACATGCTTATCCCTCTCAACCCCATTCTCCTGCCTTCTCCTCAAAACCCTTGATACCCTGACTAATCAAGAACCTATCAAGATGTGCTTTAAATCTATACAAAGATTTGGCCTCCACAAACATCTGTGGCAATGAATTCCAAAGATCAAAGTAAAATTTATGATCAAAGTAAATACATGTCACCACGTACAACCCTGAGATTCTTTTTTTGAGGGCATACTTAGCAAATCTATAAAACAGTAACTGTAAGCTGTAAACAAACTATTCAAATGCAGATATAAACAAACAGGAATAAATAACAAGGGTATATAACAAGGATTTGAGTACAGGAGCAGGGAGGTTCTACTGCAGTTGTACAAGGCCTTGGTGAGACCGCACCTAGAATATTGTGTGCAGTTTTGGTCCTCTAATCTGAGGAAAGACATTATTGCCATAGAGGGAGTACAGAGAAGGTTCACCAGATTGATTCCTGGGATGGCAGGACTTTCATATGAAGAAAGACTGGATTGACTAGGCTTATACTCACTGGAATTTAGAAGATTGAAGGGGGATCTTATTAAAACGTATAAAATTCTAAAGGGATTGGACAGGCTAGATGCAGGAAGATTGTTTCCGATGTTGGGGAAGTCCAGAACGAGGGGTCACAGTTTAAGGATAAAGGGGAAGCCTTTTAGGACCGAGATGAGGAAAAACTTCTTCACACCGAGAGTGGTGAATCTGTGGAATTCTCTGCCACAGGAAACATTTGAGGCCGGTTCATTAGCTATATTTAAGAGGAAGTTAGATATGGCCCTTGGGGCTAAAGGGATCAGGGGGTATGGAGAGAAAGCAGGTACAGGGTTCTGAGTTTGAAGATCAGCCATGATCATACTGAATGGTGGTGCAGGCTCAAAGGGCCGAATGGCCTACACCTGCACCTATATTCTATGTTTCTATGAAATTACAATATAATAGAGCCCTTAAATGGGTGTAGCTATCCTCTTTTGTTTCGGAGCCTGATGGTTTAGGGGCAGTAACTGTTCTTGAACCTGGTGGTCCTGAGCCACTTGTACCTTCTACCTGATGGCGGTAGTGAGGAAAGAGCATGGCCTAGTGGTGAGGATCTGATGATAAACTCTGCTATTCTACAGCAACATTTCATGTAGATGTGCTCAGTGGCTGGCGGAGCTGGGGTGAACCCGCAAACTTTTGTAGGATTTTCCACTCAAAGGCATTAGTGTTCACAAATCAAACTGTAATGCAGCCAGTCAACACACTTTCCACCAGACATCTGTAGAAGTTTGCCCAAGTTTTTGATTACATGCCCAACCTCCGCAGACTCCTAAGGAAGTGGAGGCACTGCTGTGCTAACTTCACAATAATATTTATATAATGGATCCAGGTCAGGTCTTCTGAGATAGTGACACCCAGGAATTTAAAGTAACTGACCCTCTCCACCTCCGATCTTCCAATGATTACTGGCTGATGGACCCCGGGTATCCATCACCTGCAGTCTACAATTAGTTCCTTGGTCATATTGACATTATGGGAGATTCACAGATTCACCATCATCTGACTGAAGAATTTGCTCCTCATCTTTTTTCTAATAGATGTCCCTCTATTCTGAGGCTGTGCCCTCTGCTCCTGGACTCCTCCATTATAGGAATCATTCTCTCCAGATTCACTCTACCTCAGTTATCAATATTCGACAGATTTCAATAAGCTCCCCCCATTATTATTCTAAAATTCAGCGAGTACAGACTCCCAACCAACAAAAGCTCCTCATAATTTAACCTTTTCATTCCCAGAATTATTCTTGTAAACCTCTTCTGGTCGCTCTCCAATGCCAACACATCTTTTCTTGGGCAAGGGGCCAAACAGCTCATGTTGCTCGAAGTGCAATCTTATAAAGTGCAATGTCTTAGAAAGCCTCAGCAATGCATCCTTGCTTTTTATTCTGGTCCACTTGAAATGAATGCTAACATTTCATTTGCCTTCCTTAGCAAATCCAGGGTGCAGGGTGGTTCAGGAAATCCAGGGGTGGGCGTCTCACATTTAATTACCTCCACAGCCAGCCTAATCCTTTCCTCAGGATAGGCCATTCTGCCCATCAATCTCTCCAAACCCTCTTCTTCATTTAGAGGAGGCTGAAAAACAGGAATATGCCACTCGGCCCTTCAAGCTGTCCCTGGATGCCAGTGAGGATAAGTGTAGGATGATTTGATGGATAAATGCATGCTGAAGAATTAGTGCACCAGACGGGTTTTTGGATTTTTGAACCATTGGGATCTCTTATGGGGAAGGTCTGTCCTGCATAAATGGATTGGTTACACTTGAATTTGCTGGAGACCAATATCTTTGCAGGCAACTTTGCTGGAGCTCTTGGGGAGGATTTAAACTAATTGGCAAGGGAATGGGAACCGGAGTGACACAGTTGAAGATGGTGCAGTTTTTATATAAGTAGACAAGGTGTAGTGGGCCCGTGAGAAAGAACAGAAAGTTAATTGGATAAATCTGGAGTCAGTGGGATGGGTGGAAGTGTTACATAAGTGCAAACCTGAAAAGAGTGATGAATACAGAACTGAAGGTGTTATGTTCGAATGCCCTCAATTTACGGAATAAGTTAGATTATCTTGTGTGCAATTAGAAATTGGCAGTTATGACTGTGAGCATTACTGAGTCATGGCTGAAAGAAGATTATTGTCGGGAGTTTAACATCCAAGGATAAATAAACATTGTATCAAAAGGAGAGGCAAGTAGGCAGACGGGTAGGTTGGTTCTGTTCGTAAAGGTGAAATCCTTAGCAAGAGGTGATACGTGATCAGAAGTTGTAGAATTCTTGTGGGGAGAGTGAAGAACTACAAGGGTCACCCCAGAACGTGGGGTAAAAATTACAATGGAATTGTAGCTATTTAGAAAGGGCAATCTTGCAGAAGCCACATAGGATATTCATGTCCAATATGCTGGTAGATTGGGAAAATCAAGATGGTGCTGGACCCCCAAAAAGGGAATTTGCAGAACGCCTACACAATGTCTTATTAGAGCAGCTCAGGGAAAGGCAATTCTGGATTGGGGGTTTGTAATGAAACAGATCGGATTAGGGAGCTTCAGGTAAAGGTACCCTTAAAAAGCAGAGATTGTAATATTCTAGAATTTACCCTGCAGTTTGTGAGAGAGAAGCTAAAATCAGATGTATCATTATTACAGTGGAGTGAAGGGAATTACAGAGACATGAGAGAGGAGCTGGACAAAGTTGACTGGAAGGGGACACTTGCTGGAATGACAACAGAACAGCAAATGGCTGGTGTTTCCAGGTGTAATTTGGGTATTGCAGGACAAATAGATCCCAAAGATGAAGTATTCTAAAGGGAAGACAATGACTGATGAGAGAATTCAAAGACAGATTAAAAGCACAACAGAGAGCAAAGGATTTTGTTTATGGGAATCTCAAACACAGCAGCACGTCAGTCCTGCTGTGCCTGTCAGTTCAACGGCACATGAATGCCGCTGATCCTTATATGTAAAGGAGATTCCTGAGAAGACAACACATCAATCGTAGCAAGAACAGGAATATGTGGACACATCCGTGATCTGACTTGCTGAATGGCCAAAGATCTGATAGCAGTGAGATGTAATTCACTGGTTCTCATTTTAGAGGAGACTCGGTAGGCCACTGCACCTACAGACACATCAGCAAATTCACACCGGGGAGAGGCCATTCACCACCTCCGAGTGTGGGAAGGAATTCATCCAAACGTTCAATCTGCAGAAACACCAGAATTCACACAGGGGAGTTGCTGCACACCTGTTCTGACTGTGGGAAGGGTTTCATTCAGTTATTCTAGCATGCGAGGCTTCAAAGAGCTCATAGTAAGTAGACGCCACACTTTCGTCCTGAGTATGCAAATACATTTATTCAATCATCCCACCTGCTGAAACACCAGCAACTTCACATCAGGGAGGAAGTTCGAATAAGCTTTATGTTAAAATTTTAACCATCACAGTAATGGCATCCAATTGCAAGTTCCCGACCAATTATTAAGGTTAGATTCTGTGGTTGTTGCAGCTGTTCATCACACCCAGGTCTAAGCATTGGGGAGTCTGTTCTGCTGATGTTAGCCTGAAATTAAACTGCTGATTAATAGTACGGATCTATGCAAGTAAGTTCTATTTCAAACCCTGTGTCTCAGGCGCTTGCACCCGGGGTACATTAAAGAGGCCACTCAGTCCAGCTGGCCCTTGCTTGTGTTTTCTTCTATATTAGTGCTTTTAAACCCATCCCTGCTGTTGACCCCTTGATCTCCTTGTGATGACAGGTTGCAACTGTGGGTGAAGAGGTTTCTTTGAATTTCCTTGATGACTTACTGCAAACAGACCAAGAAAGATGAGCTCACTGTGGATTGGTCCCAAAATATTCCTTGTTTCTCAGGGCTCTGGGCTAAGGAAGAATATCATGGTTGGTTCTTCGCCAACCTTTCCCACATTTTGGGTCATTTCCACAGATTTCAAAGGTTGTGCCTCGCAAAGCTAGGCTATTCAAATTCACAACTCAGAAGTATGAGAGCAGAGTGATAGGTAAATCTTCACTAGAGCAGGTTCATAAACCGAAGAGGAGCCAGATGTGTCAGGGCTTTTGGGCTCCAGAAAGAATTGGAGGCTCGAGTTTATGGGGAAGAGGAGGAAGGAATCATACTAGAGGACATGGCTACAAATAAAATATCAGGAATATTTGGAAACAGATTGACTGAAAAGCATGTGGTTTATTCTGCAAAATGATGGAGAAACTCAGAGCATCAGGCAGCATCTACGGAGAGGGATAAACGGTCGATGATTTGGGCTGATAGCTATCACCATATCTGTTGACCGTTTATTCCTCTGCTTAACTCAGCTGCTGCGCTTCTCTGGCACTCTGTGTGTGGTGCTCTACGTTTCCAGCATCTGTAATAAAACCAGTTGTAAGTGGATTGGATATCAGCATTTCACATCTGGAACGCCTGTTGATATTGTTTATCAGAACTTTCTGTGTTAAGGTAGCTGCTGAGAAACGCTGAAGGATGCGGTGCGGAACCAGTGCTTGCAAACACTTTTAATGACACCTTACTTACCCAGATATGCCTTCCTATATCATGATGAGACGTGCTTACAATGCTACCTTGGTCAACATCTTCTGGATAGACCATTAAACTATTTATTTCACTTTTTTACATTTGTGTTTCTGGAACTGTTGAAGACTGTGATTTACAGTTTGGAGATTGGCTGAGTGATCCAGTGTTTTGCTGTCTGGGAAGCAAGCACGAGCCTTGAGGCATTGAAACTATAAGATGGCGCAAGTCAATGTTCGACTCCACTTCACCGATTAAAGCTTCCATTATCAAGTAAGATTGCAACATTGAGGCAAATGCGCAAAGTGAGCAAAGGTGCACTGCCAACTACCTGCCTTTTGATCTCTGATGGGATCTCTCTGCTACTGGAGAAGGAGCCCAGGGGCCAGGCCTCTACAATCGAGCAGTGTCTCCCACTTTCAATGATGTTACTGAGGTTCTGCGTTATGGATTTAGACCACGGACTATGGACTTTTTCAGTTTTATGGTTTTCATATTGTGTGTTGTTCTTTCTTGTTGGTTTTTGTGTGGGGGGAAGGTTGGGGGTCAATGTTCTTTGTACAAGGGAGTGGTAGATAGAAGTTGATATGGTTGTTACGTTGTGTATGGGGGAGGGGGGCTTGGGGGGCGATGTCCTTGTTGCCTTTTGTGCGGGGGTGGGGAGGGGGTTGACGCTCATGTCGCAGTACTTTAGTAAACCATGAAACCATTAAGACATAGGAACAGAATTAGGCCATTCAGCCCATTGGGTCTGCTCCACCATTTCATCACAGCTGATCCCTGATTGCATTCAACCCCATACACCTGCCCTCTCACCATATCCCTTGATGCCCAACCAATTAGGAATCGATCACCTTCCACTTTAAACACACTCACAGACTTTGCCTCCAGCACAGTCTCAGAATCAGAATCAGGTTTATGATCACCACTGTGTGTTACAAAATGTGTTAACTTAGCACCAGCAGTTCAATGCAATACATAATATAGAAGAAAAAGAACAAGTAATAATAAATAAAAAAAATTACAGTATTACATATATTGAATAGATTAAAATCATGCCAAAAAACAGAAATAATGTATATTAAAAAGTGAGGTAGTGTCCATTGACAATGTCCATTCTAGAGCATTCCACAGATTCACCACTCTTTGCTTAAAAATATTCCTCTTTACTTCTGTTCTAAAAGGTCACCCTCAAATCTGAGGCTGTGCCCCCTAGTTCTGGATACTCCCATCAGAGGGAACATCCTGTCTACAGCCGTCTTATTTAGTCCTTTCAACATTTGGTAGGTATCAATGAGATCCTATGCATTTTTCTAAATTCCAGTGAATAAAAGCCCAAAGTTGCCAAATATTCCTCACGTGTTAACCCCTTCATTCCCAGAATCATCCTTGTGAATCTCCTCTGGATTCTCTCCAATGACAGGTCCTTTCTGAGATAAGGGGCTCAAAACTGTTGACAGTACTCCAAGTGAGGCCTCATCAGTGTGTTATAAAGCTTCAGCATTACCTACTTGTACTTATATTCTATTCCTCTTGAAATAAATGCCAACATTGCATCTGCCTTCTTTTCTATAGACTCATCCTGTGAATTAACCTTCTGGGGATCTTGCACAAGGACTCCAAAGTTCCTTTGCACCTCTGATGTTTGATTTTTTTTCCACATTTATGTAATAGTCTGCACTATTGTTCCGTTTACCAAAATACATTATGATACATTTCCCAACACTGTATTCCACCTGCACATTTTTGCCCATTCTTCCAATTTGTCTAACTCCTGTTACAATCGCAATACTTCCTCAGCACCACCTACGCCTCCACCTATCTTTGTAACATCCTCAAACTTTGCCACAAAACCATAATTCATTATCTAAATCACTGACAAACGAGGTGAAACGTAGCGGCTCCAATACTGATCCCTGAATAACACCGCTACTCACTGGCAGCACCAGAAAAGGCCCCTTTTATTCCCACTCGCGGCCTCCTGCCTGTCAGCCATTCCTCTATCCATGCAGCATCTTTCCTGTAACCCCATAGATTTTTACCTTGTTAAGCAACCTCATATGTGGCACGTTATCAAATGCCTTCTGAAAATCCAAGTCAATGACATCCACCGCCTCTCCTTTGTCCACCCTGCTTATCACTTCCTCGAATAATTCTAACAGATCTTTCAGGCAAAATATTTTGTGCTGTTAGGCTCTTTCTCTTTGAACTAACTTCCATGGTTTTCTTTGTTTTGGGGCTATCTGGAGAAGAATCTCAAAGTTGTATACTGCAGACATACTTTGATAAAAATGAACTTTTGAAGCTTTAAATCTTGACGCTTCAGCATTCCTCGGTGAGACAACGATCTAATGCGCAGGCGTAAAGGGCACAGTCGTTTTCTAAATTGCGCATGCGCTTAGTGGACAAAAGGATCCGGAAGATCAGCAGCAAGTCGGAGTGGGCCCTGGCGGTCGCACAGGAACTTCAGGATAATTGCCGCGAACTCCGGACATGCCGTGGCCCCACATCCCGGGACAGTATCGGTCATTTTCCTCTCTTAGTCCCACGATTTGTATCCGGGCTCCGGGGAGTTTTCTGCTGATTAGTGAAGGTACTGGCGCCCATTTCTGGCGCATGCGTGTCGCTGAGACCGTGGTGAAGAGACAGGGTTCCCGTTCGTGGGGAATTCTGGGTATTGTGGCGACCATTGGTGACACTTCCACTTTTGTCCTCTGGCGTGTTTGGAAGTACAGGCAGGGGAAATGGGATCGGATGGATCTCTCAGACACCGCCAGGTCCCAGCTGCCTAAATCCAAAATTAGGAACTTGGAAGAAAAATATAGTTCGGAGTTAATCTGAATTGAATAGTCTATCTCCAGTTAAGGAAAATATCTGTGTCAGTGCTACATGAAAAAGGAACAAAATCAATCACTTTTGTTCTATCTCCCCGTGGTTTGGACGTTATGTACTATTTTGTACTATTCTCTCTGGGTACATAATGATATCAAACACCTTTGTCTTGGGCAACAAGTGACCTGCAACTTTTACATCACTAAGTGCCACATTCCAATGAGAAATCCTGCTGCCCTCCCCTTCATATTCATTGGCATTACTGTCGATGAGGCCATTGATGAGTTCACCACTATCATTCCCTGTGCTGGGGGGTGGGTGTGATGGAAGGTTCAGAGTAATTAGAAAGTCTCCAGGATCAGTTGTGTAATATCATAAACATAAAGTACACTGCAGATGCTGTGGTCCAATCAACACGTACAAAAGCTGGATGAACTCAGCAGGTTGGGCAGCATCCGTTGAAATGAGCAGTCAATGTTTTGGGCTGAGACCCTTTGTCAGGACTGAAGAAGGAGGGGGCAGGGGCCCTATAAAGAAGGTGGGGGGGAGGGTAGAAGGTGCCAGGTGAAAAAACAATCAGAGGGAAGTAGGGAGGGGATAGGCAGGAGAGGTGAAGAAGGAGTGAAGTTAGCTGCCTATCACCTCTCTCATGATTCTGCCTTCTACTACCCATAGTGCTTTCCCCTTACATTCCTTCTTCACTTCTCTTGCTTGCCCTCTCCCTGCTTCCCCTCCCCTTGATCTTTCACCTGGTACCTTCCACCCTCCCCCCACCTTCTTTATAGAGCCCCTGCCCCTCCTTCTTCAGTCCTGATGAAGGGTCTCAGCCCGAAATGTTGACTGCTCATTTCAATGGATGCTGCCCGACCTGCTGAGTTCATACAGTTTGTTTGTACGTGTTGATGTAATATCATGTGCTCTTTATCGCACTGTGGGGCATGACCATTACTTGAAATTATACTAATGGAGAAAGACACACTGAGCCTTCACAGATTACAGATGGGCATAAATGGGCTATTCTGATGCAGACAGGAACACAGAGAATTTGATGGTTGGTCTGGATGCCTGATCTTCAGCCAGTTAGAAGATGAGTTGTTCCTACAACTTGTGTTGCACCTCGCTGTGACAGTGTGATGTCAGAGTTCACAATAGAGTCTACAATTATTTCATCTGAAGTGCTGTCCTTTATCTATTGATGTCTTTTGTAAATCTTTTTACAGGGTAGAAACTGCAAGTAATTTGTGTACAGGAATCTGAAACACTACAAACACATCGGTGTTTGCTGTCCTTATCCAGATATTTAAGGAGTGATCAGACATTTCCTTTGTAACACCAATATATCTATTGTTGATTCTTTGGAGATAAAGAAGTATTTCATCCCAACTGGAACGTGCTTTGTATCTGAAAGGAGGTTTTCTGTTGAAACCCAGTAAAAACCACTCGAACCGGGGTGCTGAGAACACACCAGTATTTGTTCACGAGAGATCAGTTCTTCAACTGTAATGACTGTGTGAGGGATTCACTACATTGCTGGCAGCAGGAAGCATTTCAACATCATCCAGGTTAAATATTTATCAGAAATTCTTACAGAGAGGACTGTGTTACGTATCTTGGAAGAGATTCACTTACTCAATCCACCACAAGCAGACCAGTGAGTTCAGAACGGAGAGAGACTGCAGAACTGTTCCATGTGTGGGAAGAGATTGACTTCATCATCAGATCTGCTGACACACAAGTGAGTTCACACGCAGGAGTGGCTGTACGTCAGCTCTGAATGTGGGAGGGGATTCACTCACATCCCACCTAAAGAGATACCAATGAATTTACACTGGGGACGGGCCATTCATCTGCTCAAACTGTGAGACGAGATTCACCCAATCTTCTTGACAACTGGTGCACCAGTCTGTGAACTCTGCAGAGAGGTCTTTCATCTATGGGAAAAGATCCACTCAGTCATCTCAATTGAAGCTACATCAGTGAATTCACACAGGAGAGAGGCTGTTCACCTGCTCAGACTGTGGGAACAGATTCAGTCAGTCATCTCAGCAATTGGCACAATAGTCAACTCACACGGACGAGATGTCATATGCCTGCTCAGATTGTGGGAAGGAATTCATTCAGTCATCTCATCTGAAAGTACATCAGCGGGTTCACACTGGGCAGAGGCCACTGACCTGCTCCGAATGTGGAAAGGGATTCACTCAGCCAACCCACCTGCAGTCACACAAGCGAGTTCACATGGGAGAGAGACCATTCACCTGTTCTGTGTGTGGGAATAGATTCACTCGGTTAAGCAACCTACAGAGACACCAGTCAGTTCACACTGGGGAGAGGCCGTTGATTTGCTCAGACTGTGGGAAGGGATTCACCTGGCCATCTGAACTGAAGCTACATCAGCGAGTTCACACTGGGGAGAGGCCATTCACCTGCTCAGACTGTGGGAAGGGATTCACTCGATCATCTGACCTGCTGGCACACCAATCAATTCACACTGGGAAGAAACCATTCACCTGCTTCGATTGTGGGAAGGGCTTCACTCGGTCATCTCACCTGTTGACACACCAGTTAGTTCACAGTGGGGAAAGGCCATTCACTTGCTCAGATTGTGGGAAGGGATTCACTCGGTCATCTGACCTGCAGAGACACCAGTCAGTTCACACCAAGAAGTGGCCATTCACCTGCTCAGACTGTGGGAAGGGATTTTCTTGGGCATCTGAACTGAAGATACATCAGCGAGTTCACACTGGGGAGAGGCCATTCACCTGCACAGACTGTGGGAAGGGATTCACTCGGTCATCTCAGCTTATGACACACCAGTTAGTTCACACTAAGGGGAAACCGTTCACCTGCTCAGACTGTGGGAAGGGATTCAATCAGACTTCTGACCTCCTGGCACACCAGCGAGTTCACACAGGAGAGAAGCCATTCACCTGTTCTGTATGTGGGAAGGGATTTGCTCAGTTCTCTCAACTACAGAGACACCAGTCAGTTCACACTGGAGAGAGGCCATTTATTTGCTCAGACTGTGGGAAGAGATTTGTTCGGTCATCTGAACTGAAGGTACATCAACGAGTACACACTGGAGAGAGGCCATTCACTTGCTCAATCTGTGGGAAGGGATTCACTCGGTCATCTGCCCTACAGCAACACCAGTTAGTTCACTCTGGGAAGAAACCATTCACCTGCTCAGTCTGTGGGAAGGGATTCACTCGCTCATCTCAGTTACTGGCACACCAGTTAGTTCACACTGGGGAGAGGCCATTCACCTGCTCAGAATGTGGGAAGGGATTCGCTCAGTCATCTTATCTGAAGGTACATCAGCGAGTTCACACTGGAGAGAGGCCATTTACCTGCTCCGTCTGTGGAAAGGGATTCACTCGATCATCTGCCCTAATGCAGCATCAGTTGGTTCACACTGGGAAGAAACCATTCACCTGCTCAGACTGTGGGAAGGGATTCACTTGGGCATCTCAGCTACAGGCACACCAGTCAGTTCACAGTGAGGGTTAGCCATTCATCTGCTCAGTCTTTGGAAAGGGACTAACTCGGTCATCTGCCCTACTGCAATGCCAGTTAGTTCACACTGGGGAGAGACCGTTCACCTGCTCAGACTGTGGAATGGAATTCATTTGGTCATCTCAACTGAAGGTGCATCATTGAGTTCACATTGGTGGGTGGGAGAGCATTAGCCTGCTCTGTGGGAAGGGATTCACTCACTCATCCAACCTTGTGACACACTATCAAATTCACACTGGGGAAACAGTTTAAGTAAGCTACATGCTGGATATTTAATCATTCTGGTTGCTGAATCCAGACGCAAGTTCAAAAGTCATTGTTGGTGTTGAACTTTGCAATTGTTGCTGCTGTTCATCAAACCCAGTTCTATACCCTGGTCACTGGGCATGGAAGGAGTTTTTTTCTGCTGATGTTCTCGTTTAATAGGACTGGAGTTTAATATTCTGGATCCATGACAAATAAATCAGTTCTATTTGAAACTCTGTCTCAGGTATTGAGTGAATCTACATCACTCCCTTTTTACAGTAGGGAATAGACTCAGCACAGCCTGTTATTATTTCTGTTTCATGATATTCCTTTTAAATCCTTTCCTGCTGTTCATCTGTGGGTGAAGAGGTTTCCCATAAGTTTCCTGCTTGACTTTCCGCAGACTGAAGAGGGTGAGCTGACTGCAGTGGTGACTAACCTGTTCTTTGCCCCACAAATCTGTGGCCTGAGAAAGACTGAAATTGGTAGTTAACCAACTTATTCCCTGGTCATTCCAACATTATGGTCACTTTCACTGCTTCTAAAGAGCTGTGACACACAGAGTTTGGTTGTCACTATAAACCACTGTCCTTGAAAGTCTGAAAGCAGAATGGAGAACCATTCGTTGGATGCCCACTGGAGCAGGGTCAGAAACCAGCGACGTGGCAGCACAGGGCACAGTTTGGTACTCTGCACAGAGGTAGGGGTAAGAAGAGATGATGATGAGCAGGGGGTGTGGCCACAAGTGACAGAGTAGCAACGTTTGGAAGCTGATTGACAGAAAAAACCAGGTTGACTTTGACTTTTGACAGGCACGGTGCCTGTTGACATTGAGTATATTGCCTGTGGAAGCTTGCTGTGTTAAATTGCCTGCTAAACCCTGATAAAAAATACTGACCGATGATACTATTTGGCAGAGTTTGTCAACACTTTCAATGGCACTGTTGTTACCCGGAAATCTAAGTGAGCTTTAGAATGTATTATCACCGTGAATCGAGTGCACAGGTACCGAGAGCCTGTTGGATCCTAATGTTTAATTTTAAAGTATTATTGTCTCTGCAGTTTAACAATTATTAACCTTGTATTTTACGCAGCCATTGTATTCATTACAGTTTCATATGCCTATAGTGGCTATACAAAGTGTAATTCTGGGGCTTCTTTGCAATTCATTAAGTAAGTGTTTTGTCATTAGTTAATTTTTGCTGCAGTATTGACTCAGTTCTTTCTAAGTGGATTATCATATTTAGATTTGAATGGGGTTTTTCTTAGTTTCTGGCTTAGAAGTAGCTGTTTTATGCCAGGTGTGCCATCTTTTGCTTCTCTCTCTTCTTCAAGTAGTAGACCCCTGCCACTGTTCCACTCCTATCAACTTTTAATAAAACGATGGTGAAGCAACAAGTTCATGCCTCGTTCCTGACTTTTAAAAGTACCTTGGATTGAAACACTAAATTCGCCAATTGGAGTAGTCGTCAGCACTTAGAGCTCAGAATAATCCAAAACAATGAAAGAATATTTGGCACCTAAAAATGGGGTAAGAACTTCATTTTATGTTGTAAATTGTCTGAGAAAAAAAACTAGCTCTGGCTTTTACATTACCAGAGGGAAATCAGGATGGAGGACTGTTGTGTTGCTTTTTTTAAATAAACATCTGTTAAAAAGAAGGGCAAACTTCAAAAAATTAAATTCATACAGGCAGTAGAGCACAGATAAAAAGGCTAACGAAATTGTGGAAGCGAGCAGAGCATGGGGAAAATTCAGTTTGCAGGACAACCTGTTAAAAATTCAAGATTGCGATCAAAGTAAAAGTATGTATGTATTTAAGATTGCATCAAAGCAATGGCCAAAAGTTGTGAAACATTCAATTTTGATAAGATTATTGAAATATACCTATAATGTTAAATCTAATGAAATATGGCTCCTAGGTGATATTGTGAACGTATGGGATAAGAGTCTTGAAATGTTTGTTATTGATTTAGAGACAAGAGCATCTGGTTAGTTTGATTAAATGTGTGACTGATTAAAGTGTAATAGGATGAGTAAATCTTTTACTAATTGAAAGAAACACAAAGCTTATGATGAACTACAAAAACACGATAGAAACAGTGAAATGCCCAAAGAGCAAATCTTTGCATTAACCAACGAGCGAAAGAACAAGATTGTAATTCAAAGTCACATGCAGAAAATGCTGGAGGTACTTGTGTTGGTGTGAATTGTTCTGGATTACCAGCATCTGCAGAATTTCTTCTCTTTTTAATTCAATTGATGTAAATTGCTCACGGCTCAAAAATAAATGGAAACAATGTCAGAAAGCACAGGCAGCAACTTCAACTGTGCGGCACACAAAATGGTGGAGTAATTCAGCACGTCAGGCAGCATCTATACAAAAGTGTAAACAGTCAAACCTTTGAACCAAGACTCTTCATCAGGGTCCATTGCTAATTAATGTATTGACAAGCTAGTGACAGATCCATCAACTGTTGCTCAACCACTCAACAATCAGCTGAAGGTCAGCAAGGGCTCGGACAACCCCGTGATTCCTAATGAAGAACAACTGAAAGCATTTCAAGTTTTAAAGATGATATTGTGTACTGCACCTGCATTAATAATCCCTGACACAGGTAAATCATTTACCCTTTGTATCAATGAGAAACACATGTTAGCAGACCTAATTCAAGAGCATGGAGATCGAAAGTGTTGGAATCAGTTGTTCTTATATTTTTAGTACGGTATTAATTGAATTAATGAGCTTTTAGCAAAACAAAAATTCTAGTTTCACTAACATATAAATTGTATTTTTAACTTGTATTTTTTATAATATATGATGTTAAGCTCCACCT
The DNA here is from genome assembly GCF_030144855.1 of Hypanus sabinus. NCBI lineage: Eukaryota > Metazoa > Chordata > Chondrichthyes > Myliobatiformes > Dasyatidae > Hypanus > Hypanus sabinus. Next base: position 17,381,177 of record NC_082729.1, on the reverse strand, counting down.
ACTGGTGGCAAAATGATATAATAGTTATATAGCAGTTTTATCACCTTTCATTTTTAACTGACTGTTAAACATGCTATACATGTATAACTTCTCATATCTTACGAATTTGCCTTATTTCAGTATGATAAGTGTCTGTTTAATAATTTTCTGATACTTTTTGGGCACAGCACTATGAAAATATTTTGGGTTGTGACTCTTGATACTTAAGGTTTTAACTCTAGTTATACATTTTGGATTGTGATTCTAATACTGTGATTGTCATCTAAGTGAAAAGTACTCATTGATCCAACTAAGACAATGGCCAAAGTTGAGAAACAAAGTGCAGAGTCTCCAGCTAGAGAGGACAGATAACAGAGGGTTTTAGTACCTATTTGAACAACTGAATTTGATGCCATTAGTGAAAAAAGTCTGGAAGAAATATGCTATTGATGCTGAGTCTAGTGGAACTTGTCTTATGAGTGATGTTCAAAAGACATGGAATATAAGATTCAGAAAATGTGGTTGGGAATTTTTTTTTTTAAAACTGTATTATCAGGGCTAAGAAAGCATGACCATGCCAAGCTAGAAGCTAGAAATGGATTTAAATGTGAAGGTGTCAGGTTAGAAAATCAAGTGTGTAATTTAAAGCAAGCACATGGTGAATAAACTAGCAAGTAAATAACTAATCAATTGGGAGAAAAGGAAGGAATGTGTCACATGCTGAAGGAACAGTATGATAGAGATAGTAAACAAATGGATTTCCTTGTAAACTGATGGAGTGACAAAACAACATGATAAATGTAGCCGTGAGGAGTCACATTTTTCAGAGTTAGAAACAGACAAAGTTGCAATGCACAGCAAAGACCTTTGGTGGGCAGTATTAACAGTGATGTCACATGGTGGAATGCAGCAATACTGAATTGACCTCAGAAACAGCACCATCTTGGGAACTCCAAGGCCCAGTGATGTCAATCTGAGGATGATGGAGGAGAGGGTAAGCAGAATTTACCAGATGATTGGTATGCAATTAAGAAATGATTGGAAGAACAAACCCCAACACAGATTGATTTAAGTAAAGTAGTCATTTGCAAACAAAAGGTTTTAGAAGATATTTCTGAATATGAAGACTGCTACAGGACAGTTTGGATCAGCTTGAAGTAATAAGACTATAAGATATAAGAGAAGAACTAGTCACTTGGCCTATTGAGCTTACTCTGCCATTCAATAATGGTTGACCCTTTTTTTCCTGTCCTGGGTCCCACTTACTGGCTTTCTCCTTGTAACCTTTCATATCTCTTCTACTAATGTTGGGCAGGAGTTGCTGGAGCCATAGGTCCTGTACCGTAAGCCAGCGTGAATAACTTAACTCACTTCAACTCTGCACTGATTCCACAACCTACAGACTCAATTTCAAGGACTCTTACAACTCATGTTCGCAGTTTGTCATCTTTTGCACATTGTTTTTTTGTCAGTCTTTGTTCATGTGTGGTTTTTCATAGATTTTATTGTGTTTCTTCATTTTCACTGTGAATGCCTGCAAGAAAATGAATCTCAAGGTATTACAGTGGATTCAGATCAGGACCACTACATTTGGCCCAATTAGCAGAAGTTTCATGGAAATAGTTAAAACCTTATAAAAATGACAAACTACCATCTAACTGAGTAACAAATTCGGTATTTAAATGACATACAGAACAAATCAGAACACTACCAAAACTACCGATGCTTATCTGAAACATCCAACAATGGCAGGAGATGTGGAAGTTTTTTAAAGTGGAAAAGACATTGTACTGGAGGCCAAATCTTTATGTATATTTAAAGCAGTTTCTGGATAGATTCCTGATTTCTTGATCAAAGGCTATGGGGACAAAGGCCAGGACATTGGAGTTGAGAGGAAAACTGGATCAGTCATGATAAAATCATTTGTCAAAAAATAACTTTTTTTGAAAGCCAGTATGTGGACTTTTTTTTATTCTCTATTTCATCTGGTGAGTATGCGTTGTCCTTAGATTGTCTTCCTTCTATGTCTAATTGTTCATTTTTTCACAAGCTCTGGTTTTTCACTGTACTTTGCAGGTGTCTCATTAGGAATGCTGTCATGGGGTTATCAAACTCTTCGGTTTTATCATTTATATTCAATTTGGGGTTTTTGAATTAGCACAGTAATGACAATGTCTGGAATTCCTACATGCTCAGGGTATATTTCAGGCCAACACCCCTTTGTTTGGTCGATTCCTTGTCAGATGAAACTCAGAACTGAGTATTATAGCAGAGCCAATAATTCACATGGAACAATGTTTTAGAAGCTAAATTATGAATTTATTTATCACCTTTCTCTCTGTTTCCTTCTCTCTCAATTAATCTATCTATATAGATAGATATCTATCAACCTGGATATTTATCGATTTTTTTGGGGATAAGCATGGAATAGGCCCTTCCTGCCTTTCCTCCTTTGCTGCCCAGCATCCCCCATTTGAATTCAAACCTAATTATGGGACAATTTACAAAGACTAATTAACCTACTGACCAGTACGTCTTTGGACTGTGGGAGGAAACCAGGGCACCAGTAGGAAATACACTTGGTCAAAGGGAGAACATTCAAATTCCCTGCAGGCTGCGACAAGAATTGATCCCAGATCCCTGGTACTGTAGAACATTTTGTTAGCCGCTACCCTTCCATGCTTCCCTGATTGATATGCTTGTTGTTTAAAATACAAAGTGTCAAATTAAATTAATTAATTTAAATGCATTTCCTGACCTTGAAGTAAAAATCAAATACAAAGATCCTCCTGAAAAAGCAAAATGTATCCTCCCCTTCCCCCTCCCCTCTTCCCACTTCCCCTTTCCTTCCTTCCTTCCTTCCTTCCTTCCTTCCTTCCTTGAGGGAGAGATCATCTCCCTTACTCATAATACTTTTACTATTAAAATATACACACATCATTCTATCTGCCCCATGCTACTTGTTATTTTGATTCCACTATTCAATATTTTCCTTGACATCTACCTTCTAAGTCTTATCCTTCACTTACTGACCTGGTGCTCCAGTTCCCAACTGCTGCAAAACTCTCCTGAATATTATGAGCAAACCACTTGGCCAAGATATTGTTTCCTCTGGCGATCAGGTGCAATCTGTTCCTGTTGTGCAAGTCAGCCCCTCCTCAGAAAATGTTCCAATGATTCAAAAACTTGAAATCCTGTCTCCTGCACCATCTCCTCAGCTGCTCATGAATCCATGCTATCACCCCATTCCAACCTGCACTATCCTGTGGCACTTGGAGTAATCCAGAAGTTACTATCTTGGTATCCCTTTGACATACTAATATAGATGCACAGAGGAGAGTATCCTGACTGGTTGGATTACGGCCTGGTCCGGAAACACAAATGCCTGGGAATAGAGAAGTCTCCAAAAAGAGATAGATACAGCTCAGTTCATCACAAGCATTGCTCTCTCCATCATTCTGCACATTGACAAGGAGCACTGCCATGAGAAAGCAGCATCCATCATCCACACCATGGCCTCTTCTCACTGCTCATGAGAAAGAAGGTCGAGGAGCCTGAGGTTCCTCGCCACCAGGTTCAGGAAGAGTTATTACTCTACACTGGTCATGCTCTTGAAGCAGCAGAGATAACTTCACTGGATGAAATTCCCAGGTGTCACTATCTCAGAGGACCTGTCCTGGAACCATCATATAAATATAATTGCAAAGAAAGCATGGCAGCACTTCAACTTCCGCAGGAATCTGCGGAGGCTCGGCATGTCATCAAAAACCTTTAGAAATTTCTACAAATAGGTGGTGGAAAGTGTGCTAACTGGCTGTATTATGACCTGGTATGGGGACACCAATGCCTTTGAGCGGAAAATCCTAAAAGCAGGTTGTTGATTTGGCCCAGTACATCACGGGTGAAACCCTCCCAACTATTCAGTAGATCTGCAGGAAACATTGATGTAGAAAAGCAGCAGCCATCATCAAAGATTCTCAAATCCCAGGCCATGCTCTTTTGTCGCTGCTGCCATCAGGTCAAAGGTACGAGTGCCTCAACTTCAAGAATAGTTACTAACCTCAAGCTCTTGAACAAAATAAGATAACCACACTTGTTCTACTTCTGGTGTTCCCAGAGCCAATGGTGTCACTTTCAGGACTCTGTCTTGTTACTTCATGCTCGTTATTTATTGCTATTTATTTATATTTGCATTTGCACAGTTTGCTGTCCATTGACTATGTTTACTGTTCCTATTCTACATATTTGCTTAGTATGCCCGCAGAAGATGAATCTCATGGTTGTATGTGGTGATATGTATGTACTCTGATCATAAATTTTACATTGAACTTTGAATTCTAAAGTTGAACTCTAAAGTCGACAACCTACTGGCTCCCCTTCAAGTTCTGTACAATTTATGTTTTGAAAATTATATATTGTTTTTATTATTTGCAAGATTTGCCCTCTTTCGTACATTAGTTGTTTGTCAGTCTGTACTATATTTTGTTTTCATAAATTTTATTGTAAAGTATTTATTTTCCTGCAAATGCATGTAAGAAAATGATTCTTAAAATACTATATGATGGCGTATACATAGTTTGACAATAAATTTACTTTGACAAATGTTTTTCGGTGACGCTCTTTGTTTTCATGAAGGGTTTAGTGACCTACTTACAAAGTTCACAAAGGTCCCAGCACCTCCTCTGATTGACAGCTCCCTCTTTCCTTCCTCTCGGGTTTGTGCTCACCATCATGTGACACCCTACGATCGGCCGCCGATGGCGTGCTGACGTCACAGTGGGACCCTTTTCACAGACGAAGTTCCCTCGGCAACCTCCGGTCAAATGCGGGGGGGGGGGGCAAGTATGAAATGAGCAGTGGGTAAATAGAAGGGAATTTCAACAGCTAAGAATCAAGTTATGTTTTACAAAGCGAATTAGTAGCTCTGCACTTCACAGGAAACTATATGGCCAAATTCTTGAAGTGTCGGCGGCAAGATTTCTAGGCATGTGAATGGATAACAATGAGACATAATAGTACCATATTATGAAAATATGTAAAACAGGTCGTCCCTTGTTTCGGCTGAAGTGGAACAACTACCCTCACAATTGCGGGGGCTGAAGTTTATTTGAACGTACTGGATTAATTTGACTGGGCAAAAAATGATGATCCAGTGTGCTGGGGGGCTGTTAGGAACATCAGAAGAAAAGTGTTTTTACTTTGGGTGGCTGGGTTCTTATCACCCGAGGAATATGGGTTTGTTGGATTACACAATGTGGACCAATGGTAACCAATTGCTTTTTCTTTAGTTGATACTAGGATACACAATTTAATAAAGTCTGAGGATTCTGTTATGATTGAGAGTTAGTTGCTTCATCAATATATTAAGAAAATTATTATGATATGGCAACCAGTTTTTACAGATGAATCAACAGAACATTCAGCTGAGAATGTTGGTGTGGCTGTTATTGTGCCTGAATTACAGGTAATTATATATTAAAAAAAAACTTACTAACCACTTAAAGAGCAAACACGAGGAAATCTGCAGATGCTGGAAATTCAAACAACACACACAAAATGCTGGTGGAACACAGCAGGCCTGGCAGCATCTATAAGGACGTTTCGGGCCGAGACGTCGACAGTGCTTCTTATAGATGCTGCCTGGCCTGCTGTGTTCCACCAGCATTTTGTGTGTGTTGTTACTAACCACTTATCAGTATCTTCCACAGAACTGGTTGCTTACAGTCAGTGCAGGAAATTTATCCATGTAAAGTTGAAATTTGTTCAAATTCCTTTTCAGTTTTGAAGATCTTAAAACATGGCATTCTTGTCGTAGGTTATATTTACTGTTGGAAGCTCATCAAACGTTATTTTGTATGCAAAGTATTGGTTTATATGTTGGCTTCTTAAGGGTCTCTGCCCTTAAGAATCAGCAGGATGATTGTTCAGCTAAGGAAGCTGTTAAGAGTTGAACAATGGATATAAACTTCCTAATTAGCAAATCAGAGGGTAAAGGGTTGGTAGGGTTAAGAATTAGGGGATTATGGCAAGAAAATGATTCTGACTCTCTACCTTATCCACACCTCTCATACTTATATCAGGTCTCCCTTTAGCCTCCTTTACGCTGGGGAAAACAGTCCCAGCCCATCCAATCTTTCCTTGTAACTCAATCCCTCCAGCCTAGGCAACGTTCCTGTGAATCTTTTCTGTACCTTTCCAGCTTAATTACCTATAGTGTGGTGACCAGAACTGCACAGCGTGCTCTGGATGTGGCACAATGATGAATTGTATAACTTAATATGATGTCCCAACTCCTCTTACTGCCTGCTCCAATGAACGTAAGCATGCCATGCAGCTTCTTCACGACCTTGAGACCCAAAGGTCTCTTTGTTCATTCACACTCCCCAGGACTCTGTTGTTCACTGTGTATGCCCTGGCCTGCTTTAACTTGCCAAAATCCATCACTGTAACAATGATTCAAGACTGTTTATTGTCATTATTCAGTATGTGATTATAAAGGAGAACAAAATGGATTGTTAGTTCAGTTCTGATGCAGCATAAGAAAACACAATAAGCAAGAACACAATAAAAAAGAGCTATAAATATAGAAGTAATTCTTTGAGACAATGTACATGTAACTGTTCTATATATAGACTGTATGTAATACATACAGTGATGCTTGGTGATGTGAATGTAGTGGTAGTGTGGGGGTTAATGGGCGGAGGTGCTGATCAGCCTAACGGCTTGGGGAATGCGATTGTTTTTGAGTCTAGTGGTCCTGGTGTGGATGCTGCATAGCATTTTCCTGATGGGATTGGAACAAACAGTCCATAAGAAGTGTGGGTAGATCCTTCATGATATGGCTGGTCTTCATCTGGCACCTTTCTGTATATATACAGTATTTTGTTGATGATGGGTAGGATGGTACGGGTGATGTGTTGGGCAGTTTGCACTTCTGGTTGTCCAGCTCTCCTGTTCGTTTCAGTTCAGTGTCTGTACCATACAGATACTCCACTGCACATCTGTCGAAGATTCTGAGTAATGATGTGCACAGATCAGCATTCTTGAGCCTCCTCAGAAAGTAAAGAAAATGGTGAGCTTTCCTAACTATGGAGGATGGGTTCTGGGACCATGAGAGGTTGTGTGTGATCTGCACTCCCAGGAGTTTAAAACTGCTCACTCACTTTAGTATTTGTCTGCACCAACCAGCCAGCAATGAATGTCATTGCACCGTTCACCTTCCAACCCTTGCACTGCTCCTGTCTGCTGGTTTGTTGAGCAGGTCAACACATGGGTCCCTCTCTATTTCCCTCATTCACAATTTCCTTTTACATAAATGATAGTCTGCCTGCCAATTCCTTCTACCATTTTCCCACATAAAGCTTCATTCAGCAGGTTTTCACCCACTTTGTATCCGATTGTAGAGACCTGGGACACCTCACATCCTCCCTATCTGGAAAAAGTACTGTTTATTCTATTTCTGTCTTCTATGTGATAACCAGTCTTCATTCCATGTTAACACACCTACCCCAGCACTGTGAGCCCCGGTCTTGTGCACTAGCCTTTCAAGTGGCGCCTTGAAAATCCAAACACAGGACATCTTCAGCTTCCCCTGTAAAGTCTTAAAGATCTCTGGCACATTTGACAAACGTACCAGACAAACCTTTCACCAAACCAACTGACTGGTTCTCAAACCGGGTTGCAGGACAGGGTAGTGGAGGAGTTCTTTGGAACGCCGGCAGTCACCAGTCAGGACATAGAGTATAAAGTTGGGATGTAATATTACAGTAATGTCACTCTGGCCACATTTCAAGATTTAAGCTTGTTTAATGTCATTTCCAATACACAAGTGTAAGGGAAAACAAAATAGTTGTTACTCCGTTTCCAATGCAGCAAAAAATGCAATAATAATAAAAAATAACAAATATATTATTTGTTTATATACACTTATTGTATGTCTATAAGGTGACGCTAGGCATAGGAGTGTCTGTACATGAGGTGACTGACAGGAAATGAGAAAGTAGTAGTGGTGGGGGTGTGCAAGGGTGGGTTGGTGGTGGATGTGTTGATCAAACTTCGGGAAGAAGCTTTCAGCACAGCTTTTTCAGCACCTATGTCCCTGATGCTGGGTAGACTGGTACTAGTGATGTGTTAGGCATGTTTGAATCCCCATTGTGGAGCCTTTCTGTTTGCTGCAGTGCAGTTTATGTATTATGCAGGTTAGGATGCTCTCTAATACACATCTATAGAAAGTCGCAAGTGTTGATGTGCATAGTCCAGCTCTCTTCAGCTCCTCAGAAAGTAGAGGTGTTGGTGAGCTTTTCTGACTGTGTAGAATGTGTTCTTGGACATGAGAGTTTGGGCGAGATGTGCACTCCCAGGAGTTTGAAACTGCTCGCAGTTTCTGTTATTCTGCTGCCAATGTAAAGAGAGGGGTGAGTGGTGTGAGTTCTGAATTCGATAACCGTCTCTGCTGTCTTTCTGACATTTAGGAAGTTATTTGCCTAGTAGCGGGCCTTTAGCTCTTCCACCTCTTCCCTGTAGACTGTCTCATCATAGTTGGTGATGTCATTGGCAATCTTGACAATGTGATTGCATGGCCAAACACGCGAATAGTCTTTTGTGAGCAGACTGTAGAGCAATGGGCTCACAAGACCACCCTGAGGGTGAAGGGGCGTTTGTGCTGGGGATGATGGCGAGGGAGGAACGGTTGTGCATCCTGACAACCTGAGGTCTGGTTAGGAAGTCCAACACCCTGATGCACAGTGGTATATTTGGACTGAAGAGTAAGAGTTTGTTCACCACAGTCTGTGGAACAATAACGTTGAATACCGAACTGAAATCCAGAAACAGCATTCTGACATAAGTGTCCTTGTTTCCCAGGTAGAATATAATATTTCAAATATGCTAACACACACAAAATGCTGAGAAATTCAGCAGGCCAGGCAGCATCTATCGAAAAGTGTAGTCGATGTTTTGGGCTGAGACCCTTCTGCAGAACTGGCCTACCAAGTTCCACCAGCATTTTGTGTGTGTTGCTTGGATTTCCAGCATCTGCAAATTTTCTCGTTTGTTATTTAGAATATGGTGTTTCGTTTTTCTCATGCTGCTGGAGGACATTAAGCTGGAAAGAAATTGGAAGTTTACGAGGATGTTGCTGGGTCTTGGGTGACTCATTTATGGGGAGTTTCAGCAGGTTTGGACAGTTTCTCTGTGAGTGTCAGAGAATGTGTGGTGATATTATAAAGGTATATACAATTATGAGGCGGTTACATAGGGTCAGGAAACAGGGTTTTTTTTTTGGCCAGGGTTGGGGAATCAAGAATTGGAGAGCATTGGTTTAAGATGAAAAGATAAGAGATTTCATAGGAACCTGAAGGGCAATTTTTCTACAGAGGGTGGTCAATGTATGGAATGATCTGTCAGTGGAAGTGGTTGAGGGAGGTATATTAATAATGTTAAAAAGTTTTTGGACAAGTAGATAGAAAGAAAAGGTTTCGAGAAATATGAACCAAATGCAGGGAAATGCAGATGGTCGATTCGATCATTTCAACCATCGACTCAGTTAAGACATTTAAAACTTTTCTAAATGACTTGTTATTTCTTCATAGATCACAGATTCTAACATGTTGCCAACAGCATATGAGAAGTTAACAGGAGTACAGTTATCTGCTTTTTGTTTTCAACCCTTCTTTCTCAACTGAGTCACATTGGAAGGTTTCTATCCACTGGAACAGAGTGAGTTCTGATAAACAAATGAATGTCTCCCCTTTCTCTCCAAACCCTAGGCTGTAGGTCATTTGGACCTAGTGATGCTTCCTTTAGATTTTCCCTCATAATGGTGATTGTTACTGATTATTGCACGGTGTTGAAATGTCACCCATCAGATAGCTAAGGCAAGTTTGCTGTGTCCCTACCATGAACACTAAATTATTGAGTTAACATATTTGCCTGTTCCTTGTTAGTTTTATTTTTTGTCTCTTTTCACTGCTTCCTGACATATTCTCTGTACTTTGTCCCAATAACAATCCTTGCCTCTTCATATGCTCTTTGATTCTGTATTTACCTTGATGATTTTGGCTGACCATCTTTCATCTGGATCCCTCTGTCTAATTTGGATCAGCATCTGCTAAGCCAGCAGATTAAACACCTGCCACTGCTCATCCACTGATCTGTCCCTGAGCCTATTTGCCCAATCCATGCCAGACAACTCCACCCTCACACCCAGGTAACTGCCCTTACTCAGGTTGAGGACATTGGTTTGGACGCAGGTATTTGTTCTCACATTGTGTCTGGAATCCTCTGATGTTGTGATCACTTCTTCCTCGGGGATCCTTCACCACAATCTTTCTTATTATTCTGACCTCATTACACAGTAGTAATCTTTTCTGGGTGGGTTCTGTAACATACATGTAAAGAACATACTGTAAAGAACATTCCCTAGCCACTGCTTAAATTCCGCTTCCTTGTACCTTGCCAGTTTAATTAGATTCATCAACATACAAAATTTGATCGAACAGGAACTGAATGGTGACAAGGGTCTACTATTTGAAGCAGACAGACATTAATGATGCCATCCAGCATAAAGGTAGAAAAATCCCATTCAAAATAATCCATTTAGAAAATACTTAGTCATTACTGCAGTAAGTATTAACCAATGAGGAAACACTCATTTAATAAAGTACAAAGAAACTTCCAGAGGTCTACTTTATACATCTACTACAGGCATATTAAACTGTAATGCATATAGTCTACTTAAAATGCAAGCAGATAAGTAATTGTTCAACTACAAAGAAAATGACAATTAAACAGTCAGATCCAACGGACACTCAGCACCTCTGTGCTTGATTCGCAATGATAGTACATTCTGAAGCTCAGAGATTTCTGGGTAAGAACAGTGCAATAGAGAGTGCTTACAAGCATTGCCTCCTTTCTGCTGAATGCCACCAATCAAGTTATTATTTTTATCAGAACTGAGTAGGAAATTTAATAGAGCAAGCTCCTACAAGCAATGTACTCAAAGTCAACAGGCATCATGTGTCAAGTCAAAGTCAACCTAATTTTTTTCTACATCAGCTTCTAAATGTTGCTACTCTGACATTCACTTACACACCCCCTGCTCTGTTTCCCTGTTCAGCTCTTCAGGAGTAAATATGACCCATAATGTGGAAATGAGCAGGGCATAGGAGGCTAACGGCCAGTGTCAGACTTCATCAGCCCAGAGATTTCAGGGATGAAGGACATGACAGATATAAATAACTGCAATCAATTTGTCCTCTTCAGACTGCAGAAAGTCATGCAGGAAATTGAAGGGAAACCTCTTCACCCACAGAATGGTGACTGTTTAGAACTCATCTCCACAGGGAGAGGCAGAGGTGAATGGCAGGATTGAACTTATGAGGACTCTTGTGGAACAGAAATTCTGGCAAGGGCCAGCTGGGCTGTTGACTCCCTACTGTGCACTGGGTGTGTTTAGATTCACTAGGTAACTGAGACAGAGTTTAAAACAGAACTGATTTATTAGTGACAGATCCAGAATATTAATCACCAGTCCTATTAAAGGTGAACAATATCACAAGAAATACCTTCCATGTCCAGTGACCAGGGTGCAGAAAAGGGTGTGATGAATAGCAGCATTAATTGCAGAGTTTGATACCAACAGTCACTTTTGAACTTGCTGCAGGTTTCAGCAACTGTGACGGTTTACATATCCAGCATGCAGCTTACTTAAACTGTTTCCCCTGTGTGAACTCGCTGAAGTGTCAGTATGTCAGTTGATCCAGTGAAACCCTTCCCACAGTCTGAGCGGGTAAACAGTTTCTCCCCAGTATGAACTGACTGGTGTGTTTGTAGGTGGGATGACCGAGCGAATCGCTTCCCACAAACGGAACATGTGAATGGCCTCTCCCCAGTGTGAACTGACTGGTGTCTCTGTAGGCTGAATGACCGAGTGAATCCCTTCCCACAGTCTGAGCAGGAGAACAGCGTCTTCCCAGTGTGAACTAACTGATGTGCCAGCAGGTCAGATGACCGAGTGAATCTCTTTCCACAGTCGGAGCATGTGAACGGCCACTCCCCAGTGTGAAATCGCTGGTGTGTTTGCAGGCTGCCTGACCGAGTAAATCCCTTCCCACACAATGAACACGTGAACGGTCTCTCTCCAGTGTGAACTCGCTGGTGTCTCTGGAGGCTGAATGACCGAGAGAATCCCTTCCCACAGTCAGAGCATGAGAACGGTTTCTCCCCAGTGTGAACTGACTGATGTGCCAGTAGGTCAGTTGATCCGTTGAAACCCTTACCACAGTAAGAACAGGTGAATGGTTTCTCCCCTGTGTGAATTGACTGGTGTGCTTGTAGGTGGGATGAACGAGTGAATCCCTTTCCACACACAGAACATGTGAATGGCCTTTCCCCAGTGTGAACAGACTGGTGTCTCTGCAGGCTGGAGGACCGAGTGAATCCCTTCCCACAGTCCGAGCAGGTGAACGGCATCTCCCCAGGGTGAACTGATTGGTGTAGCGGTAGGTCAGATGACTGATAATCCCTTCCCACAGTCTGAGCAGGTAAATGACCTCACTGTATTGTGTCTGAAGGTTGGCTGAGTGAGAGAATCCTTTGCCTCACGGAGAGGTGAATGATACCTCCCTGCTGTGAGTTCTCTGACAAATTAATGGAGTCAGATGCTACATGTAGTGAACCCTTTGCACAGTCAATGCAACGGAAGAACTTATCTCTAGTAAACAAATGCTGGTGTGTTCTCAGTACCCTGGTTCCAGTGGATTTCAATGAGTTGCAACAGAAAACACAAAGCACGTTTCCAGCCAGAATGAAATACTTCTTCATCAACAACAGATATACTGGTGTTACAAGGGAAATATCTGTTCACTCCTTTTATATCTGTACAGAGGCAGCAAAATTGACGGGCTGTTGTTGAGATCTCTGTACACAAATTTTTTGTCGTTTCTAATCTATAAAAAGAGCAACAAAATACATCAATGGGTGAAGGACAACATTTCAGATGAGAGTTTAAGGCCTTTAATGAGCTCTGACAGCACACTGTTACAACGAGATTCAACCCAAGTTGGCGGAACAACACCTCAATTGCTCGGGGATTCTCGACTGTCCATGAAATTCTCTAACGATCCTCCTGTCTCAATAAGAATGTGACACTTCACCCGTGAGTCTATCGGGTCATCTACTGTATCCAGTGCTCCCGGTATGGCTTCCTGTAGATTGGGAGACTGCTTCACTGAGCACTTACGCTCTGTCTGCCAGATAAAGTGGGATCTCCCAGTGGTCACATATTTTGTTTCAACTTCCCATTCCCATTCCAACAAGTCAGTCCACAGGCTGCACTACTACTGTGATGAGCCAACACTCAGGTTGGAGGAGCAACACCTTGCATTCCGTCTGGGCAGCCTCCAACCTGATGGCACGAACATAGATTTCTGGAACTTCAGTTACTTGTTCCCCCACCCCCCCCCCCCCCCCCCACCACCACCTTCACCATACCTCATTCCCTTCTCTCAATTTACCCGCCCATCATCTCCCTATTTTTCTTTCTTCCCTGGCTTTAGGTCCTCTCTTGTCAGATTCACCCTTCACCAGCCCTTTATCTCTTTCACCAATTGACTTCCCAGCTCTTTACTTCACCCTTCTTCTCATCGGTTTCACCCTTCACCTTGTATTTCTTCCTTCCCTCCACCCACCATCTTACCCTGACCTCATCTTTTTTTCTACAGTCCAGATGAGGGTTTCAGTCTGAAATATTGACTGTTTACTTTTTTTCATCGATGCTGTTGGGCCTGCTGAGTTCCTCCAACATTTTGAGTGTGTTGACGGGACATTTCTGCCCGTCTTCAGTCTGTCACTTGGTTCAGTGTGTCTCTCTCCATTACTATAGTGTCAAGTTCTGCTCATGTCTCACAGTGCTACAGAGAAGATATGATATTACACGGCTCATCCTGGATACTTTCTAGTTACTCTGACCCCCACCACTCTAGGTGATTGAGGGTGGTGAACTAATTGAAGGCAATACCAATGAATATGAAGCGGAGGCAGCAGTATTTCTCATTGGAGAGTGGCACTTATGTGATGTGAAAGCTACAGGTCACTTGTTACCCAGGACAAAGATGTTTGATATCATTATGCAGCCAGAGAGAATTGGACAAACATGTTCTCACAGGTAGAATGGTCCAGAACAAGAGGAGGCAGAACAAAGGTGATTTTCTCAAGAACTAAAGCTGATGGAAGGATTTTGTCTTTCTTTTCATGTGTAGAAATAACTGATATTTTTATTGACTGGAAGGTAGACTCTTCAGAGACTAACTCAGAACTACATTTTTGCTCTGAGCTCCTGATCCTTGTATTTAGATTGCTGGATCTGTTTCTGGGAGATCCACTCCCTCCACGTGTGCTTCCAAACACACTTTAACCACTAGTAAGGAAAGCACTCACACTTCCACCCATGACTAATTCTGAACCCCAAAAACAAGAGATCTGTCTGTTCATCACAGCTCCAGAAAATCTGCATGCACTGCAGAAATGGCACCAGCACCTTCACTCAGCAGAACATTCCCCGTGGCCCAGGTACAGATCAAGGGGGTTGGAGAGAGGGAAAGAACCGAGACTGTGCTGGGTTTGCAAAACTGCAGTGTCCCTAGCTCACAGAAATTATCCCTCAGTCGAGGAGCGGACACCGGTGCTGATGAAACCCTCAGCACCATAAAGTCTGCGGGTGCTGAAGTTCCAAAGCAACACACACAGAACGCTGGAGGAACTCGGCAGGTCAGGTAGCATCTGTGGGAAAGTGTAAACAGTCAACGTCTTGAGCCGAACCCTTCTTCAAGATTGAGAAAGAAGGGGGAAAGTGCCAGAATAAAAAGGTGCGGTGAGGTGAATGAAAGAGGCTAGGTGGAAGGTGATAGTTGAAGCAAGGTGGTTGGAAAAGGTCGAGGGCTGGAGAAGAAGGAATCGGATAGGCGAGGAGAGTGGAGAATAGGGGAAAGAGAAGGAGAAGGCAACTCCAGGTAGGTGAGAATAAGTGAAAGGTCAGAATATGGAACAGAAGAAGATGGTCGGAGGTAATTTGTTCATCGGAAGAAAATGAAATTAGTAACATCAGGTTGGGTGAAGAGGAGGCCATGTATCGATATGTCGGACCGGGAAAGGGAATCGGAATTGAAATATTAGGCCACCGGTAAGCTCCACTTTTGGGGATGGTGCAGGGTACTCGACGAAGCGGCCCCCCAATTTACGACCCTCCATCGGGGCCTGCCGCCCAGCTCCCCGGGTGTGGGTACGGATCGTGGGCTGAGAAAGGTGGACAGAACTGAAACTGTCCCAGGTGCAGGGCCATGGTGTGTCCGGATTCGCTGTCCCTCAATCGCGGTACGGAAACCCCACCCGGACAACCGCTCCTACCTGCTGCCGAATCTCCAGAGCCTTTTGTTCATTGAGCGCATGCGCGTACTCGGGACAATAAATGACCCTTACGCTTGCGCATTTGATCGCTGGGTCACCGACGGCTAATGCTGAACCGTGAAGGTTTCTGGGTAGGGATGATGCCATTTAAAATCAATTCAAACATCGGTTTCCCGCCACTTGCCCCGAGAACAGGCAATGCTTTTATGCAGAAACTCGGCGGCTACTTTAACACAACAAGCTCCTGCAATGAATATATTCAATATGAACAGGCATTCCGTGTGTCAGCGGTCAAAGCACAGCCCATTTAAAAAGGCAGTATGAAACGCGAGGAATCCTGCACATTCTCGAAATATAGAGCAACACATACAAAATGCTGGAGAAGCTCAGCAAGTCAGGTGGCATTGATGCCGAAGAATAAATAGCCGAGGCTTCAGGCCGAACCCCTTCCCCAGACATCAGCATGGTGAATGTTCTCTGCCCGTAAAGACGACTGTCTATTCCTCTCCATAGATGTTTCTTGACCTGCTGGTTTCCACCAGCATTTTTGCAGAAATAAGCAACATATTTTCCAGTCAATCATTTTCCAAAATTTGCTGATCTTTCATTTGTAACCACATCCTCCTGGTCTGATTTCCTCCTCCTCCCCATCTACTCTAACTACCACCTCATTTGAAGCCCCAAATGCATGGCTTGTTCAGGATTCACTTTGGTTTCCGATCCCGCACTGTAGAAGATTTACCGACCATTCAACTCTCGTAATCTAAAGGAGAGTTGTGTATTGCAACAACCCAGCTCTGTAAGACACTGCCCTTTGAAATCAGTCAAAATAACTCATAGTATTTAAAAGAACAGGGAAGAAGAAGTTTAACCACCCAGGAAGTTTTCCCTTCGCCCAAAGCTCTAAGGAACGAGGAATGTTTGGGACATAACCTCAGTAAGCTTATCTTCTTCTGCAGTCTGCAGAAAGTCAGAGAGGAAATTCAAGATA
Organism: Hypanus sabinus; assembly: GCF_030144855.1. NCBI lineage: Eukaryota > Metazoa > Chordata > Chondrichthyes > Myliobatiformes > Dasyatidae > Hypanus > Hypanus sabinus. Next base: position 17,364,805 of record NC_082729.1, on the reverse strand, counting down.
ACCCCCTGAGGTGAACTACATATACCTGTCTGGACACCTCCCCCCACCCGCTCCGGCTGACTGCTCCTGTGGCTCCTCCCACTAACCGTGGCTCCTCCAACAGACCCCGGTATAAAGGCGATTGGGGCCTGAGCCCTGCAACTCAGTCTCCAGGATGTAGCATGATGGTCAATTGCTGCTTGTTCTTTCTTCCAGTCAATAAAAGCCTATATCTCACCTCACGTCTCAGAGAGTTATTGATGGTGCATCATCCCCCCTCACCGACACAGTGGTGACCAGTTGCAACCCGTTATCACAGGGAGAGTGAGAGGTGAATAGCAGAGATCAGCTGGACAGATTGGCCTCTCTATTGTTTATGGACGTGTAACAGAGACAGTAAACACTTGAGACAGGAGGATTTGAAATAGAATTCATTTATTTGCACAGATCCAAAATATTAAACAGCAGTCTAATTTAAGGCAAACATCAACAGAACAAACCCCTTTAATGCTCAGCGACCAGGGTTCAATCCGGTGTGTGATGAGAAGCTGCAATATCTACGGAATCTGGCATTAACGGTCCCTCGTGAGCTTGCAACTGGCTTCAGTCACCATAGAAATTATTTCAACTTCGTCCCTGAGGTGAATTTGCTAGTGTTTTAGCAGGTGGGATAATTGAGTAAATCTCTTTACTCACTCAGTACAGAGTTGTGCCCTCTACTTATTGAGAACTCCTTGAAGCCTCGCAAGGTGGGTTAACTGAATGAATCCCTTTCCACACATGAACCAGGTGAACGTTGTCTACCCGGAGTAAACTCTCCTTATAGATGCTGCCTGGCCTGCTGTGTTCCACCAGCATTTTGCGTGTGTTGTTTGAATTTCCAGCATCTGCAAATTTCCTCGTGTTTGGTGTTTCTGTATATCGGAAGCTTGGATGAAAGCAGACGCATATTTCCAGCTGGGATAAGGTTGAACTTCTGATCCGAGGATCGACAATTTGGGACTGAGTATTTTGTGTTGCGAGTTTGTTATGGGTAATTGACACGTGGGCTGGGGCAAGGACGAAGCAAATTACGTATGGTCGCTTTGTCGGAAGTCAGTTTAATTGAGAGTTGGAGGCAACCGGGGAATTTAATTTTTGTTCACCGCTAATAACGCTTATTTTGCTATTTTCGTTTAATTACACTAATTAGAACTCTTATTTCGTTAACTTCGCTGTATCGCTAATTCTAGTTTCGTTAGTTTTTTGATCGTTATAACATAGTTCGTCTTGGCCAGTTTTGAGTAAAGGATCGAACATGCTTTTTCCGACTTGAACACAGTTATTTGGAAGCGCGCCACCCAGTGTTATTATGAGTAACTTAAAGAACTACTGCAGCTGTTACAAGAGATGAGTTTGAAGGTTAAGCTGAAAAAGGCTCAAATCATGAGGCAGCAGGTTAGTTAATTAGTTAGTTAGTCGTCATAACTTCTGTGAGATGAGAGATTGATAAACAGCATGTAGATATTGTGACAAAACTATTTCTTCCCACTGATGTCAGGGATTGAGGTGGTTCTTCGCTTTGGTACATTTCTGCGGGGGTTAATACAAGAATCATCGATCAAGTTATTATGAGTCAGAAATATTCCCATATCTCTCCTTCCAGGCAGTACTGCAGCGATATTGTGCATTTATGCACTTTGTATTTCTTCTCCAGATGTTCCTGTTTTCCTCGGATTTCGAGGTAGTGACACGAGTAAATGATATTTAACAAGGTGATGCTGCCCTAGGTGGTGTGCACTGACAAGTGTATCTGATACAGACATTCTGCTGAGTTCAATGACCTGACATCCGAGCGGAAGACAATTGGAGCGTAAAAGTAAATCCTGGATTCAAATTCATCAGTATTACTCTATTCTCTAACACCTGGAGGGTAGGTGCTCCCAAAACTGAACCAACTGCTTCATCGGCATTGCTTGGAAAGTTCGCAGATAGCAGCACCGTATAAAATTGGATCCCAGAAAGTGACCAGAGGAAGGGTAGATCGAGTCCAGTTACACGATGAGGGTAACAAACTTTCCATCAATGTCATCAAAACAAAAGAGCTTGTTATTAACTTTAGGAAACAGTGAAGCACCTACCCTGTATCTGTCAATAGTCCGCAGGTGGAGATGATTGAGGACTTTAAGTTCTTGGTTGTAAGTATAATCAATCATTTGTACTGATCCAACTACGTAAACGCTATGACCAAAAAGACACACCGGCACGTCCACTTCCTCAGACAACAAAGGCAATTCGGCGTTCTCGCATTAATATGCATACAAGGCAGAAAGAAACCTATCTGGAGAAAGCACAGCTTGGTCGGCAATCTGCTCTGCTCAAGACCCCAAGAAATGCAGAGAGTTGCGGTTAGAACTCTGCCCATCACGAATACCACCTCTCGTCCGTGGATACTGCTGACTCTTCCTTCTGCCTCCATGAAGCAGCCAGTATTGTCATACTCCCCCTACCACCTTGGACATCCTTTCTACTCACTGTGAAACTGGCAGAAAATACAAGGATGAACAACTCGGCGCAATAGCAGTTAGTGCCATATTAAACGAATTTTTATACTCTCAAGCCGAATTCTTGTCCTCAGTAACTGTATAACTGTCACAGTCACATTGGATCCTGCATTGTTTTTTATTTGCTCTTGTAGTACTCCAAAGTACTTCTCTCATAGAATGATCGATATGGATGAATTGTAACACTCAGGGTTTAATAGTATCTGGTAACAACTGACAATATAAACCAATACCAAATAGCAATACTGCCCAGGTGGGCGAAAATAGTAGAATGGAGCCTCAGAAAATGTTTTAATATTTCTCCCTGGGCATCTAAATCTACCGGAATGGACTATATTTTTCTGCTACTGACAAGCAAAGAAGTTATGTTTTGAAACAATTCTCTTACTCTCCACAATTACTGCCTGATCTACCAAGTATTCCCTGCGGTGTTTATTTCCCCTTGCACATTGCTCGCACAGACTCCAAGCTTTGATAATAATCTCCGTCTAATTCTCCACGGGACTGAGATGGGGCCTCATAAACCGACACGAACCTGCAGTATATAAATGAGACAGAACATTATAGACGGAAATTTAATGGGGAAATTGTACAATTCTGTAACTCATTATCATTGGATGGCAGGTCCTAGCGGATACAATATGGATGGATCCCAGAATTAGGCGGTATAAGTATCCGTACAGCGAACAGGACCTAACACGGTTATTGCCATGCATGAGCGCACGGTACATTTGACAAATTCAGAAATTTTGCAGTGATACTCACTAATATCACCGAAAGAATTAATCCCATATATCTGACCCTAGATGTCTTGCTGTTCAATTTCTCAACTATTGAGTAATGTTATGCGTTTCCCACATGGTGCGCGTTACAATCCACCTGCCGGCAAACGTATTTCCTTTAAACAGCGTATTGCCACCCTTCCTGCACACATTAATATCGAATGGAGTGTCATCAGCAACTCTGGGCAATTTTATTCCTTCATCCTATTGACAAAAAATAACTCCACAACAAACCTCAGAATGGCCGACTTGTCCAACCTCCCCAAACGGTCAACGCCCATTTACTGCATTTCTCTCTGTTTAATCTTCATTCAATCTTCATTTCTGCGAAATCTTCATTCAATCTTCCTTACAAACATTTTTGGGCACATTAACCAGGGTGTTCCTGAAATACGAAGTTACACTACCCAATCATTCGGCCTTATCTATTCTGTTGAAAAATACCGAACAGATATGTCAGAGATTTTCTTAACAATTCTTTTAAAAATTTGGTTATTTCGACTATTTCTTACGTCTTTGTCCTCTGATGTTTAAATGCCCTCAGGTCTAACTCTTGAATAGTTCTTTCCCAGCTTCAAAGATGTGATTTATCCTCAGAGCACGAATATTGTTTTTACACATCTTGCTTAAAGAGCCATGACGATCACAGCATTGCATGGGAGCAACTGCCACATTGATTGAAGACATATTTGAGCTCACCAATTAACACGCGACGGGCGGTGACAATCCTTCCGCGCTTCTTACGAGGCTTCAGGACTGTTGGATCGGCCACTGCCTTCCAGCTGAGTGTCTGTCAATCGGAGAACGTTCTGAAAATGAGTGAGCTGTGGTGACAGTAGGAACCTATATTATACATGCAGACTATTTTGGTTGAGTCTGTCAATACGGTCTACTTTGTTGCATCTCATCTTGACAGTCTAAATCTGAAGCATTTCTCTCGCTAGCAGATGAGGAAGAGTTAATGCAAGTGATCTGTCATGACTATAGTCGTTGGATAGTGCGAGGGTTCCGTGGCTTAATTGGTCAAAGCGCCTGTCTAGTAAACAGGAGATCCTGGGTTCAACTCCCAGCGGAGCCTTTAAGTTATGGGGTGAATTACCGTGTGATGAAGACGACCTTTTGCGCATCGTCAAATCACTTCCACTTTCCACCGTCAATTCCACTTCACACCGCACAATGCCGAAAAATGACCTTGAAAAAGTTATAGGTCTGGTTGTGTCTGCGGTGTAAGAAACTCCGTCTCAAATAGAGAACATTTCTGATTTAGCTTTTTTTTTTTGGCCTTGCTATAGCGTTATTACAGTGTAAGGTGGTTACACAGTGACAATCGTTTACAACATGCGGCCGTGATCTGATTTAAGATCTTGTCTTGGTATAACTGAAAAATTGTGTTTCAAAAGTCTTTTTAATTGAACTCCGACTAGTTTGCTCCATTTTCAAGAAATCGGTCAGAAATCTTGGCGTTACAGAAGTAAGCTAGAATACACATTGATCTTAACTACTTTTTCACCCACTACTTTCGATAAATAGAGTCCACGAATCACACCTATCCATAGGATCCTTCGCCCAACTGGCAGTCGCACAGTATACAGTACTTGGCCCTGAAACCAATACTGGATCGTAGTCATGATGATTTGTCACTCTTATATTCAGCTCTGCAAATGTTTCGGGCTTTACTTTAAACCGGAACTGAACCCTGGCAGAAAAGAAAAGTACTCGCGATGGCAGTGGTGGGATTCGAACCCACGCCTCCTTAGAGACTGGAGCCTTAATCCAGCGCCTTAGACCGCTCGGCCACACTACCTCATTCTTTTAAAGAATTAAACAGTGAGGTGGATTTGCTGACCAGGTTAATATTCAAAGTGTTATATCACCGGCGTAAGCGTTGAAACATTCTTCCACGCACTGCTTGAGGCTTCATGCAGTTCACGTTTTCCCAACACCAAGTAGACCAGAGACAATAGTGGTGCACAGTTGTCTCCTGAAACTGCCGGTGGCAGCTAAATGTCAGAGCGAGTATTCTCAGCATTACATGGGACACTAGAGTTAAATATTCACATTTGCAGCCGACTTAAAGCGTAAGATTTATCGACCCGTCGTCCTATCTTGTCACATTCGGCGACCTTTGCACGTGCACTCCAAAATGCTGCAAGATTTTCACTCACATGAACCAATCCCAGCTTCCCTACCCTAACATTTCAAATTCAAATACTCACATTGACAACGGTTCTCGAATATCTACACTCAGCCCTTTCTGGGAGATTTAAAGCCGTTCTAAAAATCACCACCACAAACCTCCAAAATGTCTGAAACAGATTTTGTGAAGTTTTTTTTTAATGATTAAGTAGTGTTGACTTGCAATTGCACCGCACCAGAAACTGTACCGTCAGCGCACTTCTGGGGTTGCCCTCCAAGTCCGAGTTTTTACTTTAAAAAATATCTTCAATCCGTTTTTATGCAGATTCGAGATACCAAGTGAACTGGTCACTTTGAGAGGCGACAAATTCCAGATTGTTTGCTGAAGCACAGGAAATGCAAACACCTGTACACATTAGCAGGTTGCAGATTACCCAGCCCTGTCATTCAATTACGTTATGGAAGATCAGATTGTCTATCCAGTCCTCACTTCCACCGGTCTTGTCAATATGGCCTTTTCTTCATGATTCATTCATTTTGATGCACCGCCTTTTCAGACCTGTTCCTCAAACCTGGAAGCACAGTAATAAGTGTCGTCCATCCTACCTGCCGAGGAGGTTCTCTGCCATCATCCAGGTAGTGATATATATGCCGGCCCTGACAATGGTCAGCCAGTTGAGCAATTGAGCACCGTGATCAGCAAACACAATACTGTACACCGTGACCTTCTTGATCTTCCTGAAGGTCTTCAACCAGGCCAGTTGAGGAAAACAGTCAGTAACAGCAGTGATACAATCATTCACATCCTAATACCAATGCTGAAATCTGGTCCAGTACATCGATGACAGCAGTGCTGTGAACGTTCATCCATCACGCTTGTTCCTAACTTCACGGTCTTCAGTCTGTGTTTTTCTGCTGGGAGTAGAAGTAGAACTTGGAATCAGGACGTGCCAAAAACCAGACACGGCATGGCATGGAAAGAAGTGTTGATGATGGTGTAACAGTATCGAGCGCTCAGCAGGTGACATGCTGGTGATTGTTGGTCAAAGATATCCTCAAGCATTATAAGGTACGAATCATGAAGCAAACGCTGTTAGCTCTGTCATTACCTGATGCTGTCGTCCTGTCCACGCAAAAGGGTGCTGCAGCCCTGGGGCTGGAGCTCTTTTTCCAGAGTATTGGACTGAGCCATGTTGCTGTAAAGCAGAATGCACAACAGACACTGATGTCCCTCTGGTACCGAAATCTAGCTCTGAAGTCTTCAGTTTTGTAGTCCGAAGATGCTACTTTGGTCAGGATGACAGGGAACAGCTCCCTCTTGCTGCATCTCCTTAGCCACGTATTAAACTGTATTATCTTCCAATTTCAGACCTCAGTAACACATTGTGCAGGCATCGATCACGAGATCTCCACCACCCTGGATTTGTTGTCCTTTAATTTAGCAGCTAACTCCTCTTGAATTCACTTTGCAGGGCTTCATCACCCTCCCTACCCATGTCATTACTACCAACGTGGAACTCAGGCTGTTCATTTTCCCCTTGAATAATGTTATGGACTTCACCCTGATGTTCCCGACCCTTGAACCTGTGAGGCAACATACCATCCGGGAGTCTTGTCCTCGTCCACAGAACTTCCTGTCGGCTCTACAAAACATCAAATCTTCTATCACTACATTTCGGCTCTTCTCGTCCTTCCTTTCTGTCAGAGAACCTGATTCAGTACTAGGGACCGCTCTGTTCTGCCTTTCCTTTGCTAGGTTGTCAGTAGCACCCCCCCCCCCCCCGCCCCACCACCACCACCACCACCACCAAAGGAGTATATTTGCTGTTGAGGGAAACGGTCTCAAAGGTACACTGTCCTGGCTCCCTATTCCCTTTCCATTTTCTGTCGATTACCCAGTTACCGGCGTCCTCCGCGTTGGGTACAGCTACATTCTTATATTACTTGCAAATCAACCCCTCAATCTTCTCATCTAGCGCTAGCTCCAGTTCCAAAACACTGTCTATAAAAAGCTGCAGGTGTAGTCAGCGTCACTGGAAGTCTCATTTTCTTCCCACATGCCACAAGAGGAGCACTCCAATGTCCTAACGTTAACCCCCACTGCTCTAGCTCTGTAATAAGAAAGAAAATTATCAGAATCTTACCTTAACCGACTCTGTCTCATTCTGGAGGCTATTAAAGCAAAGACTAAACTGTCCACTCACAATCGCCAAACCAATCAAACCACAGTCTTATTCAACTCAAACAACAGAAAATCGGGCTAGGCTCAGATTTGAGGTGATTAGATGGCGGGAGAATGGCAGATTTCGGGAAAACGGGAAAATCAGCAGCGAATTGGAGATTGGAGCAGTTTATCGTCCAGTGATGTTGGCAAGTAGACAGGATTCAAATAAAAAGCAGGACGGCTGAGTTTTGAATGTACTTGTTGTTGATCTCAATATGATTAATTAACTGAAAATTTAAAACATATATATATATATATATCATTAGGAGATTTTGTGGGCGCAAGAGAGGTGACGCTCGTATTGTTTTGTAAAGACAATAAGCATCGTGAGAAAGTTTTAGGGCTAAAGCCGCATGAGGAAGGAAAGTAACGCTTTAGAAAGTAATCACAGGACTGACTCTGGATATATCTGTGGATCAAGTTAAAATACATCAGTCAGAGCAATAGCTGTGAAGGCTAAACGTTTAAAACGGTTTCACGTTGGAGTAAGAACAGTCACTGTTTAAATTTGATGGAAAAAATGCCGGATAGGGTTAATTTAGGTTATATGAGCTACATAGAACGAGTCTGTGTACTGCACCATTTGGATTTTTCAGTGTAAGCAGTGTCATGGATAAGGCAGAATACATCACTATAGAAATAAAGGAGAATTTATTAGGCCAAAAGGTATTTCAAAGTTCAAAGTAAAATTTATTTTCGGTGCATGTCACCACGCACAACCAACAGCGTGGTTCTTTTTTCTGCGGGCGTACTCAGCAAATCTATAGAATAGTAACTGTATACAAGATTAATGAACAAGAAACTGTGCAAATGCAAATATAAATAAATAGCAATAAATCACGAGATCATGAAATAACAAGATAGATACTCTTTAAAGTGAGATCATTGGTTATGGGAACACTAGTTACAGAATGAGAGTTGTTATCCTGTTTTGTTCAGGAGACAGATGATTGAGGGGAAGTAACTATTCTTGAACCTAGTGGAGTGGAATACAGCACTGCTAATGCAGCGTGTCCGGTAAATAAGAAATCTGTGGCAGAGTAGCGCGTTCAGGAAGAAATGGGCATCTCACATGCAGAGACTCTGCAGAAAGTGCAGAAGACTGTTCTTTTTAGAGCTATTAATATCCAGAATACAGATGGATTACAGTCGGATGTGTAAAGTGCATGATCTTACAACATAAAATTCGTTGATTGTTGAACTAAAATTTGTCACGTTCAATGCAGAAGTAGTGAATTGTACAGCACAAACTAAAAGTAGGACACAAAAAAGTAAACTCATATGCAAAACTACAGAAAACCCTCTGCAGATGAAAAACTTGGAGGGATAATTAATATTCAGACTTCAGTAAATGATCACATTCCTTGTTAATGGTCAGAGAAGTGTTCACTTGTTTGTCTTCTGTTCATTTCCTTCTTTCATTGTTTACTTCCCCCACCCCACCCTTTTTAACCTTACAAAGTAATGCTAGGGAACGTAAAATCATTGAAAAAATTCACATCATGAGAAGTGCTCCCCACGCCCCTATTTTCACCATGGACGTCCATTCCCTATATACCTCCATCTCCCACCCGGACGGTCGAAGCTCTTCGCTTCTTTTTGGATTCCAGACCTAACCAATTCCCCCGTACCACCACTCTCCTCCGTCTAGCGGAATTAGTTCTTACTCTCAATAATTTCTCCTTTGGCTCCTCCCACTTCCTCCAAACCAAGGCTGTAGCCATGGGCACCCATATGGGTCCCAGTTATGCCTGCCTTTTTGTTGGCTTTGTGGAACAGTCCATGTTCCAAGGCTATACCGGTATCCGTCCCCCTCTTTTCCTTCGCTACATCGACGACTGCATTGGCGTTGCCTCCTGCATGCATGCTGAGCTCGTTGACTTCATCAACTTTGCCTCCAACTTTCACCCTGCCCTCAAATTTACCTGGTCCATTTCCGACACCTCCCTCCCCTTTCTTGATCTTTCTGTCTCTATCTCTGGAGACGGCTTATCTACTGATATCTAATATAAGCCTACAGACTGTCACAGCTACCCGGACTATTCCTCTTTCCAACCTGTCTCTTGCAAAAATGCTATCCCCTTCCCACAATTCCTCAGTCTCCGCCGCATCTGCTCTCAGGATGAGGCTTTTCATTCCAGGACGAAGGAGATGTCTTCCTTTTTTGAACAAAGGGGCTTCCCTTCTTCCACCATCAACTGCTCTCAAACGCATCTCTCCCATTTCCCGCACATCTGCCCTCACCCCATCCGCCCGCAACCCCACTCGGGATAGGGTTCCCCTTGTCCTCACCTACCACGCCAACAGCCTCAGGGCCAATGTATAATTCGCCGTAACTGCTGCCACCTCCAAAGGGATACCAAGCACATCTTTCCCCCCCACACACACTTTCTGCTTTCCGCAGGGATCGCTCCCGACTCGTCTCCCTTGTCCACTCGTCCCCCACATCCCTTCCCACCGATCTCCTTCCTGGCACTTATCCTTGTAAGCAGAACAAGTGCTACACCTGCCCTTACACTTCCTCCCTCACAACCATTCAGGGCCCCAGACAATCCTTCCAGGTGAGGTGACACTTCACCTGTGATTCGGCTGGTGTGGTATACTGCGTCCGGTGCTCCCGGTGTGGCCTTTTATATATTGGTGAGAGCCGACGCAGACTGACAGACCGTTTCGCTGAACAATTCCACGTCCCATTCCCATTCTGATATGTCTATCCATGGCCTCCTCTACTGTCAAAATGAATCCAAACTCAGTTTGGAAGAACAACACCTTATATACCGGCTGGGTAGCCTCCAACCTGATGACATGAACATTGACTTCTCTAACTTCCGTTAATTCCCCTCCTCCCCTTCTTAACCCATCCTTGACATACTTAGTTGTTTGCCTGTTCTCCATCTCCCTCTGGTGCTTCCCCCACACACACACACACCTCCTTTCTTTCACACGAGGCCTCCCGTCCCATGATCCTTTCCCTTCTCCAGCTCGGTATCACTTTCGCCAATCACCTTTCCAGCTCTTAGCTTCATCCCACCCCCTCCGGTCTTCTCTTATCATTTCACATTTCCCCCTCACCCGCACTACTTTCAAATCTCTTACTATCCTTCCTTTCAGTTAGGCCTGACGAAGGGTCTCGGCCCGAAACGTCGACAGTTCTTCTCCTTATAGATGCTGCCTGGCCTGCTGTGTTCCACCAGCATTTTGTGTGTGTGTTGTTTGAATTTCCAGCATCTGCAGTTTTCCTCGTGTTTGCTCGATGAGTAAAAAAAAAAGTTTTTGTTTCCAGAGACGGTACTTTCTCCGCACTGTAATGATAAATACAATCGGAATTCGAGTAGCTGATCACGGCGCGTGGTTTGAAATAATCGAGTCATTTCACAACACACGTCAATCAGTTGATCCCATTTCTTTCAGGTTGTTGTCATCCACTAGGCATCCATTAGGCAAAATGCGGAGGAGATAGAGTCCTCGACTATTCATGAGGTGGGAAATAAATGACTAACAAAATGAAAGCGATAAATTAACAAGATCGGTGGAAGTGACGAGTTGGGCAGACAACTGATCAGCTACGACGTGATTGAATGACAGAGCACCGCAGTCTTCTTCCTGCTGATTTTGTATTTCCCGTGGTTCAGGAAATAACCTGGAACTTGTCGCCTCACAAACACACAAGTGCCCAAATGACCTGGTACCTAGTCCCCTCATAAGCACTGTTTGAAGATGGTAATCTTCATCATTTTTTAAATTAAAAACTCTGACAGTGCTGACGGAACAGTATCTGGTGCGGTGCAATTGCAAGTCAATTCTTTTTAATCCTAAAACAACTTCACAAAATCTGTTTCAACTCATATTGGAGGTTTGTGTTTGTATTTTCGAACAGCTTTAAATCTCTCAGAAAGGGCCGAGTATAGATTTCGAGCACCGTGGTCAACGTGAATGCTTTAATTTGAAATATCAGGGTGTGGGGCTGCGATTGGTTCATGTGAATGAAAACCATTTTGGCGTACATGTGCAGAGGTCGCTGAATGTGACAACATCGGTCGTTAGGGGGTGATTTTACTTCTCGTATCGGCTGGAAATATGAATATTTAGCCCCACTCTTCCATGAATATACTGAGAATACTCGCAGTGAGACCTGGAAAACTATTGACCGGCACTCGGCAATTTGAAGAACTTCCCCCTCTCCAGTCACCTCACAGTTTTCCTCATCCATCACTCCCCCTCTCCTATCACCTCCCAGCTTCTTACCTCATCCATTCCCTCTGGAATGCTTAGGGTTGGAAAGAAATGGAAAATGCATGGAACCTCCAGCACAGAGTGTGGGAGAATATTTCAAATTACTCTACAGATGATATAACACTTTGAAGAAAACGTCGTCAACAAATGACGTCACTGTGTAACGGTTAAAAAATGTGGTAGTGTGGCCGAGCGGTCTAAGGCGCTGGATTAAGGCTCCAGTCTCCAAGGAGGCGTGGGTTCGAATCCCACCACTGCCATCACGAGTACGTACACGTTTTGTTCTTTTCCGCCAGGGTTTCCGTTGCGATATTAAAATGAAGCCCGAAACGTTTTGCAGAGCTAAATGTAAGAATCACAAATCATCATGACTACGATCCTAGATAGTACTATATTGACGTCGCGGCGAAGTATATTATTGTGTGACTGCTGAACAGTGCAGATCGGGCGGAGGATCGTGTGCATGGGTGTGATTCGTGACCTCTATTTAACGAAAGTAGTGGGTGAAAAAAGTCATTAACATCAATATGTAATTGCTCTCTGGAGTTCAATAGGAAAGACGTAAGAAACTCAGTGTGATATTCCTCAATAAGACCAGGCAAGTTAGTAAAGCTGAGCAACACTGTCAACGCGCTACAGCAAAAATGTTATCTATATGACACCGCCGTCCTGTTTCTTGCTCCGTAGAGAGGATCAGATTTACCAGGTTTTCGAGGAATAACATGTTCCGTTCCTTGAATTTGCAGCGAGCGTATTTCTGCTTCACAGATTCTTCACCACATAACTTAAAGGTTCCGCTGGGAGTTGAACCCAGGATCTCCTGTCTACTAGACAGGAGCTTTGACCAGTTAAGCCACGGAACCCTCACACTAAAAGGCAACTGTAATGATGATAGTTAATTTGCATTAACTCTTCTTCGTCTGCCAGCGAGGGAATTGCTTCGGATTCACACCGTAAAGATGACATAAAACAAAGTAGACTCTACTGAGAGAATCACCACTATACAGTCTGCCTGCATAATACATGTTCACCACATCTCAAGTACATGTTCACCACATCCTTTCTGCCTATAACTGCTACGCACCTACTTCTTCGTAACTATGTTTTCTATGTCCTGAACACCGAGATTCCCTACACCTGATAGCCTCCTGTTTTAAACAACAACACACACAAAATGCTGGTAGGACACAGCAGGCTAGGCAGCATCTATAGGGAGAAGCGCTGTCTAGCCTGCTGTGTTCTGCAAGCATTTTGTGTGTGTTGTTGTCTGAATTTTCAGCATCTGCAGATTTCCTCGTGTTAGCCTCCCGTTTTATTCTGCAGGGGCATACAAATTCATTACTCTGGAAGTTTCGCTTTTAAGGCCTCCTATGAAAAACCTCCATTTGTCAGAAAACAACCTCTCCCAATCCATTCTGACGCCATCAAAATTGACCTTTCTCCAACTTATGATTTCAAACCAAGGACCATACCTATCCATCTCTATAATTATCCTGAAACAAATGGAAATATTATCACTAGATCCAAAGTGCTCCCTTACAAATATTCCGGTCACATGCCATGTCTTCCTCTAAAAGGAGATCCTGTTGGGACCTCTGGATATTGATAAAGGAAAACACTAAGCAAACTCTATCACATGTCGCCATTTTAGTGTATGGGAATCCAGTCAGTATCCAGTCATCACTATGGTAATAATGGAGAAGTCATTAGGCCAAAAGGTATTTCAAAGTTCAGAGTAAAATTTATTATCGGTGCATGTCACCACATACATCCAACAGTGAGGTTCTTTTTCCTGCGGGTATACTCAGCAAATCTATAGAACAGTAACTGTAAACAGAATCAATGAACTAGAAACTGCAAATGCAAAAATAAATAAATAGCAATAAATTACGAGATCATGAAATAACAAGAAAAAGAATCCTTAAAGAGAGATCATTGGTTGTGGGAACACTAGTTACAGAATGAGAGTAGTTAGCCTGTTCCGTGCAAGAGACAGATGATTGAGGGGAAGTAATTGTTCTTGAACCTCGTGAAGGGGAACTCAGCACTGCTAATGCAGGGTGTCCAGTAAGTAAGAAATCTGTGGCAGAGCAGCGCGTTCAGGAAGAAATGGGCATCTCACATGCAGAGACTCTGCAGAAAGTGCAGAAGACTGTGCTTTTTAGAGCTATTAATATCCAGAATACTGATGGATTACAGTCGGGTGTGTAAAGTGCATGATCTGCCAACAAATAATTCGTTGATTGTTGATGAACTAAAATTTCTCACTTTCAAAGCAGAAGTAGTGAATTGTACAGCACAAACGAAAAGTAGGACACAAAAAATAAAATTATATTGAAAACTACGAACCTCTGCAGATCAAAGACTTCGAGGGATAAATAATATTCAGACGTCAAAGATGTGTTAATGATCACATTTCTTGCTAATGGTCAGAGAAGTGTTCGTATGATTGTCTTCTGTTCTTTTCCTTCTTTTATTGTTTACTCCCGCCCTTTTAGGCTTACAAAGTAATGCTAAAAGTTTGTTTGCTAATAATCAAGTGATTTTAATGCTCCTCGTGCTGAATAGGGTCACAGTGACATAAATGTGATTTGGACTGTGGTGGAAGACTTTCTGGAAGAAAAGTATTTGGTGTGTTTGTATGATACTGTAGGTATCGGTACTGTATCCCACGTTTGTCAGCCAACCGCCAATAAACATTACTAAATGAGGAACAAACGCAAGCAAGGTCTCGTGCGATCTGAAGCGCAGCATAAATGTTGCAGCAGGATCCCTGCCTCATGGAGAGATTTGAAAATGTCATTCCATTCAGATGAATTAATTGGGGTTTCATGAGGAAAATGGAAATCCCCGCAAACTTAAGCAAGAGACACATTGTTTCCTCTACAAATTCTATTTTAATCACTGCGGAATTCGCCAGGAATCCGGAATTCTGCAGTCAATGTCAGGATGTGGCACTCTGCTCCCGGGGAAATTACGCTGAAAACCGCTAACGGGATCTTCTCCGGAACCACACTGCTGCTGCAGAAGATCGGTGTCGCGCTGCCCTCGATAGGAGGGAAAGACCACGCGATGTGTTTCTGTTTCTGATCAGACGGAAAAATTCTGCTGCGTCACCTACAATTCTTGCCGTCCAGTTGATTATGAAACGTTGTTGAGCAAGCTGCAATATAACAGAATGGGGTTACGTACCCGCGGGTAACTTGTGCCTGTCACGTGGCCATGATGTAATTGAGGCTATGTTGGACATGAGGTAATGGTCTTGTGATGGTGGAGTGACGTCAGTTTCCCGCCAGTGAGAGGTCATGTGATAGTTTTTCAACGGGATATAAAAGGAGAACCCCTCCCTGTGTTTTGGGGACAGTCCATGGTTGAATTGGGCAGAGATTCCGGTTTTGCTGCGTATTTTATGTTATAGACAATAGACAATAGGTGCAGAAGTAGACCATTCGGCCCCTCAAGTCTGCACCGCCATTATGACGCAGTTTTATTTTAAAGTGGAGATTTATTTTCTGCTTTAAGTCAAAGGTTATTGCCGACGGATTTGCTGCAATACTGCCTGTTAAAGTGCAGTTCGAGAGTGAAGATTCATCGAAGTTGGGGAAGCGGAAAGATCTAGGAAACTTGATGTCGCGTGTGAGCAGAAAGAGTTGGATGCAGAGTTTCGCCAGGGAGAGGTCAGTGCCTTCAGGCCGTTTTATTTCCTTCAATGGTAAATCCCTCAGCAAAGCATACTTCGGCTGGGATCAACAGTAACGTCACAAAAAAGGATTTAATTCAAGGAAACTCTTTCCTTTAGTTGATTGTAAATCATTTTGGACTTTTTGCAATAATACTTTAAAGAACAGAGTTCGCATTTCTTGCTTTAGGAACTGTTCTAGCTGCCGTATGGCAGCTGAATTCCGGTTAAGTTATTTGTTTCTTTACTTTGGCATTTTTTTTAGCAGTGTTGAATAAATGTTTTATTTGTTATTAAAAAAAAACCTGTCTCAAATATATTCATTGTTGCTGGATTGTTGCTAGTTTTCCCTCTTCCTGAGTGAAACGAGGGCAGACGGAAGATTGTTCTCCATAAATTGCAGTCTGCTCTTCAGTAAGTTTATCTTTCTGCACTAAAGGATGTAACTGTGGGCTCCGTGGTGCAAAGGCAAGCGTGTTGAACTTTTACTGATGAGTGATTAAGTAATAAGTCAAAAACAGTTTTTGCTTCTAGAGATGGTATTTTCTCCACAATGACAAATACGGTTGGAAATCGAGGGGCTGATGTCGTGTGATGGCAGAGAATCGAACAATTTAAGTCATGGATTGAAGTAATCGAGTCATTCACAAAACATGTCAATCAGAAGATCCCATTTCTTTCAGGTCGTTGTCATCCATTGAATTAATTAAGCAAAATGCGGAGGAGATAGAGTCCTCCACTATTAAGAAGGCGGGAAATTAATGATTAATGAAAAAGAAAACGAAAAATTAACAAGATCGGTGGAAGTGAGGAGTTGGGCAGACAACTGATCAGCAATGACGTGATTGAATGACAGAGCTGCGCAGTTTTCTTCCTGCTGATTTGTTTTGTATTTCCCGTGGTTCAGGAAACAAACTGGAATTTGTCACCTCACAAACACACAAGTGTCCAAATGACCTGGTACCTTGTCCCGGCATAAGCACTGTTTGAAGATTGTAATTTTCATCACTTTTTAAATTAAAAATTTGGACAGTGCAAATGGAACAGTGTCTGGTGCGGTGTATTTGCAAGTCAATGCTATTTAATCTTAAAACAACTTCACAAAATCTGTTTCAACTCATATTGAAGGTTTGTATTTGTATTTTCGAATAGCTTTAAATATCCCAGAAAGAGCCAAGTATATGTTTCGAGAACCGTTGTCAACGTGAGTGTTTTAATTTGAAATGTCAGGGCTCGGGGCTGGGATTGGTTGATGTGAATGAAAACCTTGCAACATTTTGGCGTACTAGTGCAAAAGTCGCTGACTGAGACAACATCGGTCGTTAGGGGGTGATTTTACTATTCGACGGCTGGGAATGTGAATATTTATCCCTACTGTTCCATGAATATCCTGAGAATACTCACAGTGACATCTGGAAAAGCATTGACTGGCACTCGGCAATTTGAAGAGGCAACTCTGTACCAGTGTTCCCTCTGGAATGCTTTGGGTTGGAAAAAATGGAAAATGCACGGAACCTCAAGCATAGTATGTGGGAGAATATTTCTATTTATTATACCGATGATACGCTTTGCAGATTAAGGTCAGCAACAAACCACGTCACTGTGTAACAGTTAAAAAACGTGGTAGTGTGGCCGAGCGGTCTAAGGCGCTGGATTAAGGCTCCAGTCTCCAAGGAGGCGTGGGTTCGAATCCCACCACTGCCATTGTGGAGTACGTACACGTATTTGTTCTTTTCCGCCAGGGTTTCAGTTGTGGTATAGAGGTGAAACCTGAAATGTTTTGCAGAGCTAAATATAAGAATCACAAATCATCATGACTATGTTCCTGGATAATACTACAGTATATTGGTTTCATGGCCAACTATATTATTGTGTGACTGCTGTACACTCTACATAGGCAGGGCATCGTGGGGATGGGTGGGGTTCGTGACCTCTATTTAACGAGAGTAGTGGGTGAAAAAGTAATTAACATCAATATGTATTTGTCTTCATTTCAGTGACACCGTCTTTACGGTTTCTTGAAATAGGCAGCGAACTCTTCGGAGTTCAATAGGAAAGATGTATGAAACTCAATGGGATATTCCTCAGTAAGACCAGGCAATTTAGTAAAGCTGACCAACAATGTAAAAACACTATAGCAAAAATATCTATATATGACTTCGTCGTCCTGTTTCTTGCTCCGCAGAGAGCACCAGACTTACCACATTTTCGAGGAATAATAAGTTCCATTCCTTGAATGTGTAATTTATGATTTGCAGTGAGCATATTTCTGCTTCGTAGCTTTCTTCCCATGGCAATTCACCCCATAGCTTAAAGGCTGCGCTGGGAGTTGAACCCGGGATCTCCTGTTTACTAGACAGGCGCTTTGACCAGTTAAGCCACGGAACCCTCACACTAAAAGGCAACTGTAATGATGATAGTTAATTTGCATTAACTATTCTTCATCTACTAGCGAGGGAATTGTTTCGGATTCAAACTGTAAAGACGACATAAATCAAAGTAGACCCTACTGAGAAAATCACCCCTATACAGTCTGCCTGCGTAATATATGTTCACGACCTCTCAAGCACATTATTTATTCCTTTCTGCCAATACATGCTACACACCTACTTCTTCGTAACTATGTCCTCTATGTCCGGAACACTGAGATTCCCTAAACCTGATAGCCTCCTGTTTTATTCGGCCAGGGGCATACACAGTTATTAATCTCGAAGTTTCGCTTTTAAGGCCTCCTATGGAAAACGTCCATTTTTCAGAAAGCAACCTCTCCCAATCCTTTCTGATGCCATCGATTTAGACTTCCTCTAAAAGTAAATCCTGGTGGGACCTCTGGATATTGATAAAGGAAAACACTAACAAAACTCTATCACGTGTCGCCATTTTAGTGTATGGGAATCCCGTCAGTATCCAGTCATCACTATGGTAATAATGGAAAAGTCATTAGGCCAAAAGGTATTTCAAAGTTCAAAGTAAAAATTATTATCGGTGCATGACACCACATACATCCAGCAGTGAGGGTCTTTTTCCTGCGGGTATACTCAGCAATCTTTAGAACAGTAACTATAAACAGGATCAATAAACAAGAAACTGTGAAAACGCAAATATAAATAAATAGCAATAAATCACGAGATCATGAAATAACAATAAAAAGACTCCTTAAAGAGAGATGATTGGTTGTGGGAACACTAGTTACAGAATGAGAGTATTTACCGTGTTTTGTGCAAGAGACAGGTGATTGAGGGGAAGTAAGTATTCTTGAACCTAGTGAAGGGGAACACAGCACTGCTAATGCAGGGTTTCCGGTAAATAAGAAATCTGCGGCAGAGCAGCACATTCAGGAAGAAATAGTCATCTCACATGCAGAGACTCTGCAGAAAGTGCAGAAGACTGTGCTTTTCGAAGCTATTAATATCCAGAATACAGATGGATTACAGTCAGGTGTGTAAAGTGCATGATCTGCCAACAAAGAATTCGTTGATTGTTGATGAACAAACAGTTCTCACTTTCAAAGCAGAAGTAGTGATTTGTACAGCACAGACTAAAAGTAGGACACAAAAAAGTAAAATGATATTGAAAATTACGAACCTCTGCAGATCAAAGACTTGGAGGGATAAATAATATTCAGACTCCAAAGATGTGTTAATGATCACATTTCTTGCTAATGATCAGAGAAGTGTTCGCATGTTTGTCTTCTGTTCTTTTCCTTCTTTCATTGTTTACTCCCGCCCTTTTAGGCTTACAAAGTAATGCTAAAAGTTTGTTTACTAAAAATCAGGGAATTTTAATGCTCCTCCTGCTAAATAGAGACATAGTGACGTAAATGTGAATTGGACTGTGGTGCAAGACTTTCTGGAAGAAAAGTATTTGGTGCGTTTGTATGATACTGTAGGTGTCGGTACTGTATTTCACATTGGTCAGCCAGATGTCAATAAACATTACTAAATGAAGAACAACCGTGCGATCTGAAGCGCCGCAGAAATGTTGCAGCAGGATGCCTGGTTCACGGAGGGATCTGAAAACGTCATTCCATTCAGGTGAATTAATTGGGGTTTCATGCGGAAAATGGAAATCGCCGAAACCATAAGCAAGAGACACATTGGTTGTTCTACAAATTCTGTTTTAATCACTGTGGAATTTGCAAGGAATCCAGAATTCTGCTGTCGATGTCAGGATGTGGCACTGTGCTCCCGGGGAAGTTACGCAGAAAACCGCTCACGGGATCTTCTCCGGAACCACACTGCTGCAGCAGAAGATCGGCATCGCGCTGCTGTCGATAGGAGGGGAAGCCCATGCGATGTTTTTTTGTTTCAGATCAGACTGAAAAATTCTGCTGCGTCACCTACAATTCTTGCCGTCCAGTTGACTGTGAAACGTTGTTGAGGAAGCATGGATATAACAAAATGGTGTTACGTACACGCGGGTATCTTGTACCTGTCATATGACCACGATGTAATTGAGGATGTACTGGACAAGAGGTAATGGTCTTCTGATGGTGGAGTGACGTCATTTTCCGGCCAGTGAGAGGTCTTGTGGCAGTTTTTCAACAGGGATTTAAAGGAGAACACTTCCCAGTGTTGGGGGGCAGCAGTCCGTGGTTGAATTGGCCAGAGACTCCCGTTTCGCTGCGTATTCTATGTTATGACGCAGTTTTATTTTAAAGTGGCGTTTTACTTTCTGCCTTATATCAAAGGTTATTACTGGCAGTTTTGTCAGTTAACAATACTGCCGGTTAAAGTGCAGTCCTAGAGTGAAGATTCATCGAAGTTGGGGAAGCTGAAAGATCTAGGAAAGTTGATGTCGCGTGTGAGCAGAAAGAGTTGGATGCAGAGTTTCGCCAGGGAGAGGCCAGTGCCTTTAGGCCGTTTTATTTCCTTCAATGGTAAATCCCTCAGCAAAGCATACTTCGGCTGGGATCAGCAGTAACGTCACAAAAAAGGATTTAATTCAAGGAAACTCTTTCCTTTAGTTGATTGTAAATCATTTTGGACTTTTTGCAATACTACTTTAAAGAACAGAGTTCGCATTTCTTGCTTTAAGAACTGTTCTAGCTGCCGTATGGCAGCTGAATTCCGGTTAAGTTAGTTGTTTCTTTACTTTGGGATTTTTTTTAGCAGTGTTGAATAAATGTTTTATTTGTTATTTAAAAAAAAACCTGTCTCAAATATATTCATTGTTGCTGGATTGTTGCTAGTTTTCCCTCTTCCTGAGAGAAACGAGGGCAGACGGAAGATTGTTCTCCATAAATTGCAGTCTGCTCTTCAGTAAGTTTATCTTTCTGCACAAAAGGATGTAACTGTGGGCTCCGTGGTGCAAAGGCAAACGTGTTGAACTTCTACTGATGAGTGATTAAGTAATAAGTCAAAAACAGTTTTTGCTTCTAGAGATGGTATTTTCTCCACAATGACAAATACGGTTGGAAATCGGGGGGGGGGGGGTGCTGATGTCGTGTGATGGCAGAGAATCGAACAATTTAAGTCATGGATTGAAGTAATCGAGTCATTCACAAAACATGTCAATCAGAAGATCCCATTTCTTTCAGGTCGTTGTCATCCATTGAATTAATTAAGCAAAATGCGGAGGAGATAGAGTCCTCCACTATTAAGAAGGCGGGAAATTAATGATTAATGAAAAAGAAAACGAAAAATTAACAAGATCGGTGGAAGTGAGGAGTTGGGCAGACAACTGATCAGCAATGACGTGATTGAATGACAGAGCTGCGCAGTTTTCTTCCTGCTGATTTGTTTTGTATTTCCCGTGGTTCAGGAAACAAACTGGAATTTGTCACCTCACAAACACACAAGTGTCCAAATGATCTGGTACCTTGTCCCGGCATAAGCACTGTTTGAAGATTGTAATTTTCATCACTTTTCAAATTAAAAATTTGGACAGTGCAAATGGAACAGTGTCTGGTGCGGTGTATTTGCAAGTCAATGCTATTTAATCCTAAAACAACTTCACAAAATCTGTTTCAACTCATATTGAAGGTTTGTATTTGTATTTTCGAATAGCTTTAAATATCCCAGAAAGAGCCAAGTATATGTTTCGAGAACCGTTGTCAACGTGAGTGTTTTAATTTGAAATGTCAGGGCTCGGGGCTGGGATTGGTTGATGTGAATGAAAACCTTGCAACATTTTGGCGTACTAGTGCAAAAGTCGCTGACTGAGACAACATCGGTCGTTAGGGGGTGATTTTACTATTCGACGGCTGGGAATGTGAATATTTATCCCTACTGTTCCATGAATATCCTGAGAATACTCACAGTGACATCTGGAAAAGCATTGACTGGCACTCGGCAATTTGAAGAGGTAACTCTGTACCAGTGTTCCCTCTGGAATGCTTTGGGTTGGAAAAAAATGGAAAATGCACGGAACCTCAAGCATAGTATGTGGGAGAATATTTCTATTTATTATACCGATGATACGCTTTGCAGATTAAGGTCAGCAACAAATCACGTCACTGTGTAACAGTTAAAAAACGTGGTAGTGTGGCCGAGCGGTCTAAGGCGCTGGATTAAGGCTCCAGTCTCCAAGGAGGCGTGGGTTCGAATCCCACCACTGCCATTGTGGAGTACGTACACGTATTTGTTCTTTTCCGCCAGGGTTTCAGTTGTGGTATAGAGGTGAAACCTGAAATGTTTTGCAGAGCTAAATATAAGAATCACAAATCATCATGACTATGTTCCTGGATAATAGTACAGTATATTGGTTTCATGGCCAACTATATTATTGTGTGACTGCTGTACACTCTACATAGGCAGGGCATCGTGGGGATGGGTGGGGTTCGTGACCTCTATTTAACGAGAGTAGTGGGTGAAAAAGTAATTAACATCAATATGTATTTGTCTTCATTTCAGTGACACCGTCTTTACGGTTTCTTGAAATAGGCAGCGAACTCTTCGGAGTTCAATAGGAAAGATGTATGAAACTCAATGAGATATTCCTCAGTAAGACCAGGCAATTTAGTAAAGCTGACCAACAATGTAAAAACACTATAGCAAAAATATCTATATATGACTTCGTCGTCCTGTTTCTTGCTCCGCAGAGAGCACCAGACTTACCACATTTTCGAGGAATAATAAGTTCCATTCCTTGAATGTGTAATTTATGATTTGCAGTGAGCATATTTCTGCTTCGTAGCTTTCTTCCCATGGCAATTCACCCCATAGCTTAAAGGCTGCGCTGGGAGTTGAACCCGGGATCTCCTGTTTACTAGACAGGCGCTTTGACCAGTTAAGCCACGGAACCCTCACACTAAAAGGCAACTGTAATGATGATAGTTAATTTGCATTAACTATTCTTCATCTACTAGCGAGGGAATTGTTTCGGATTCAAACTGTAAAGACGACATAAATCAAAGTAGACCCTACTGAGAAAATCACCCCTATACAGTCTGCCTGCGTAATATATGTTCACGACCTCTCAAGCACATTATTTATTCCTTTCTGCCAATACATGCTACACACCTACTTCTTCGTAACTATGTCCTCTATGTCCGGAACACTGAGATTCCCTAAACCTGATAGCCTCCTGTTTTATTCGGCCAGGGGCATACACAGTTATTAATCTCGAAGTTTCGCTTTTAAGGCCTCCTATGGAAAACGTCCATTTTTCAGAAAGCAACCTCTCCCAATCCTTTCTGATGCCATCGATTTAGACTTCCTCTAAAAGTAAATCCTGGTGGGACCTCTGGATATTGATAAAGGAAAACACTAACAAAACTCTATCACGTGTCGCCATTTTAGTGTATGGGAATCCCGTCAGTATCCAGTCATCACTATGGTAATAATGGAAAAGTCATTAGGCCAAAAGGTATTTCAAAGTTCAAAGTAAAAATTATTATCGGTGCATGACACCACATACATCCAGCAGTGAGGGTCTTTTTCCTGCGGGTATACTCAGCAATCTTTAGAACAGTAACTATAAACAGGATCAATAAACAAGAAACTGTGAAAACGCAAATATAAATAAATAGCAATAAATCACGAGATCATGAAATAACAATAAAAAGACTCCTTAAAGAGAGATGATTGGTTGTGGGAACACTAGTTACAGAATGAGAGTATTTACCGTGTTTTGTGCAAGAGACAGGTGATTGAGGGGAAGTAAGTATTCTTGAACCTAGTGAAGGGGAACACAGCACTGCTAATGCAGGGTTTCCGGTAAATAAGAAATCTGCGGCAGAGCAGCACATTCAGGAAGAAATAGTCATCTCACATGCAGAGACTCTGCAGAAAGTGCAGAAGACTGTGCTTTTCGAAGCTATTAATATCCAGAATACAGATGGATTACAGTCAGGTGTGTAAAGTGCATGATCTGCCAACAAAGAATTCGTTGATTGTTGATGAACAAACAGTTCTCACTTTCAAAGCAGAAGTAGTGATTTGTACAGCACAGACTAAAAGTAGGACACAAAAAAGTAAAATGATATTGAAAATTACGAACCTCTGCAGATCAAAGACTTGGAGGGATAAATAATATTCAGACTCCAAAGATGTGTTAATGATCACATTTCTTGCTAATGATCAGAGAAGTGTTCGCATGTTTGTCTTCTGTTCTTTTCCTTCTTTCATTGTTTACTCCCGCCCTTTTAGGCTTACAAAGTAATGCTAAAAGTTTGTTTACTAAAAATCAGGGAATTTTAATGCTCCTCCTGCTAAATAGAGACATAGTGACGTAAATGTGAATTGGACTGTGGTGCAAGACTTTCTGGAAGAAAAGTATTTGGTGCGTTTGTATGATACTGTAGGTGTCGGTACTGTATTTCACATTGGTCAGCCAGATGTCAATAAACATTACTAAATGAAGAACAACCGTGCGATCTGAAGCGCCGCAGAAATGTTGCAGCAGGATGCCTGGTTCACGGAGGGATCTGAAAACGTCATTCCATTCAGGTGAATTAATTGGGGTTTCATGCGGAAAATGGAAATCGCCGAAACCATAAGCAAGAGACACATTGGTTGTTCTACAAATTCTGTTTTAATCACTGTGGAATTTGCAAGGAATCCAGAATTCTGCTGTCGATGTCAGGATGTGGCACTGTGCTCCCGGGGAAGTTACGCAGAAAACCGCTCACGGGATCTTCTCCGGAACCACACTGCTGCAGCAGAAGATCGGCATCGCGCTGCTGTCGATAGGAGGGGAAGCCCATGCGATGTTTTTTTGTTTCAGATCAGACTGAAAAATTCTGCTGCGTCACCTACAATTCTTGCCGTCCAGTTGACTGTGAAACGTTGTTGAGGAAGCATGGATATAACAAAATGGTGTTACGTACACGCGGGTATCTTGTACCTGTCATATGACCACGATGTAATTGAGGATGTACTGGACAAGAGGTAATGGTCTTCTGATGGTGGAGTGACGTCATTTTCCGGCCAGTGAGAGGTCTTGTGGCAGTTTTTCAACAGGGATTTAAAGGAGAACACTTCCCAGTGTTGGGGGGCAGCAGTCCGTGGTTGAATTGGCCAGAGACTCCCGTTTCGCTGCGTATTCTATGTTATGACGCAGTTTTATTTTAAAGTGGCGTTTTACTTTCTGCCTTATATCAAAGGTTATTACTGGCAGTTTTGTCAGTTAACAATACTGCCGGTTAAAGTGCAGTCCTAGAGTGAAGATTCATCGAAGTTGGGGAAGCTGAAAGATCTAGGAAAGTTGATGTCGCGTGTGAGCAGAAAGAGTTGGATGCAGAGTTTCGCCAGGGAGAGGCCAGTGCCTTTAGGCCGTTTTATTTCCTTCAATGGTAAATCCCTCAGCAAAGCATACTTCGGCTGGGATCAGCAGTAACGTCACAAAAAAGGATTTAATTCAAGGAAACTCTTTCCTTTAGTTGATTGTAAATCATTTTGGACTTTTTGCAATACTACTTTAAAGAACAGAGTTCGCATTTCTTGCTTTAAGAACTGTTCTAGCTGCCGTATGGCAGCTGAATTCCGGTTAAGTTAGTTGTTTCTTTACTTTGGGATTTTTTTTAGCAGTGTTGAATAAATGTTTTATTTGTTATTTAAAAAAAAACCTGTCTCAAATATATTCATTGTTGCTGGATTGTTGCTAGTTTTCCCTCTTCCTGAGAGAAACGAGGGCAGACGGAAGATTGTTCTCCATAAATTGCAGTCTGCTCTTCAGTAAGTTTATCTTTCTGCACAAAAGGATGTAACTGTGGGCTCCGTGGTGCAAAGGCAAACGTGTTGAACTTCTACTGATGAGTGATTAAGTAATAAGTCAAAAACAGTTTTTGCTTCTAGAGATGGTATTTTCTCCACAATGACAAATACGGTTGGAAATCGGGGGGGGGGGTGCTGATGTCGTGTGATGGCAGAGAATCGAACAATTTAAGTCATGGATTGAAGTAATCGAGTCATTCACAAAACATGTCAATCAGAAGATCCCATTTCTTTCAGGTCGTTGTCATCCATTGAATTAATTAAGCAAAATGCGGAGGAGATAGAGTCCTCCACTATTAAGAAGGCGGGAAATTAATGATTAATGAAAAAGAAAACGAAAAATTAACAAGATCGGTGGAAGTGAGGAGTTGGGCAGACAACTGATCAGCAATGACGTGATTGAATGACAGAGCTGCGCAGTTTTCTTCCTGCTGATTTGTTTTGTATTTCCCGTGGTTCAGGAAACAAACTGGAATTTGTCACCTCACAAACACACAAGTGTCCAAATGATCTGGTACCTTGTCCCGGCATAAGCACTGTTTGAAGATTGTAATTTTCATCACTTTTCAAATTAAAAATTTGGACAGTGCAAATGGAACAGTGTCTGGTGCGGTGTATTTGCAAGTCAATGCTATTTAATCCTAAAACAACTTCACAAAATCTGTTTCAACTCATATTGAAGGTTTGTATTTGTATTTTCGAATAGCTTTAAATATCCCAGAAAGAGCCAAGTATATGTTTCGAGAACCGTTGTCAACGTGAGTGTTTTAATTTGAAATGTCAGGGCTCGGGGCTGGGATTGGTTGATGTGAATGAAAACCTTGCAACATTTTGGCGTACTAGTGCAAAAG
Source organism: Hypanus sabinus (assembly GCF_030144855.1). Lineage (NCBI taxonomy): Eukaryota > Metazoa > Chordata > Chondrichthyes > Myliobatiformes > Dasyatidae > Hypanus > Hypanus sabinus. Next base: position 17,338,221 of record NC_082729.1, on the reverse strand, counting down.
TCGCTGACTGAGACAACATCGGTCGTTAGGGGGTGATTTTACTATTCGACGGCTGGGAATGTGAATATTTATCCCTACTGTTCCATGAATATCCTGAGAATACTCACAGTGACATCTGGAAAAGCATTGACTGGCACTCGGCAATTTGAAGAGGTAACTCTGTACCAGTGTTCCCTCTGGAATGCTTTGGGTTGGAAAAAAATGGAAAATGCACGGAACCTCAAGCATAGTATGTGGGAGAATATTTCTATTTATTATACCGATGATACGCTTTGCAGATTAAGGTCAGCAACAAATCACGTCACTGTGTAACAGTTAAAAAACGTGGTAGTGTGGCCGAGCGGTCTAAGGCGCTGGATTAAGGCTCCAGTCTCCAAGGAGGCGTGGGTTCGAATCCCACCACTGCCATTGTGGAGTACGTACACGTATTTGTTCTTTTCCGCCAGGGTTTCAGTTGTGGTATAGAGGTGAAACCTGAAATGTTTTGCAGAGCTAAATATAAGAATCACAAATCATCATGACTATGTTCCTGGATAATAGTACAGTATATTGGTTTCATGGCCAACTATATTATTGTGTGACTGCTGTACACTCTACATAGGCAGGGCATCGTGGGGATGGGTGGGGTTCGTGACCTCTATTTAACGAGAGTAGTGGGTGAAAAAGTAATTAACATCAATATGTATTTGTCTTCATTTCAGTGACACCGTCTTTACGGTTTCTTGAAATAGGCAGCGAACTCTTCGGAGTTCAATAGGAAAGATGTATGAAACTCAATGAGATATTCCTCAGTAAGACCAGGCAATTTAGTAAAGCTGACCAACAATGTAAAAACACTATAGCAAAAATATCTATATATGACTTCGTCGTCCTGTTTCTTGCTCCGCAGAGAGCACCAGACTTACCACATTTTCGAGGAATAATAAGTTCCATTCCTTGAATGTGTAATTTATGATTTGCAGTGAGCATATTTCTGCTTCGTAGCTTTCTTCCCATGGCAATTCACCCCATAGCTTAAAGGCTCCGCTGGGAGTTGAACCCAGGATCTCCTGTTTACTAGACAGGCGCTTTGACCAGTTAAGCCACGGAACCCTCACACTAAAAGGCAACTGTAATGATGATAGTTAATTTGCATTAACTATTCTTCATCTACTAGCGAGGGAATTGTTTCGGATTCAAACCGTAAAGACGACATAAATCAAAGTAGACCCTACTGAGAAAATCACCCCTATACAGTCTGCCTGCGTAATATATGTTCACGACCTCTCAAGCACATTATTTATTCCTTTCTGCCAATACATGCTACACACCTACTTCTTCGTAACTATGTCCTCTATGTCCGGAACACTGAGATTCCCTAAACCTGATAGCCTCCTGTTTTATTCGGCCAGGGGCATACACAGTTATTAATCTCGAAGTTTCGCTTTTAAGGCCTCCTATGGAAAACGTCCATTTTTCAGAAAGCAACCTCTCCCAATCCTTTCTGATGCCATCGATTTAGACTTCCTCTAAAAGTAAATCCTGGTGGGACCTCTGGATATTGATAAAGGAAAACACTAACAAAACTCTATCACGTGTCGCCATTTTAGTGTATGGGAATCCCGTCAGTATCCAGTCATCACTATGGTAATAATGGAGAAGTCATTAGGCCAAAAGGTATTTCAAAGTTCAAAGTAAAAATTATTATCGGTGCATGACACCACATACATCCAGCAGTGAGGGTCTTTTTCCTGCGGGTATACTCAGCAATCTTTAGAACAGTAACTATAAACAGGATCAATAAACAAGAAACTGTGAAAACGCAAATATAAATAAATAGCAATAAATCACGAGATCATGAAATAACAATAAAAAGACTCCTTAAAGAGAGATGATTGGTTGTGGGAACACTAGTTACAGAATGAGAGTATTTACCGTGTTTTGTGCAAGAGGCAGGTGATTGAGGGGAAGTAACTGTTCTCGAACCTAGTGAAGGAGAACACAGCACTGCTAATGCAGGGTTTCCGGTAAATAAGAAATCTGCGGCAGAGCAGCACATTCAGGAAGAAATAGTCATCTCACATGCAGAGACTCTGCAGAAAGTGCAGAAGACTGTGCTTTTCGAAGCTATTAATATCCAGAATACAGATGGATTACAGTCAGATGTGTAAAGTGCATGATCTGCCAACAAAGAATTCGTTGATTGTTGATGAACAAACAGTTCTCACTTTCAAAGCAGAAGTAGTGATTTGTACAGCACAGACTAAAAGTAGGACACAAAAAAGTAAAATGATATTGAAAATTACGAACCTCTGCAGATCAAAGACTTGGAGGGATAAATAATATTCAGACTCCAAAGATGTGTTAATGATCACATTTCTTGCTAATGATCAGAGAAGTGTTCGCATGTTTGTCTTCTGTTCTTTTCCTTCTTTCATTGTTTACTCCCGCCCTTTTAGGCTTACAAAGTAATGCTAAAAGTTTGTTTACTAAAAATCAGGGAATTTTAATGCTCCTCCTGCTAAATAGAGACATAGTGACGTAAATGTGAATTGGACTGTGGTGCAAGACTTTCTGGAAGAAAAGTATTTGGTGCGTTTGTATGATACTGTAGGTGTCGGTACTGTATTTCACATTGGTCAGCCAGATGTCAATAAACATTACTAAATGAAGAACAACCGTGCGATCTGAAGCGCCGCAGAAATGTTGCAGCAGGATGCCTGGTTCACGGAGGGATCTGAAAACGTCATTCCATTCAGGTGAATTAATTGGGGTTTCATGCGGAAAATGGAAATCGCCGAAACCATAAGCAAGAGACACATTGGTTGTTCTACAAATTCTGTTTTAATCACTGTGGAATTTGCAAGGAATCCAGAATTCTGCTGTCGATGTCAGGATGTGGCACTGTGCTCCCGGGGAAGTTACGCAGAAAACCGCTCACGGGATCTTCTCCGGAACCACACTGCTGCAGCAGAAGATCGGCATCGCGCTGCTGTCGATAGGAGGGGAAGCCCATGCGATGTTTTTTTGTTTCAGATCAGACTGAAAAATTCTGCTGCGTCACCTACAATTCTTGCCGTCCAGTTGACTGTGAAACGTTGTTGAGGAAGCATGGATATAACAAAATGGTGTTACGTACACGCGGGTATCTTGTACCTGTCATATGACCACGATGTAATTGAGGATGTACTGGACAAGAGGTAATGGTCTTCTGATGGTGGAGTGACGTCATTTTCCGGCCAGTGAGAGGTCTTGTGGCAGTTTTTCAACAGGGATTTAAAGGAGAACACCTCCCAGTGTTGGGGGGCAGCAGTCCGTGGTTGAATTGGCCAGAGACTCCCGTTTCGCTGCGTATTCTATGTTATGACGCAGTTTTATTTTAAAGTGGCGTTTTACTTTCTGCCTTATATCAAAGGTTATTACTGGCAGTTTTGTCAGTTAACAATACTGCCGGTTAAAGTGCAGTCCTAGAGTGAAGATTCATCGAAGTTGGGGAAGCTGAAAGATCTAGGAAAGTTGATGTCGCGTGTGAGCAGAAAGAGTTGGATGCAGAGTTTCGCCAGGGAGAGGCCAGTGCCTTTAGGCCGTTTTATTTCCTTCAATGGTAAATCCCTCAGCAAAGCATACTTCGGCTGGGATCAGCAGTAACGTCACAAAAAAGGATTTAATTCAAGGAAACTCTTTCCTTTAGTTGATTGTAAATCATTTTGGACTTTTTGCAATACTACTTTAAAGAACAGAGTTCGCATTTCTTGCTTTAAGAACTGTTCTAGCTGCCGTATGGCAGCTGAATTCCGGTTAAGTTAGTTGTTTCTTTACTTTGGGATTTTTTTTAGCAGTGTTGAATAAATGTTTTATTTGTTATTTAAAAAAAAACCTGTCTCAAATATATTCATTGTTGCTGGATTGTTGCTAGTTTTCCCTCTTCCTGAGAGAAACGAGGGCAGACGGAAGATTGTTCTCCATAAATTGCAGTCTGCTCTTCAGTAAGTTTATCTTTCTGCACAAAAGGATGTAACTGTGGGCTCCGTGGTGCAAAGGCAAACGTGTTGAACTTCTACTGATGAGTGATTAAGTAATAAGTCAAAAACAGTTTTTGCTTCTAGAGATGGTATTTTCTCCACAATGACAAATACGGTTGGAAATCGGGGGGGTGGGGGTGGTGCTGATGTCGTGTGATGGCAGAGAATCGAACAATTTAAGTCATGGATTGAAGTAATCGAGTCATTCACAAAACATGTCAATCAGAAGATCCCATTTCTTTCAGGTCGTTGTCATCCATTGAATTAATTAAGCAAAATGCGGAGGAGATAGAGTCCTCCACTATTAAGAAGGCGGGAAATTAATGATTAATGAAAAAGAAAACGAAAAATTAACAAGATCGGTGGAAGTGAGGAGTTGGGCAGACAACTGATCAGCAATGACGTGATTGAATGACAGAGCTGCGCAGTTTTCTTCCTGCTGATTTGTTTTGTATTTCCCGTGGTTCAGGAAACAAACTGGAATTTGTCACCTCACAAACACACAAGTGTCCAAATGATCTGGTACCTTGTCCCGGCATAAGCACTGTTTGAAGATTGTAATTTTCATCACTTTTCAAATTAAAAATTTGGACAGTGCAAATGGAACAGTGTCTGGTGCGGTGTATTTGCAAGTCAATGCTATTTAATCCTAAAACAACTTCACAAAATCTGTTTCAACTCATATTGAAGGTTTGTATTTGTATTTTCGAATAGCTTTAAATATCCCAGAAAGAGCCAAGTATATGTTTCGAGAACCGTTGTCAACGTGAGTGTTTTAATTTGAAATGTCAGGGCTCGGGGCTGGGATTGGTTGATGTGAATGAAAACCTTGCAACATTTTGGCGTACTAGTGCAAAAGTCGCTGACTGAGACAACATCGGTCGTTAGGGGGTGATTTTACTATTCGACGGCTGGGAATGTGAATATTTATCCCTACTGTTCCATGAATATCCTGAGAATACTCACAGTGACATCTGGAAAAGCATTGACTGGCACTCGGCAATTTGAAGAGGCAACTCTGTACCAGTGTTCCCTCTGGAATGCTTTGGGTTGGAAAAAATGGAAAATGCACGGAACCTCAAGCATAGTATGTGGGAGAATATTTCTATTTATTATACCGATGATACGCTTTGCAGATTAAGGTCAGCAACAAATCACGTCACTGTGTAACAGTTAAAAAACGTGGTAGTGTGGCCGAGCGGTCTAAGGCGCTGGATTAAGGCTCCAGTCTCCAAGGAGGCGTGGGTTCGAATCCCACCACTGCCATTGTGGAGTACGTACACGTATTTGTTCTTTTCCGCCAGGGTTTCAGTTGTGGTATAGAGGTGAAACCTGAAATGTTTTGCAGAGCTAAATATAAGAATCACAAATCATCATGACTATGTTCCTGGATAATAGTACAGTATATTGGTTTCATGGCCAACTATATTATTGTGTGACTGCTGTACACTCTACATAGGCAGGGCATCGTGGGGATGGGTGGGGTTCGTGACCTCTATTTAACGAGAGTAGTGGGTGAAAAAGTAATTAACATCAATATGTATTTGTCTTCATTTCAGTGACACCGTCTTTACGGTTTCTTGAAATAGGCAGCGAACTCTTCGGAGTTCAATAGGAAAGATGTATGAAACTCAATGAGATATTCCTCAGTAAGACCAGGCAATTTAGTAAAGCTGACCAACAATGTAAAAACACTATAGCAAAAATATCTATATATGACTTCGTCGTCCTGTTTCTTGCTCCGCAGAGAGCACCAGACTTACCACATTTTCGAGGAATAATAAGTTCCATTCCTTGAATGTGTAATTTATGATTTGCAGTGAGCATATTTCTGCTTCGTAGCTTTCTTCCCATGGCAATTCACCCCATAGCTTAAAGGCTCCGCTGGGAGTTGAACCCAGGATCTCCTGTTTACTAGACAGGCGCTTTGACCAGTTAAGCCACGGAACCCTCACACTAAAAGGCAACTGTAATGATGATAGTTAATTTGCATTAACTATTCTTCATCTACTAGCGAGGGAATTGTTTCGGATTCAAACCGTAAAGACGACATAAATCAAAGTAGACCCTACTGAGAAAATCACCCCTATACAGTCTGCCTGCGTAATATATGTTCACGACCTCTCAAGCACATTATTTATTCCTTTCTGCCAATACATGCTACACACCTACTTCTTCGTAACTATGTCCTCTATGTCCGGAACACTGAGATTCCCTAAACCTGATAGCCTCCTGTTTTATTCGGCCAGGGGCATACACAGTTATTAATCTCGAAGTTTCGCTTTTAAGGCCTCCTATGGAAAACGTCCATTTTTCAGAAAGCAACCTCTCCCAATCCTTTCTGATGCCATCGATTTAGACTTCCTCTAAAAGTAAATCCTGGTGGGACCTCTGGATATTGATAAAGGAAAACACTAACAAAACTCTATCACGTGTCGCCATTTTAGTGTATGGGAATCCCGTCAGTATCCAGTCATCACTATGGTAATAATGGAGAAGTCATTAGGCCAAAAGGTATTTCAAAGTTCAAAGTAAAAATTATTATCGGTGCATGACACCACATACATCCAGCAGTGAGGGTCTTTTTCCTGCGGGTATACTCAGCAATCTTTAGAACAGTAACTATAAACAGGATCAATAAACAAGAAACTGTGAAAACGCAAATATAAATAAATAGCAATAAATCACGAGATCATGAAATAACAATAAAAAGACTCCTTAAAGAGAGATGATTGGTTGTGGGAACACTAGTTACAGAATGAGAGTATTTACCGTGTTTTGTGCAAGAGGCAGGTGATTGAGGGGAAGTAACTGTTCTCGAACCTAGTGAAGGAGAACACAGCACTGCTAATGCAGGGTTTCCGGTAAATAAGAAATCTGCGGCAGAGCAGCACATTCAGGAAGAAATAGTCATCTCACATGCAGAGACTCTGCAGAAAGTGCAGAAGACTGTGCTTTTCGAAGCTATTAATATCCAGAATACAGATGGATTACAGTCAGATGTGTAAAGTGCATGATCTGCCAACAAAGAATTCGTTGATTGTTGATGAACAAACAGTTCTCACTTTCAAAGCAGAAGTAGTGATTTGTACAGCACAGACTAAAAGTAGGACACAAAAAAGTAAAATGATATTGAAAATTACGAACCTCTGCAGATCAAAGACTTGGAGGGATAAATAATATTCAGACTCCAAAGATGTGTTAATGATCACATTTCTTGCTAATGATCAGAGAAGTGTTCGCATGTTTGTCTTCTGTTCTTTTCCTTCTTTCATTGTTTACTCCCGCCCTTTTAGGCTTACAAAGTAATGCTAAAAGTTTGTTTACTAAAAATCAGGGAATTTTAATGCTCCTCCTGCTAAATAGAGACATAGTGACGTAAATGTGAATTGGACTGTGGTGCAAGACTTTCTGGAAGAAAAGTATTTGGTGCGTTTGTATGATACTGTAGGTGTCGGTACTGTATTTCACATTGGTCAGCCAGATGTCAATAAACATTACTAAATGAAGAACAACCGTGCGATCTGAAGCGCCGCAGAAATGTTGCAGCAGGATGCCTGGTTCACGGAGGGATCTGAAAACGTCATTCCATTCAGGTGAATTAATTGGGGTTTCATGCGGAAAATGGAAATCGCCGAAACCATAAGCAAGAGACACATTGGTTGTTCTACAAATTCTGTTTTAATCACTGTGGAATTTGCAAGGAATCCAGAATTCTGCTGTCGATGTCAGGATGTGGCACTGTGCTCCCGGGGAAGTTACGCAGAAAACCGCTCACGGGATCTTCTCCGGAACCACACTGCTGCAGCAGAAGATCGGCATCGCGCTGCTGTCGATAGGAGGGGAAGCCCATGCGATGTTTTTTTGTTTCAGATCAGACTGAAAAATTCTGCTGCGTCACCTACAATTCTTGCCGTCCAGTTGACTGTGAAACGTTGTTGAGGAAGCATGGATATAACAAAATGGTGTTACGTACACGCGGGTATCTTGTACCTGTCATATGACCACGATGTAATTGAGGATGTACTGGACAAGAGGTAATGGTCTTCTGATGGTGGAGTGACGTCATTTTCCGGCCAGTGAGAGGTCTTGTGGCAGTTTTTCAACAGGGATTTAAAGGAGAACACTTCCCAGTGTTGGGGGGCAGCAGTCCGTGGTTGAATTGGCCAGAGACTCCCGTTTCGCTGCGTATTCTATGTTATGACGCAGTTTTATTTTAAAGTGGCGTTTTACTTTCTGCCTTATATCAAAGGTTATTACTGGCAGTTTTGTCAGTTAACAATACTGCCGGTTAAAGTGCAGTCCTAGAGTGAAGATTCATCGAAGTTGGGGAAGCTGAAAGATCTAGGAAAGTTGATGTCGCGTGTGAGCAGAAAGAGTTGGATGCAGAGTTTCGCCAGGGAGAGGCCAGTGCCTTTAGGCCGTTTTATTTCCTTCAATGGTAAATCCCTCAGCAAAGCATACTTCGGCTGGGATCAGCAGTAACGTCACAAAAAAGGATTTAATTCAAGGAAACTCTTTCCTTTAGTTGATTGTAAATCATTTTGGACTTTTTGCAATACTACTTTAAAGAACAGAGTTCGCATTTCTTGCTTTAAGAACTGTTCTAGCTGCCGTATGGCAGCTGAATTCCGGTTAAGTTAGTTGTTTCTTTACTTTGGGATTTTTTTTAGCAGTGTTGAATAAATGTTTTATTTGTTATTTAAAAAAAAACCTGTCTCAAATATATTCATTGTTGCTGGATTGTTGCTAGTTTTCCCTCTTCCTGAGAGAAACGAGGGCAGACGGAAGATTGTTCTCCATAAATTGCAGTCTGCTCTTCAGTAAGTTTATCTTTCTGCACAAAAGGATGTAACTGTGGGCTCCGTGGTGCAAAGGCAAACGTGTTGAACTTCTACTGATGAGTGATTAAGTAATAAGTCAAAAACAGTTTTTGCTTCTAGAGATGGTATTTTCTCCACAATGACAAATACGGTTGGAAATCGGGGGGGGGGGTGCTGATGTCGTGTGATGGCAGAGAATCGAACAATTTAAGTCATGGATTGAAGTAATCGAGTCATTCACAAAACATGTCAATCAGAAGATCCCATTTCTTTCAGGTCGTTGTCATCCATTGAATTAATTAAGCAAAATGCGGAGGAGATAGAGTCCTCCACTATTAAGAAGGCGGGAAATTAATGATTAATGAAAAAGAAAACGAAAAATTAACAAGATCGGTGGAAGTGAGGAGTTGGGCAGACAACTGATCAGCAATGACGTGATTGAATGACAGAGCTGCGCAGTTTTCTTCCTGCTGATTTGTTTTGTATTTCCCGTGGTTCAGGAAACAAACTGGAATTTGTCACCTCACAAACACACAAGTGTCCAAATGATCTGGTACCTTGTCCCGGCATAAGCACTGTTTGAAGATTGTAATTTTCATCACTTTTCAAATTAAAAATTTGGACAGTGCAAATGGAACAGTGTCTGGTGCGGTGTATTTGCAAGTCAATGCTATTTAATCCTAAAACAACTTCACAAAATCTGTTTCAACTCATATTGAAGGTTTGTATTTGTATTTTCGAATAGCTTTAAATATCCCAGAAAGAGCCAAGTATATGTTTCGAGAACCGTTGTCAACGTGAGTGTTTTAATTTGAAATGTCAGGGCTCGGGGCTGGGATTGGTTGATGTGAATGAAAACCTTGCAACATTTTGGCGTACTAGTGCAAAAGTCGCTGACTGAGACAACATCGGTCGTTAGGGGGTGATTTTACTATTCGACGGCTGGGAATGTGAATATTTATCCCTACTGTTCCATGAATATCCTGAGAATACTCACAGTGACATCTGGAAAAGCATTGACTGGCACTCGGCAATTTGAAGAGGCAACTCTGTACCAGTGTTCCCTCTGGAATGCTTTGGGTTGGAAAAAATGGAAAATGCACGGAACCTCAAGCATAGTATGTGGGAGAATATTTCTATTTATTATACCGATGATACGCTTTGCAGATTAAGGTCAGCAACAAATCACGTCACTGTGTAACAGTTAAAAAACGTGGTAGTGTGGCCGAGCGGTCTAAGGCGCTGGATTAAGGCTCCAGTCTCCAAGGAGGCGTGGGTTCGAATCCCACCACTGCCATTGTGGAGTACGTACACGTATTTGTTCTTTTCCGCCAGGGTTTCAGTTGTGGTATAGAGGTGAAACCTGAAATGTTTTGCAGAGCTAAATATAAGAATCACAAATCATCATGACTATGTTCCTGGATAATAGTACAGTATATTGGTTTCATGGCCAACTATATTATTGTGTGACTGCTGTACACTCTACATAGGCAGGGCATCGTGGGGATGGGTGGGGTTCGTGACCTCTATTTAACGAGAGTAGTGGGTGAAAAAGTAATTAACATCAATATGTATTTGTCTTCATTTCAGTGACACCGTCTTTACGGTTTCTTGAAATAGGCAGCGAACTCTTCGGAGTTCAATAGGAAAGATGTATGAAACTCAATGAGATATTCCTCAGTAAGACCAGGCAATTTAGTAAAGCTGACCAACAATGTAAAAACACTATAGCAAAAATATCTATATATGACTTCGTCGTCCTGTTTCTTGCTCCGCAGAGAGCACCAGACTTACCACATTTTCGAGGAATAATAAGTTCCATTCCTTGAATGTGTAATTTATGATTTGCAGTGAGCATATTTCTGCTTCGTAGCTTTCTTCCCATGGCAATTCACCCCATAGCTTAAAGGCTCCGCTGGGAGTTGAACCCAGGATCTCCTGTTTACTAGACAGGCGCTTTGACCAGTTAAGCCACGGAACCCTCACACTAAAAGGCAACTGTAATGATGATAGTTAATTTGCATTAACTATTCTTCATCTACTAGCGAGGGAATTGTTTCGGATTCAAACCGTAAAGACGACATAAATCAAAGTAGACCCTACTGAGAAAATCACCCCTATACAGTCTGCCTGCGTAATATATGTTCACGACCTCTCAAGCACATTATTTATTCCTTTCTGCCAATACATGCTACACACCTACTTCTTCGTAACTATGTCCTCTATGTCCGGAACACTGAGATTCCCTAAACCTGATAGCCTCCTGTTTTATTCGGCCAGGGGCATACACAGTTATTAATCTCGAAGTTTCGCTTTTAAGGCCTCCTATGGAAAACGTCCATTTTTCAGAAAGCAACCTCTCCCAATCCTTTCTGATGCCATCGATTTAGACTTCCTCTAAAAGTAAATCCTGGTGGGACCTCTGGATATTGATAAAGGAAAACACTAACAAAACTCTATCACGTGTCGCCATTTTAGTGTATGGGAATCCCGTCAGTATCCAGTCATCACTATGGTAATAATGGAGAAGTCATTAGGCCAAAAGGTATTTCAAAGTTCAAAGTAAAAATTATTATCGGTGCATGACACCACATACATCCAGCAGTGAGGGTCTTTTTCCTGCGGGTATACTCAGCAATCTTTAGAACAGTAACTATAAACAGGATCAATAAACAAGAAACTGTGAAAACGCAAATATAAATAAATAGCAATAAATCACGAGATCATGAAATAACAATAAAAAGACTCCTTAAAGAGAGATGATTGGTTGTGGGAACACTAGTTACAGAATGAGAGTATTTACCGTGTTTTGTGCAAGAGGCAGGTGATTGAGGGGAAGTAACTGTTCTCGAACCTAGTGAAGGAGAACACAGCACTGCTAATGCAGGGTTTCCGGTAAATAAGAAATCTGCGGCAGAGCAGCACATTCAGGAAGAAATAGTCATCTCACATGCAGAGACTCTGCAGAAAGTGCAGAAGACTGTGCTTTTCGAAGCTATTAATATCCAGAATACAGATGGATTACAGTCAGATGTGTAAAGTGCATGATCTGCCAACAAAGAATTCGTTGATTGTTGATGAACAAACAGTTCTCACTTTCAAAGCAGAAGTAGTGATTTGTACAGCACAGACTAAAAGTAGGACACAAAAAAGTAAAATGATATTGAAAATTACGAACCTCTGCAGATCAAAGACTTGGAGGGATAAATAATATTCAGACTCCAAAGATGTGTTAATGATCACATTTCTTGCTAATGATCAGAGAAGTGTTCGCATGTTTGTCTTCTGTTCTTTTCCTTCTTTCATTGTTTACTCCCGCCCTTTTAGGCTTACAAAGTAATGCTAAAAGTTTGTTTACTAAAAATCAGGGAATTTTAATGCTCCTCCTGCTAAATAGAGACATAGTGACGTAAATGTGAATTGGACTGTGGTGCAAGACTTTCTGGAAGAAAAGTATTTGGTGCGTTTGTATGATACTGTAGGTGTCGGTACTGTATTTCACATTGGTCAGCCAGATGTCAATAAACATTACTAAATGAAGAACAACCGTGCGATCTGAAGCGCCGCAGAAATGTTGCAGCAGGATGCCTGGTTCACGGAGGGATCTGAAAACGTCATTCCATTCAGGTGAATTAATTGGGGTTTCATGCGGAAAATGGAAATCGCCGAAACCATAAGCAAGAGACACATTGGTTGTTCTACAAATTCTGTTTTAATCACTGTGGAATTTGCAAGGAATCCAGAATTCTGCTGTCGATGTCAGGATGTGGCACTGTGCTCCCGGGGAAGTTACGCAGAAAACCGCTCACGGGATCTTCTCCGGAACCACACTGCTGCAGCAGAAGATCGGCATCGCGCTGCTGTCGATAGGAGGGGAAGCCCATGCGATGTTTTTTTGTTTCAGATCAGACTGAAAAATTCTGCTGCGTCACCTACAATTCTTGCCGTCCAGTTGACTGTGAAACGTTGTTGAGGAAGCATGGATATAACAAAATGGTGTTACGTACACGCGGGTATCTTGTACCTGTCATATGACCACGATGTAATTGAGGATGTACTGGACAAGAGGTAATGGTCTTCTGATGGTGGAGTGACGTCATTTTCCGGCCAGTGAGAGGTCTTGTGGCAGTTTTTCAACAGGGATTTAAAGGAGAACACTTCCCAGTGTTGGGGGGCAGCAGTCCGTGGTTGAATTGGCCAGAGACTCCCGTTTCGCTGCGTATTCTATGTTATGACGCAGTTTTATTTTAAAGTGGCGTTTTACTTTCTGCCTTATATCAAAGGTTATTACTGGCAGTTTTGTCAGTTAACAATACTGCCGGTTAAAGTGCAGTCCTAGAGTGAAGATTCATCGAAGTTGGGGAAGCTGAAAGATCTAGGAAAGTTGATGTCGCGTGTGAGCAGAAAGAGTTGGATGCAGAGTTTCGCCAGGGAGAGGCCAGTGCCTTTAGGCCGTTTTATTTCCTTCAATGGTAAATCCCTCAGCAAAGCATACTTCGGCTGGGATCAGCAGTAACGTCACAAAAAAGGATTTAATTCAAGGAAACTCTTTCCTTTAGTTGATTGTAAATCATTTTGGACTTTTTGCAATACTACTTTAAAGAACAGAGTTCGCATTTCTTGCTTTAAGAACTGTTCTAGCTGCCGTATGGCAGCTGAATTCCGGTTAAGTTAGTTGTTTCTTTACTTTGGGATTTTTTTTAGCAGTGTTGAATAAATGTTTTATTTGTTATTTAAAAAAAAACCTGTCTCAAATATATTCATTGTTGCTGGATTGTTGCTAGTTTTCCCTCTTCCTGAGAGAAACGAGGGCAGACGGAAGATTGTTCTCCATAAATTGCAGTCTGCTCTTCAGTAAGTTTATCTTTCTGCACAAAAGGATGTAACTGTGGGCTCCGTGGTGCAAAGGCAAACGTGTTGAACTTCTACTGATGAGTGATTAAGTAATAAGTCAAAAACAGTTTTTGCTTCTAGAGATGGTATTTTCTCCACAATGACAAATACGGTTGGAAATCGGGGGGGGGGGGTGCTGATGTCGTGTGATGGCAGAGAATCGAACAATTTAAGTCATGGATTGAAGTAATCGAGTCATTCACAAAACATGTCAATCAGAAGATCCCATTTCTTTCAGGTCGTTGTCATCCATTGAATTAATTAAGCAAAATGCGGAGGAGATAGAGTCCTCCACTATTAAGAAGGCGGGAAATTAATGATTAATGAAAAAGAAAACGAAAAATTAACAAGATCGGTGGAAGTGAGGAGTTGGGCAGACAACTGATCAGCAATGACGTGATTGAATGACAGAGCTGCGCAGTTTTCTTCCTGCTGATTTGTTTTGTATTTCCCGTGGTTCAGGAAACAAACTGGAATTTGTCACCTCACAAACACACAAGTGTCCAAATGATCTGGTACCTTGTCCCGGCATAAGCACTGTTTGAAGATTGTAATTTTCATCACTTTTCAAATTAAAAATTTGGACAGTGCAAATGGAACAGTGTCTGGTGCGGTGTATTTGCAAGTCAATGCTATTTAATCCTAAAACAACTTCACAAAATCTGTTTCAACTCATATTGAAGGTTTGTATTTGTATTTTCGAATAGCTTTAAATATCCCAGAAAGAGCCAAGTATATGTTTCGAGAACCGTTGTCAACGTGAGTGTTTTAATTTGAAATGTCAGGGCTCGGGGCTGGGATTGGTTGATGTGAATGAAAACCTTGCAACATTTTGGCGTACTAGTGCAAAAGTCGCTGACTGAGACAACATCGGTCGTTAGGGGGTGATTTTACTATTCGACGGCTGGGAATGTGAATATTTATCCCTACTGTTCCATGAATATCCTGAGAATACTCACAGTGACATCTGGAAAAGCATTGACTGGCACTCGGCAATTTGAAGAGGCAACTCTGTACCAGTGTTCCCTCTGGAATGCTTTGGGTTGGAAAAAATGGAAAATGCACGGAACCTCAAGCATAGTATGTGGGAGAATATTTCTATTTATTATACCGATGATACGCTTTGCAGATTAAGGTCAGCAACAAATCACGTCACTGTGTAACAGTTAAAAAACGTGGTAGTGTGGCCGAGCGGTCTAAGGCGCTGGATTAAGGCTCCAGTCTCCAAGGAGGCGTGGGTTCGAATCCCACCACTGCCATTGTGGAGTACGTACACGTATTTGTTCTTTTCCGCCAGGGTTTCAGTTGTGGTATAGAGGTGAAACCTGAAATGTTTTGCAGAGCTAAATATAAGAATCACAAATCATCATGACTATGTTCCTGGATAATAGTACAGTATATTGGTTTCATGGCCAACTATATTATTGTGTGACTGCTGTACACTCTACATAGGCAGGGCATCGTGGGGATGGGTGGGGTTCGTGACCTCTATTTAACGAGAGTAGTGGGTGAAAAAGTAATTAACATCAATATGTATTTGTCTTCATTTCAGTGACACCGTCTTTACGGTTTCTTGAAATAGGCAGCGAACTCTTCGGAGTTCAATAGGAAAGATGTATGAAACTCAATGAGATATTCCTCAGTAAGACCAGGCAATTTAGTAAAGCTGACCAACAATGTAAAAACACTATAGCAAAAATATCTATATATGACTTCGTCGTCCTGTTTCTTGCTCCGCAGAGAGCACCAGACTTACCACATTTTCGAGGAATAATAAGTTCCATTCCTTGAATGTGTAATTTATGATTTGCAGTGAGCATATTTCTGCTTCGTAGCTTTCTTCCCATGGCAATTCACCCCATAGCTTAAAGGCTCCGCTGGGAGTTGAACCCAGGATCTCCTGTTTACTAGACAGGCGCTTTGACCAGTTAAGCCACGGAACCCTCACACTAAAAGGCAACTGTAATGATGATAGTTAATTTGCATTAACTATTCTTCATCTACTAGCGAGGGAATTGTTTCGGATTCAAACCGTAAAGACGACATAAATCAAAGTAGACCCTACTGAGAAAATCACCCTATACAGTCTGCCTGCGTAATATATGTTCACGACCTCTCAAGCACATTATTTATTCCTTTCTGCCAATACATGCTACACACCTACTTCTTCGTAACTATGTCCTCTATGTCCGGAACACTGAGATTCCCTAAACCTGATAGCCCTCCTGTTTTATTCGGCCAGGGGCATACACAGTTATTAATCTCGAAGTTTCGCTTTTAAGGCCTCCTATGGAAAACGTCCATTTTTCAGAAAGCAACCTCTCCCAATCCTTTCTGATGCCATCGATTTAGACTTCCTCTAAAAGTAAATCCTGGTGGGACCTCTGGATATTGATAAAGGAAAACACTAACAAAACTCTATCACGTGTCGCCATTTTAG